>NC_056755.1:27753750-28120000 GCF_018687715.1 Carya illinoinensis | reverse complement strand
TCTTACTTACCATCAACGTAAGAAATTTTTGCATGATGTGAATCACTATCTTTGGGATGAGCCTTTGTTGTTCAAAAGATGCCCTGATCAAATCATTAGAAGATGTGTGCCGGAAGAAGAGATGCAAGACATCCTTCATCATTGCCATTCCTCATCATATGGAGGACACTTTGGAGCCACCTGTACAGCAGCTAAGGTACTTCAAAGTGGGTTCTTTTGGCCTTCCATTTTTCGTGATAGTTACACTTTGGTGAAAACTTGTGACCGGTGCCAACGTATGGGAAATATTTCAAGGCGTCATGAGTTACCATTGAAAGGTATCTTAGAAGTTGAGTTGTTTGATGTTTGGGGAATAGATTTTATGGGGCCTTTTCCTCCTTCTTTTGGTTTTGCTTATATCTTGCTAGCAATTGACTATGTGTCAAAATGGGTGGAAGCAATTGCTACAACAACAAATGATGCAAAGGTAGTTCTCAAATTTCTGCACAAGAACATATTCACAAGATTTGGCACTCCACGAGCTATTATTAGTGATGAAGGGACTCACTTTTGCAACAAGTTATTTGAGAATCTTCTTTCTAAATATGGTGTGAAGCACAAGATAGCACTTGCTTACCATCCTCAAACTAATGGCCAAGCTGAAATTTCAAATAGAGAGATCAAGAACATCCTTGAGAAGACGGTCAAAATCAATAGAAAGGATTGGGCGAAGAAGCTTGATGATGCTTTGTGGGCGTACCGTACAGCCTTTAAAACACCTATCGGGATGTCTCCATACCGATTAGTGTTTGGAAAGGCATGTCATCTTCCTGTAGAGTTGGAGCATAGAGCTTATTGGGCTGTGAAAAAGTTTAACTTTGATTTGAAGGCAGCAGGTGAAAAGCGACTTCTTCAATTGAATGAGATGGAAGAGTTCCGGAATGATGCATATGAGAATGCAAAGATCTATAAAGAAAGGACGAAGAAGTGGCATGACAAACAGATTATTAGGCGAGAGTTTGCTCCGGGACAACAAGTTTTACTCTTTAATTCACGACTCAAACTCTTCCCAGGAAAGTTAAAATCAAGATGGACGGGTCCTTATACAATTCATGAAGCTTTCTCTTTTGGAGCAGTAGATTTGAAGGACAAGGCGGGGAATATTTTCAGAGTTAATGGTCAAAGATTGAAGCACTACTATGGAGAGCAAATGGAGAGGAACTATGCATATATTCCTCTTGGAGATCCTAAGTGATGAGGATTGAAAAGTCTGGCTGTAGACTTTAAAACAAGCGCTTATGGGAGGCAACCCATAGATCTATCTTTCACTCTTTCATTTATTTTATTATCTTTGTTTATTTAAGTATTAATAAATTGGTTTTTGATGCAGGTTTATTTAGCATGGATAAAGAGCTGGAAAATTTTTAAACCTCGGAGGGTTCACCATGAAACCAGGGAAGTTCCTTTATTTCTTCAATCCTTTTTACTTTTGCATCACAATGAGGACATTGTTTAGTTTATGTTTGGGGGTGTAAACTCCTATAATTATTTGATCCTCTTGTTTTCTAAGTTTTGGGTTGTTGATGGGTTGTTTGATTCTTTTACCAAGCATGCATTGGAGTAAGATTGAATTCTCTATGACTCTAAAATTTGTGATTGAAGATGGTTTTGAGAAAAATTTTCAAAAATTTCTTTTATGTCAAGTGAAGTTTTGTGGGTACTTTGGTTTAAATCTTTGACCTTGAACACAATTGAGCACATAGTCGTTTTTCTCTTATTCCATTTTGCTTATGAAGAGAAGAAGTTGAATTAATTGATAGAGGAAGGTTCGATTTTGCTTTGCTCTAGAATCCGTTGATGGGTCCTTGAGGCGAAATCCTAGTTGAGACCAAATATTAGAGAAATGATCTAGGCATTTCTTTGGCATAACCAAAAAGCTTTCCCAGTCGTCCTAAATGTCATGCCATCATTACATGGTGTGTTTCCATAGTCAACCCCCTTGAGCCTTCATGAGCCTTTATTGATTCTTTAAACTACATAAACCATGCCCGCTCTAAGCCTGAAAAACAATGAATCTACCGTTGATAGTTTGAGAAAATACTTTGGTGGAGAGTTACATTTAAAAGAGAAAATTGGTTTCATGATGAAAAGTATTATGTTTGCTCTGTTTGATCAAAGAAAAAGAAGAAGAAGAAAGGAAGTGATAAAAAAAAAAAAAAAAGAGAGAGAGAGAAAAAAAAGAAAAAGAAAAAGAAAAAGAAAAGAAAAGAAAAAGAAGTCGCCAAGCGGAAAGTGAATTACCTCAAATTTTGTTAAGGGAAGTGTTGGTATTACATCAGTGATTACAGCAATAATAATGCCACAAGTATGAGCATATTGCCAAGAAAGAGCTATGATTTGAATCATGTGAGTTTCTCTTTTAATGTTCTTTTCACTAAGTATTTTTCCAGTTTGATTTAATTTCCCATATCCAGTTCTTTCTTAACCCTCACCCTGTGGCCTATCATTACAACCTTAATAAAGACCTTTTGATCTTTGATTTTGGTGTTGACTACATTAGTGGAGAGGATTTCTGAAAATTGGACTTATGGGGTTAAGTTTTAAGAGAATTCTTCTGATTTTGGTTGTTCTACTTTTATCTGAGTTTGCAGGTGGTTTGAGGTTAAATTGACTATATCACACACACACTCAAGGTCTTAGCTTTAGGTTGAAGTAAACGCCTAACTCTTGCTTGACAAATTGCAAAATTTTTGATTGATTTTCTTGCTATCTTTGATGTTAAAAGAGTAAGATACTAGAGATGAAATCTAAATTCATAAAAGCTTGGTGAATGATGATACTTCTCTTTGGGGTCGAGTTGATATTGCCTAAACTATCATTTGTTTTTCTTTTTGTTTGAGGACAAACAAAGTTGTAAGTTTGGGGGTATTTGATGGCTTGCAAAATTTCATATTGCAGATTTTACAAGTTCGCTCGAGCGGAGGCTTTTGGCCGCTCGAGCGAATTCAGGCAGATTCAAACGCTCGACTGCCACTCAACAGGGAGCTCGAGCGGGTTGCTGAAAAACGAAGATCGCTCGAGCAGAGACATTGGCCGCTCGAGCGAAATCAGGCAGAGTCGAACGCTCGATGTGCGCGCGATAGGACGCTCGAGCGAAATCAGGCAGAGTCGAACGCTCGACGCGCGCTCGACACCCCGCTCGAGCGAACATCGTATTTTGACAGATTTTAGGTTTTCCGCCGTGGGACCATATAAAAGGCCATTCTTCACTCTAGAGCCGCGAGTTTTGACTGGAGAACACTCTTTGGGAGAGAAAAACATAGCTAGAGGGATTCAAATCATTTGTTTTGGAGACGGAATTCCAATTTATTGCACGTACGTTGGATTCATACACGAGCACGGACGGGAGAAAGGCGTTGAATCGTTCTCTTGAGCTTTTGACGACCAGTTGAGGCTGCAAGGAGGATTTTTCAGTGTTTATTTTCTTCTTCCCATCTTCTCAGAACAATTATGGTGAATTCGTTTATGTTGAATTCCAATTCTAGTATGAGCTAAATTTTCTTCTTTCTAGGAAAACGATGTAACCTAATTCCGAACTATGCTTGTTTGTCCATGCTAATTTAATGCAATTCTCTCTTTGTTTATCTGATTTATTCTGAGTTTAATGCTTCTAATTAACTGGCCATTGATTAGATGATTATTAAACTTGTGATTTGCTATCGAAAGAGGGAATCATAGGGTAGATCTTGGATATTTCAGCATAGGTAAGTATAAAGATCGAAAGACTTGTATGAACCTGTGTAGTAATTAAATCATTGGTCTTATTGCGCTCTTGATCATTTAATTTGCATACTCTTGTGTGAATTGATAAACTAGAATCACTTCCAATTGACTATCGAAAGAGGCTTTTGGATGAATTAGAGATTTGCTAATAGACAAAAGAGGTTTAAGTTAAATTAGCTGGATGAGAAAAGCATAGTGAAGAATTATGGTGAAATCGATTTCCTAGAAGGTTTCTTCCCCATTGAATTTGATCTTTGAAAGTCAGTTTTATTTTCTTTGCTTATTTCTCTTTGAGTTGATCTAAGTTTATTTGCAACTACAAAAACCTTAGCGATTCCTCTAGATAAAATTGAGATTAGTAAAATTTTGGTATTTGGCAAGAGTAAGGTACCAATCCCTGAGGACGATACTCTACTTATTACTTTACTATAAAACTACGATACTGTGCACTTGCAGTTTTGCACCGGTCAATCCCTGCTACTAGTAATGAGTGCATTAGAAACCAGATCCTCAAAACCATACCTAGAAGGTGGCTTGATAGTGTGTCTAGGCATGTTTGTGGCTATACTGTGATGCTGCTGATCTACTGAACTAGAACTCTCTGCATTATGAACATTGTTTTCTCTGCCATGGTTTTCTAGCTCCACCTACACCACATGTTCATTGGTGCTGCAATTTTCTGGCACATGTTTCTCTTCTTCCTGAGTATGCTGTAACATGATTTTGTTTCATCAAAAACCACATCTCTACTGATCACCACCTTGTTTACCTTTGGAACCCAGAGCTGGAAGCCTTTCGCCGCTTTCTAATACCCCAGAATGATACACTATCTAGACTTCGCATCAAGTTTGGATCTCTACTCACTAGAAACATGCACATAGGCTGTGTGACGCCCCCAAATTCCGATTGGGATCGGACAGACATTTGAAGCGTCGAGACATGCAACACAAGGTTACCTGCCCCCGTTCATGACATATAAGATGCAATAATCCTAACATGCATCTAACATTATGCAATATTCGCAGCGGATAATTTTTTTCTTTAGCAATACTATGCACCAAACTGAAAATATCCCAATACTTAAAACATACTTCATACATAAAGATCCATTGAATAACTAAGATCACAGCACTATTCCAAAATAGTTATGATCCAAAAGTACTGGAGATGCAACTCCATCGTACAAGTAGTAATTTAACTACTATATTAACATTAACGACGCACCGTCGTTCAGTCGACTGTGTCTAGTTGGTCAGCTCCTGGTCCTCCTTCAGGTCCTGTAACAAGATCTACCATTCGGGAGGAATGGTAGTTGGGACTACCATAGTGAGATTTGATTACAAATCTCAGCAAGTTAACAAAAAACTTCCACACAGACTAATGATGCATGGATGACAGTAAAAGCATAAATGCATAATCAAATTCATAAGTAATTAAAGAATAACTTAGCGTACAACATAGCATAATTGACATAACTTAAATTGAAACATGAACTGAACTTGACTTAGCATAAACTTGCTCTGAAACTTGAATTAACATGAAAAATACATACTCCACAGTTGTTGTGGCCCCATGTATTCTACGCAAACTTGACTTAACATGAAAAATACATACTCCACAGTTATTGTGGCCCCATGTATTATACGTATAAATACATACTCCACAGTTGTTGTGGCCCCATGTATTCTACACAAACTTGACTTAACATGAAAAATACATACTCCACAGTTGTTGTGGCCCCATGTATTCTACGCATCACAATTGTAGTTAAATACATACTCCACAGTTGTTGTGGCCCCATGTATTCTACACAAACATAATGTACTCAAGATGAAACATGACTGGAATACAAAAGGACTGAAGCCCTGACGTAACATAACGTGACTTGAACATAACTTGAAATACATGACCAACTTGAGATAGAAACATTTCGTAACATGGCATAACATATAATAGACAACATATTTAACATGACATATTTGCAACAGTGAATATTACATGACTTGACATACATGTAATAGATGGCATACTTAGCATGACGTACTTGTAATGTACAGTAATACATAACAGAATATATTATGTAACAGATAAAAATTGATGACAGAATAAATTCTGTATAATAGACAATTACGTGATAACTTGGCATGGCATGACATATATGATAACACACATACATACACTGTAGTTCTTTTACTTAGCACACATACACAGTAGACTGCTAGTAAGTTAAAAGCTAACTTACCTCGATCTCCGCGTTTCTTATAAAACTTCAAGTGCGATCACGAGGAACTGTGATTAGTAATTCTAAAAATTAGAACTAAATCACTAATAATTTGAAATATGGAAAATACTAACTTAAAGAGTAAAATTTTCATTTTACTCTCTACATGTGGAAAAATGACCGTTTTACCCATAACTTAAGGATTTTGCATACTAACTCTAAAAGTTTCTAAAATTTACATTCCTCATGTAAATTTTATCCTAAACTTAAATATTAACTCAGAAAAATTTAAAACAAAACACAACTATGAAGAACACACTATGGTTGAAACATCCATAGGCCATTTCCCTTTATTTTTGTTGCAATTCCTTCCAACTTCAAAACTCATCCTTAAACCAAAATTTTGCAACAAACATCTTCCAATCCTAAGTTCAAAACCATACTTAAAACATTCATTTAGAAAAAGCTAATAATCAACACCAAACTTTTTTGTAAAAAGATCCAAGCACTTGAATCACAAGTTTTGACCTTAAATCAAAACATCTCCAAGAATTTCAAAAATCAAATCTTACTTCTAACATATTCATAATATCATCCTAACATCAACCATGCTTTAAATCATCAAACTAAAGTCACCAAAATCACAAAATAAAATTTGGAGTTTTTGGTTTTACACTTAGTCCAAAAACAGAAACTTTTTCCTCAACTAGTTTTGATAAATCTCTTGATCTATGACTTATAAATATATGATCTTCAAACCAAACCATTACATGGTTTAAAAAGATGTCCTAAAACATATACAAGCTTCTAATTCAAGATCACATGGTTAGAAATTAATCAAAACATAAATTTAGCCAAGAATATCCACACTTTGGCTTATCTGAATATCTCTTTGCATAAAATTTCATATCTTTGAAACTAACATCAAATATCTTCAAAATAATAATATAACATGTATATAAGATGTTTAGGATCCTCCAATAAAATTATCAAAGTCATTAGAATAGCTTTAGACCACCAAAGAGTTAAACTTTCTCAAAACAGAAACTGTTTTTCCTCTTCCAGTTTCTAAGTTTCTAAATCTAAGAAAATCTTTCATCAAAACCTTTAATCATGCAAAAATCCTCAACCAATAGTCATATATACATGTTAACAATACTCCATAAAAATTTCGGACCAATATCTATCCATTAGCTTGGTCAAAAACTCCAAACTATAACATACTCTCCAGATTCACGCCCAGAATGACCTTTCTATGGTTAAAAATACTTTTGACCGACCAAATGACCATGGAATGATACGAAAAATACATCTACGGAAACTAGACTCAAAGAGGAACAACTTATATGAAGCAGACTTTATGATAAAACACTTACAAAAGCTTCGAAATGGGTGTGCAAAAGAACTCCTAAAAGCTGTCCGAGAGAGAGTGTTTGGTATTCTTTCAATGGAAAGCATAAATGAAGATAATTTCGTGGGGAGGGATGGCTGGAGATATTTGTGGATAAGATATGGAAGAGATGAGGCTGGAGTGAGAGTTAAGTGTAGGACTCTCTTACCCGAAGTGAGAGTTAAGTGTAGGACTCTCTTACCGGAGTGAGAGTGGAGTGTAGGACTCTCTTACCTAATAATATCTACAAAAATCAACTCAAGATATTTTTACCCAATAATATCCACGAAATTAGTTCAAAATATTTTCTAAATGTGGAGTAGACTTGGAAGAGTAAGGTGGTTAAAATCTTTCCATGTGTATTTTAAATCTATGTTCTTAAGATATTTTCCAAATGTGTATTTTGCTTAGGTGTCATGATCTCACACCTTGATTTCCTTCACAATTCCATCTAATGGTTTCTCTTTGTGCTAAGTATCTAATACTATTCATTATGTGTGGTTAAGATCTTGCCAAGTATCCAAATAAAATTTCGCTAACCTAATTTGGACATTTCACACTGTGATTTTGAAAACACTGCGTTTAGTACGTTTACCGAGATTACTATTCACTCCAAAAATAAACGTAATAAACTTAGTACTGAAAAATCCTAAATATTCAATTAAGCCTAGTGGTGGAGACTATGATGTATTCTGACACTTCTAACTATCTCAAATAATTAAAATCGCATTTCTGGCACCATAGTGAGTGATAACACTAACTATGTTGACAGGCTAAAACCTATGCAATTAGTCGATTCGTGTAAACTTACGGAATTTTCACGAGGTTCTTAAGGTCAAAAGAAATTCCACAATTGAATTTCTAGCAGGCTGTTACAGGCTGGGCATCCAAACACTCTCAAACTAGAGTAGTCTACTGCACTGCCTATCCACACCTCCTCTACTACTTTCCTATCTAGTGCTTCCTTCAGTGATCTGTTAATCAAGAAACATACCATATTGATTACTTCTGCCCAGAAGTTCTTTGCAAGCCCTGCATTCAACCTGAGACATCGAGCTCTTTTAGCTATTGTTCTATTCATCCTTTTTGCCACACCATTCTGATGTGGTGTCTTCCGTACTGTGAAGTCTCTCTTAATCCTATGCTGCTCACACAATTTCGTGAACTTTGAATCTGTGTACTCAGTACCATTGTCAAACCTGAGGCATTTGATCTTCCTCCCTGTCTGGTTTTCTACTTCAGCTTTCCACAACTTGAACTTGGAAAACATTTCTGACTTATGTTGCATGAATTACACCCAAACTTTTGGTGAGTGGTCATCAATAAAACTCACGAAATACATATGTCCTCCCCGTGATGCTACCCTTACTAGCCCCCAAACATGTGATAATCTGCCCCTTCTTCATTCTTTAAGTATGAGTCTCGTTTTACGTACTGAGCCTCGTTCTACGTGTCGATCCTTGATGGCGTGTTTTAAAAGATATCCGGTGGATTTCAAAGCAAGATAGATATTTTACAGCTTACAGATATTTTAAATATTCTGGAAATATTTATCTGAGATATTTTTAATATTATTAGATAAGCTTGTTTTTAAAGTAACACAATTATAATATTTTAATGAGCTCTAAAAATATTATAATTGGGGACAATTATTTAAATTAAATATTTTAGTCATTTTAAAATATTAAGAAATTTAACTTTACGTTGAAAACTCTAAATTAAATTTAAATGATTTTATTATCTTTGAATAATTAATGATACTTAATCATTTTAAATAATGATGCAAAAAATATTATTATATAAACTTTATTTTATAAAATAATATTCTATCTTAATTCCTCTTAGTATTTTATTTTAAACTTTAGTTTAAATAAAACACTTACACATTTTCAAATTAGTATTTAAACTTATCGTTAGATCGTTTTGAGGATCCTGAAACAAAGGACTTGGATTAAATACCCAAGCCCCTCTCTTTTCCTTCCACCCTCTCTCTCCTCTCTTCTCCCAAGCGTGCACGACAAGCCGACGTGCTCTTTCTCCCTCTCACTGTGCATTACTTCAACTCCATAGCCCAACCACCGACGGCCACCGTTGGCCTCACCTCTGGTCACTGATCACTGCTCTCATGCAGGCCCATCGGCAAGCTCCCATGCACTTCCTCTCTCCTCCCACAGCCTCACTGGCCAAAATGGGTAAAAACCCATCATCCTCCTCCACGCCGTCGTACATGGTAGCTTTGGCCCAGCCACCGCGGGCCACCGTTGGCCTCACCTCCGATCACCGATCACTCCTCTCATGCAGGCCAGCACTCCCTCCTATCGGCAAGCTCCCATGCACTTCCTCTCTCCTCCCACGGCCTCACTAGCCAAAATGGATAAAAACACATCATCCTCCTCCACGCCGCCGTACATGGTAGCTTTGGCCTCACCGCTGGTCACCAGATCACCATCACCCACCGACCAACATTCCCTCCCACCGGCGAGCTCCCATGTGCTCTCTCTCTCCTCCTAGAGAAACATGGCCAAAATGGGTTTCACACCCATTTCCTCCACCTAGCGCAACCATACACTGCCACCAAGCACCACCAATGGCTTCACCACATCATGGGCTGCCTCCCCATGTTCTCCTTTTCCCTTACCTCTCTCTCTTTCTCCAATGGATCTCCACAACCACACATTCGGTTGCACCACCGTGCACGGCTAACCATGGCATCTCACCATCACCATCTTGTTCCTCTTATCACCATTACCTTCCCCAACAATTTTCATGCCTAACAGAGCTTTGCACAACTCTCACTCTCCCTCACTCTCCAAGGCACGGGTTGCACCTTTATAGGTTGATTGATTGAGCTGAATTATTGCATTTTTAATGCTTTTGGAACCAATATATATTAATTATTTCATTACTTTATCAATGGTTTTATATGGAAAAATGAATAAATCAAAATTGTGATTTTAATTGATTAAAAGCATGAATTTCTGCTCTAATTTTATCAACTGTTGATTAATATGGATTATGGTACATATCGCTCGAGTGGCCAGAAGCCGCCGCTCGAGCGAAGTCAGGTAGATTCAAACGCTCGACTTTCGCTCGACAGTGGGCTCGAGCGAGTTGCGGGAAAAGAGATCGCTCGAGCGGAAGCATTTGGCTGCTCGAGCGAATTCAAGTAGAGTCAAACGCTCGACAGGCCGCTCGAGCTAACTTAGGCAGAGTCGAACGCTCGATGTTCGCTCGACACTCCGCTCAAGCGAATATCGTATTTTACAGATCAGGGTTTATTCCGCCGTCAGAGTATATATATGTTTTTTTTTACATCTCAGGACGGACTTTTGGCTGGAAAACTTGGTTTTGAGTAGAGAAACACTTAGAATTCATTATTTTCTATTGATTTTCATTCAAATTCGGAGAGGAGGATTCATACAATCGATCATTCACACAGCTACACAATTTTCACTGGATCATTCACTCACACTGCAGCAGATTGAAGAACTCCTTGAGGGGTCCAATTGCCACTGTAGCTCAGCCTCCTCCACCGCTTCGAATCTTCATCTCCATTCAATTGGCTTAATCTTTTCAATTCCCTACTTGCTATTTCATTTCAGTTTTAAGTTTCTGAATTATTTTGGAGAATTTTGATTTAGACGTTTGAGTAATTTATTTGTTATTCATTTAATTCATGTTATTTATTTTTATCGTTTCGTTAAGCTTTCATTTTAATAGTGATTACAATTACGGTGGTTTAATTTGAGAATTTGTGATTTGAATACAATGATGAACCCTAGAACATTGACTTTGGGGCTTTTCAATTTTCAGTGCATGTTTTGTCAATTACTTCCTAATTTAGTTTAATTCTTAATTTAGTTTTATTAATTTTTGAGTTTAATCTATTAGTCTTTTACATTCCAATCCGACAATCAAAATCTAAAAACAGGAATCTAGTCCATGACTAGTACCCTTTTCCATCCATTGCACATACCATCATTTTATTTTCTCTTTATGAAGTTTTTCATCTTTTTCAACGAGTTTGATTTTTAAGTAACTTTCCCTGAGGAGAGGATTTAGGAATTTATTCCTAATTATTACACGACATCCTCCTGCACTTGGGATAGCTTTAGTGCTACTCATTTTTTAGTGAGTCAAGTTTTTGGCGCCGTTGCCGGAGAAATTATTTTAGCTTAAATTTAAACTCGTTATTTTTGTTATGCTTTTTAAACTGATGTTTCATGTCATGGGTGAGGGACAGTTCAAATAGATTGCTTAGAGTCACATCGAGTGTTGAGAGTAGTATACACATTTTGGAGATAGATAGCTCTTCTATCTTTTCTATTAGTGAGTCAGGTGAGGAAATTGAAATTGAACCAGAAAACATGGTTACACCTGCACCACGCACTCTTAAGGATTATTTGCAACCCACTCGCACCACTACACCTTCATGCATTGTTTTACCTGAAAATGCATCTAATTTCTCTATTAAGCATGGCATGAGGTCAGTGATACCTTAGTTCCACGGGATGAATTCTGAGAGTCCTTACCAGCACTTGACAGATTTTGAGTTGGCTTGCACTACTTTTATCACTAGGGCTGTTACTGATGAATTCATTAGACTTCGTTTATTTCCTTTCTCTGTAAAGGATAAAGCGAAGATTTGGTTTAATTCTTTGAGACCTAATTCTATTTCTAGTTGGTCTGATATGCAGCGTGAGTTCTTACAAAAAAATTTTCCTTTTCAGAGAACTCAGTTTTTGCAAGAGCAAATCAGCCAGTTCAATCAGAGACCTGATGAGACCTTTCAGGCTAGTTGGGAAAAATTTAAAGATTTGGTGAACATTTGTCCACATCATGGTTTTGAATCTTGGAGGTTGGTGAGCTATTTTTACACTGGTCTCACTCCAGAATGCAAGCAGTTTGTTCAGACAATGTGCAATGGGGAGTTCTTCAGCAAGGAACCTGATGAAGCACTATCATTTTTTGACTACCTTGTAGAGAGCGCACAACAGTGGAACACTCATACTAATGGAGTTCCATTAGCAGCACAGCCACTGAGGGCTATTTCTGGAGGGGGCAGATATGAGCTTAAAGAAGACACTGATGTTCAAGCCCGAATAGCTGCATTGTATAGAAGACTAGAGGTCAGGGAAATGGAAAAAGTGAAGGCTGTGAAAGTAGTAGAGGCATATTCTATATGTGCTGATTCAAACCATAAGACCCAAGACTACCCGATTATGCCAGTATTTCAAGAATGTGGGTCCGAGCAGATGCAATAAGCTAACTGGGTTAATAGAGCACAGAATCAGCCTTTCTCCAACACATATAATCTGGGGTGGAGGAATCACCCAAATTTCTCATGGAGAAATGATCAGCCTGGTCGGTCCCCACCACCTCAGCAGCAGCCATTTCATCAGGGTGCTCCTCAGCATCAGTATCCGTCATATCAGAATCCTCAGAGTTATCTTCATGTAGCTCCTCCTGGATTTCAGCCTCATGTAGCTGTACAGAGTTCTCAGCCTTCATCATCTGCAAAGAAGACTCTAGATCATAGTATGGCTCAGATGGCCAATACACTTCAGCAATTCATGCAGATTCAAGCCACCACAAATAATCAGAACACTCAGGCCATAAATGAGTTGTGAGGCACTATTAATAAGATGAGCACAACCTTAAGCACCCTAGAGAAAGGGAAATTTCCAACACAGCCTCAAACTAATCCTCAAGTATACAGGCAGCAACAACAGCACGTGCATAATGTCTCAGGGGATGTTATTGAGACAGCGAAGGCAGTTCTTACTTTGAGAAGTGGGAAGGAAGTTCCCCAACCAGAGATGCCTATAGACACACAGGTAGTTGGTCCCACACCTAAAGATGTAGCAGAGACTGATGAAGTTGAGAAAGAATCAGAGGTAGTGAGACCAGAGCTAAAGAAGCCTGTGAGTGTAAATGTTGAGACTAGTAAGGGATACCAACCTCTGGTTCCTTATCCTCAGAGATTGGTAGCTGGCCAAAAGAACAAGTATCACACGGAGATTCAAGAGATTTTTAAGCAAGTGAAGATCAATATTCCACTCTTGGATGCCATACAACAAGTGCCTTCATATGCAAAATTTTTGAAGGACTTGTGCACAGTGAAGAGGAAGCTGAATGTGAAGAAGAAAGCTTTCCTAACGGAGTAAGTTAGTGCATTGATATTGAGCAAGACTCCTCAGAAGTTTGGAGATCCTGGTTCTCCCAACATTTCTATTATGATTGGTGAATCACGCATTAGGAGAGCTTTACTTGATTTGGGGAGTAGTGTAAACTTGCTACCATTCTCAGTATATGAGCAGTTGGGATTGGGTGAGATGAAAAAGACCTCCATCATGCTACAGTTGGCTGACAGATCAGTTAAGGTACCGAGGGGTATTGTAGAGGATATGTTGGTCCAGGTGGACAAATTCTACTACCCAGTGGATTTTGTGGTTCTTGACATGCAGCAGTCGGTCTCCACTATTTACCAAGCTCCTGTCATCCTAGGAAGACCATTTCTAGCTGCATCAAATGCATTGATCAATTGCAGAAGTGGAGTTTTGAAGCTTACCTTTGGGAACCTGGCACTTGAGTTGAACGTTTTCAACGCTTGCAAGATGCCAGCACATTTTGATGACACAAGTGATTTGAATGCTGTGGAGAGTTTGACACCAACAGATTTTATTTGCTCAACTTCTCCCTTCTCTGATGATGATTATATTTTTTAGACACCTGAATTTTTGCTTGATGAGAAAATTGATCATATCAATGAAGATGACTTTGATTTTTTTGATTGTTTTGCAAATTCTTCTTTACCACTTGAAGTACAATTTGCGGGAGCAAGATGGAAACCTCAGTTTGAATCTCTACCACCACTAGACATGCTTAAATCTTCAGAGGAAGAAGTTCCCCAGTTGGAGCTGAAACCACTTCCTCAAGATTTAAAGTATGTGTTTCTTGGTCCTGAAGAAGGCACCTTTCCGGTGGTGATTTCCTCAAAGCTAAATCAGAAGGATGAAGCCCAGTTGATTGAAGTATTAAGGAAGCATCGAGGACCAATTAGTTGGACAATAGCTGACATCAAAGGCATTGATGCCGCTGTATGTACCCACAGAATCCATCTTGTAGATGATGCTAGACCGGTTCATGATGCTCAACGTAGGCTCAATCCTACCATGAAGGAAGTTGTAAAAGAGGAGGTGCTTAAGCTACTCGCAGTGGGTATCATTTATCCCATGTCAGACAGTAAGTGGTATTTGTTGGCTAAGAAAGATGCAAAACCACGATTGATTCACTGGATTCTATTACTTCAAGAGTTCAACATCAACATTAAGGACAAGAAAGGAGTTGAAAACGTGGTAGTTGACCGCCTCTCTAGATTGTCATCATCTCCTTCTTCAAATGTCAGCCTTCCTCTTGATGATAGTTTCCCGGATGAGCAGCTGTTTGTGGTTGATAGAGCTCCCTAGTATGCTGACATAGTCAATTATATAGTGACTGAGCGAATGCCTTCTGAATGGTCCACCCAAGATAAGCGCCGGTTTCCCTCTGAGGTACGACACTTTTATTTTGATGATCCATATCTTTTTAAATATTGTTCGGACCAATTGATTCGAAGATGCATTCCTGATGATGAGTTTTCTTCGGTTTTGAGATTTTGTCATATGGGTGCATGTGGTGGTCATTTTTCAGCAAAGCAAACAGTTTCAAAAATTTTGCAAAGCGGTTTTTACTGGCTTTCCATGTTTAAAGATGCTTATAATTTTTGCAAGGCTTGTGAGCCTTGTCAAAAATTGGGATCCATTAGCAAAAAAGACATGATGCCTCTTTCCCCTATTCTGACTTTAGAAATTTTTGATTGTTGGGGAATAGACTTCATGGGGCCTTTTCCGATTTCTTTTGGAAACACATATATTCTTTTAGTTGTGGATTATGTTTCAAAATGGGTGGAGGCCATTGCTTGCAAAACAAATGACCATCATGTTGTCCTAAAATTTTTGCAATCTATGTTTGCTTGTTTTGGCATGCCAAAAGTTATTATAAGTGATGAGGGTTCTCATTTTTGCAATAAACTATTTTCTACACTTATGAAGAAATATGACATCACACATAGAGTTTCTACCCCTTATCACCCTCAAACAAATGGGCAAGCTGAATTGGCAAACAGAGAGATAAAAATTATTTTAGAGAAAACCATCAAGCCTAATAGGAAAGATTGGTCGGTTAAACTTCTTGATGCTTTGTGGGCTTATAGGACAGTTTTTAAAACAAATCTAGGGATGTCTCCTTATCAATTAGTTTATGGTAAAGCTTGTCATTTACCTGTTGATATTCAACATCGAGCTCTTTGGGCAATAAAACATGTTAACATGTCACTTGATGAAGTTTCAGGGTTGAGAAAATTGTAGATCAATGAATTGGATGAAGCTCATCGGAATGCTTATGACAACGCTCAGCTTGCAAAGGAACGTATGAAAATTCTGCATGATCAGAAAATTCATCCAAAGCATTTCACACTTGGCCAGGAAGTCCTCCTTTACAATTCTCGCTTGCACATTTTTTCTGGAAAGTTGAAATCCCGATGGAGTGGGCTGTACATTGTAAAGACCATTCATCCTCATGGTGCAGTAGACATTGTCAATCTGAAGAATGGTAATAGCTTCACTGTCAACGGACAACGTCTAAAGTCATTTCTGAAAGTCTTTGACCCACATGAAGAGATCTTGCTTGTGTAAGACCCCAGGGAAGCGTTTTGATTTGCTTCTCCTTCTTTACAGTTTTCTTTACTTGCTTTATTTTCATTTGTTCCTTTGCTTTGATTTTATATTTCATGTTGTTTGTTTGTTTTGCTTGTTTTTTCTGTGCACTTTGTTTTCTTTCGTTCGACTCATTGAGGACTATATCTCTCACTAGTTGGAGGGTAGCATGTGTGCACAGTTTAAAAAAATAAAAAAAAATAAGATTTGTGAAATTTGAGCATCTTGGAGGAGTAGTTGAGCGGGATCATTTGTGAAGATTTATTTTCAAGCCTAAACATAGAGCATGATTTTTTATGCATCATATTTTGTTGATATGTGGCTTGAAACACCGGGATGTTATACTTATTGAGATGAAACTTGATAAAATTTTTGTAGAACGAAAGGTAAATTTTGAAGGACATTTTGCACATGCTTACGCTTGTAGTGTTCCTTATTTACCATTCATTGATTTAACACTGGAGAAGTAAACTGTAGGACTACCGAGCCATGCCAAAAAGAAAAAGAAAAAAAAGAAAAAAAAAAGAAAAAGATTTGAAAAGATCAGAATGAAAAGAAAAGAAGAAAAGAAAAAAAAAACAAAAAGAAGGAAAAAAAGAGAGAAAATGAATAAAGGCAACTTAGTGAACTTTCCTAAATAAAAAGGGCTAGAAACGGTTACCCAAGACTTTGGGGGTTGAGTGTCCAACCTTTAAAAACAGAGCTGGCGTGAAAACTGCTAGTCCCTTGGGCTTTGAGATAGTTAGAATCAACAATGATTAATCTTAAGGTTGAAAAATCCTATGGCAAATCATGGCTAGTAATGAGGAACACACAACCGGTCAGCTCCACACACACATTTGAGTTATGAGACATTTGCCTTAATTCTACGTGAAAGATTGTTGAGATAGTCTTGGTGGGTATAACCCTTGGGGGTTGAGTAGTAACGTGTCACTTTTGTGAGAATTCAGAATTGTGTTTGATTGTTTTTGTTTGAATTTCAATCTTTATACAATATTCATCTCAATTAATTTTCACTATTTTGCTCAAGGATTAGCAAAATGCTAGTTGGGGGTGTGATTGAGCTGAATTATTGCATTTTTAATGCTTTTGGAACCAATATATATTAATTATTTCATTACTTTATCATTGGTTTTATTTGGAAAAATGAATAAATCAAAGTTGTGATTTTAATTGATTTAAAGCATGAATTTCTGCTCTAATTTTATCAACTGTTGATTAATATGGATTATGATACATATCGCTCGAGCGGCGGCTTTTGGCCGGTCGAGTGAGGTCAGGCAGATTCAAACGCTCGACTTCCGCTCGACAGTGGGCTCGAGCGAGTTGCGGAAAAAGAGATCACTCAAGCAGAAGCATTTGGCTGCTCGAGCGAATTCAAGCAGAGTCGAACGCTTGATGTTCACTTGACAGGCTGCTCGAGCTAACTTAGGCAAAGTCGAACGCTCGTTGTTCGCTCGACACTCCGCTCGGGCGAATATCGTATTTTACAGATCAGGGTTTATTCCGCCATCAGAGTATATATATATGTTTTTTTTTTTACATCTTAGGACGGACTTTTGGCTGGAAAACTCGGTTTTGAGTAGAGAAACACTTAGAATTCATTATTTTCCATTGATTTTCATTCAGATTCGGAGAGGAGGATTCTACAATCGATCATTCACATAGCTACACAATTTCCACTGGATCATTCACGCACACTGCAGCAGATTGAAGAACTCCTTGAGGGGTCCAATTGCCACTGCAGCTCAGCCTCCTCCACCGCTTTGAATCTTCATCTCCATTCAATTGGCTTGATCTTTTCAATTCCCTCCTTGCTATTTCATTTCAGTTTTAAGTTTCTGAATTATTTTGGAGAATTTTGATTTAGACGTTTGAGTAATTTATTTGTTATTCATTTAATTCATGTTATTTATTTTTATCGTTTCGTTAAGTTTTTATTTTAATAGTGATTACAATTACGGTGGTTTAATTTGAGAATTTGTGATTTGAATACAATGATGAACCCTAGAACATTGATTTTGGGGCTTTTCAATTTTCAGTGCATGTTTTGTCAATTACTTCATAATTTAGTTTAATTCTTAATTTAGTTTTATTAATTTCTGAGTTTAATATATTAGTCCTTTACATTCTAATCCGACAATCAAAATCTAAAAACATGAATCTAGTCCATGACTAGTACCCTTTTCCATCTATTGCACATACCATCATTTTATTTTCTCTTTGTGAAGTTTTTTACCTATTTCAACGAGTTTGATTTTTAAGTAACTTTCCCTGAGGAGACGATCTAGGAATTTATTCCTAATTATTATACGACATCCTCTTGCACTTGAGATAGCTTTAGTGCTACTCATTTTTGAGTGAGTCATTGATCCGCCACTGTGAGCCACCGTTCAGCCACCACCTCACCACCACAGCTCCACCACACCTCCCTCTTCCTCTCCTTAGCTTCCCATGAAGTTCCATAGCATTCCTCCACCTCAAGCACCCTCCCTCCTTTAAGGATGCACTATTCACGGCATGATGCCGCCATGCTCCACCACTTCAGACCACCAAGAGGCCACCTTGAGCCTTTCCAAGACCATGCCTAGCTATTCTCAAGCTCAAACCGCCACTTTACATGGTGGACAGCAACCGTATGTGGTGTTGACCACAACATACGACTCATCCGACGTCTTGATTGTGACAGGCAGCGAGCGACGCACAGGTTATCCCATCAATGGTATAACCCTCTATCTCTAGTTATTTATGTTTATATTAGTTGGTTGGTTGGAGTGTAGAATGTGTAGTTAGTAATTGTGGAGTTCGCTGCGTAGTTTGAAGTGAAGTATAGTTGTGAAGTGTTGGGCTTGACTTTATAGTGTTGTGGACTGTGTTGTGAGTATGGGCGTGAGATAGATGTCGTAGTTGTGATGCGGCATACAGTGTGAAGGGAGTACACATGGAGCGTACTCCATGTAGTGCAGCGACGCACCATATGACATGCGCTATAGTGACTGTGGCGTAGAGTGAATAGAGTACACATGGCGTATGCTCTGCATTGTATAGCGATACACCGTGTGATGTGCATCATGATAATAAGTGATGTAATGAAGGGAGTATGCATGGTGCGTACTCTATGTTGTATAGCGATGCATCGTGAGGCGTGCATCATAGTGATGTGAGTCGTAGTGTGGATGAAAGAGAGTTTACATGAGTGTACTCTATGCTATGTTGTGATACACCTGATTGCGTGTCACGAAGGGTTGGATTGCATAGCAGAGAAGCGTGGAGTGTATGGTGTAGTGTCAGAACTGTGTAACAGTGTCCTACAGTAGTGGTGATGTGGCCTGTAGTCCGAGGTGACTGGTTTCACCTTGTGGTTGACTTATGGCTAAGAGTATACGAAAGTGGTGGAAAAAGTATTAGAGAGTGCAGCGGAAGCATGATGGGCATTGTGACGTGACTCGAGATTAGTCTTGAGCTATGTGACATGACAGAGGTGCATTTGTGGATGTAGTCCTATCCTATCAAGTGTTGGGATGAACTTGTACAAGGCCGGGAAGTAGGAAGAGTCTTATCGACCGGGTTTGAGCAAGTTGTTGTTCTTAGGTGATAAAAGGGGATAAAATACAAGTGTCTTTGGTGAGACATTTGTGCCAGATAATCTATCCTCAGCATGGTTACATGGTGTTTTAGCCCCAGAGTTGGCTTGAATTCATGTAGACTGACTAAATGGGAATGAGGATTTAGTATGGGCTAGGATACGTGAAGGTAGTAATGGGTAAGTAGTCTAAGGTTGGGACGCATGACTCTATAGGTCAGAATCATGAGTAGGAATGTGGAAATAGAAGAATGAGATGGAGGTATTAGTATCTTAACCCTAAGGTGAATCACGGGGATTCACTTTAAGGAATAGGACCCTGAAGATTTAAGCATAGTAAATCACATGTAAGTGCCCAGGGATGGATGGAGAGTATTCCAAGTGAGGCATAGTTCTATTTTTAGTAAAGTTGCTTATGCATTAGATAGATGATGATGTAAGGTTATGTGTATGCATGTAGGTTGCCATCTAACATGCACATGAACGGACTGCATGGATTGATTATGGCATGAAGTTCAAGTAAGTATTGCATTCATACTTTTCTAGAGTTTTCTTATATAAACGAAGAAGAAAATAAAATCTTCTCTCTAAAAGGAAAATGAAAATTTTCTCAATGAAGACACGTTTTATGAAAGAAAAAGAAAACGAAGCATAAGTTTTCAAGTATAAATATGTAGCGGCCCTCCTTGACAGCCCCTTTTCAAGCACCCAAAGTAAGTACGTGTATGCATGTGAATGGATGCTATAAATGGTAGGTATTCTATGTATGTTCACGAAAGGAAAATGAAAGGAAACTTTAAAAGATACAGGAATAGATGCTTTTAAAATGAAAAGAAAGGAAAGAAAACTAGTTTCCTTTAAAATGACTTTACGAATGAAATAATTGAAGAACCGTAAGAACTGTAAAAAACTATAACGACTGAAATGAACGAATTTACTATAACGAACTGAAAGGACTGTAAAGGAAATGAAATGAGTGAAGAGGAATGGATGGACTGAATGCATGATGTATGAAAATACGTAACGGCCACATGAATGGAATGGACATGGTACCAAATAGACTGGACTGGGCAGATTGCAATGCCGGGTAAGTAGTATTGTTAGTGCACCTAGTGCTGCACCCTGACGGAATGGATTCCCAACCTGTGGCCACTGACAGAATCAGGTCCAAAAGACCTCTAACCCTTGTAGACAAGGCATAACAATGTGCTACATGGCCAATAAAAGTAATAAGAAAGAAAGAATGCATGTTAAGAAATAATGCATGTATGAAATGATGTATGTATGAATGTATGTAAGAAAAGAAAGAATGCATGAATGTACATATGCATGAATGTATGTAAAAAGATGTACGCATGAAAAGACTCTTTAAGAAATGAAGGCAGTGATGCGTGGGAAACTATTTTAAGAAAAGAAAGCACGCTTTTAAAGAAAAATCTCACCTCGCAACATTTTTTAAAACGAACTAAATGGCCATGCATGATAAGTACGATATGTATGTATGGAGTGATGAATGCATAACTGAAAATCTATGTTATTATATTTTCACTATATGAAGAAATGCTTACGAGTTATTGACTCATTTTAGTTTTTATGTGTCCCCTCCCAGGGACAGGATGAACATAACAAGTCAGGACGGGTACAACCCAAAGGGAAGAGTATGAAAGCCTAGACAAGATATTTTGTACGAGAAACTTTCATTATAAAATTTAATGTTTTCCGTTGTAATCTTTTAATTAAGAAAATGAATTTTATTTATAACATGAAGTCTTTCGTATCTTGGCATGAAAGAAAAAGAAATTTTAAAAGGAACCATAATTCCCGTCAATTTTTATTAAAATTATTTTGAAAATGATCCACCACAAGGATGGACATTACAAAAGATCTGTATGAACATAGTCAAGAATCCCCTCTGTCTTGTGTGTGCCTGTCTTGAACTACACTCAATTTTGTTTCCCAAGAACATAATACTTGCAGAAATCAAGCTTGCATGTTTTGACACCCTTAAATAGATTTCTCTTATGAAGCTCCATCATCCCACGCTCACCCATATGCCCTAACCACATATGCCACAAGATTGTACAATCTGACTCAGACTCTACATCTGCAGCTCCACCTACAACTGTCGTACCTTGTAGTGTATAAATATTTCCAGGTAGTTTCTACCCCTTCATCATTGTTAAGACACCTTTACTCACCTCCATTACTCCACTTGCAGATTTGTAACTATACCCATTGCAATCTAAGTGTCCAATGAAATCAAATTCTTCTTTAGATCTGGTATGTGTCTAACATCACACAACGTTCTAACAACACCATCAAACATTTTAATTTTGATATTCCCTATTCCAACAACTTTGCATGAAGCATCATTGTCCATCAGAACAGAACCAAAATTTACCAACCTGTAGTTGTTAAACCAATCTTTGTTGGGTGTCATGTGATGAGAACATGCTAAATCCAGAATCCAAGAATCTGCAAGATGATCTAAACTAGATGAAACATAAAGCATATCCCTGTCACCGCTCTCTAAGTCTTCTTCTTCCACTACATTTGCAGACTTTGATGCACCCTCTTTCTTCTTTGTATTCCCCTTTTTTTTCTCTGGACAGTCCCGTTTTATGCCCCTTTGTCCCGCACTTAAAACATATTATGTCCTTCCTCTTCCTATATTTAGACCTAACTTTATTTTTACTCGATCCGCTCTGGGACTTGTTTATCCCATGTTCCTGTTTACCCTTCACCACAAGTCCTTCACCTTGTGAATTCTCATCACTGGCTTTCTTCCTTTGATGAAAACCTAACAGAACACTTGTGATCTCCTCCAATTTGAGAGTTTCTTTTCCCCACATCAGAGTCGTAGCCAAATTTTTGTATGTAGGGGAATTCAGTAGGGAATTCAGTAACATCAACACCTTGTCTTTGTCTTCAAACTTCACATCAACCCGCCTCAAATCACTGATAATCTGGTTGAACATGTTGATACGCTGGCTAAGATTAGAGCCCTCTGACATTTTAAGATCGTGCAATTTCTGCTTAAGATAGAGCTTGTTCGTCAACGACTTGGACATATACCAACTTTCCAGTTTCAACCAAACTTCTGCTGGTGATTCCTCATCCATGATGTGATACATCACATCATCAGCCAAACAAAGTTTGATAGTCGCCACAACCTTCGCTTCCAATTCCTTCCAATCCATGTCGTCCATGCCTACTAGTTGCTTTCCTATTAAGGCCTTCACCATGCCCTACTGCACTAACAGATCCTTCGCCCTCCTCTGCCATAATTTAAAATTTCTAGATCCGTCAAATTTGACCATGTCTAATTTTGCAGAAGAGATCCTAGACATCATGACCTGAGCTCTTGATACTAGTTGTTATGAAATATGCGGCAATTGCTAATAAATTATAAGGAATAATTAAAAGAGAAAAATAGAAATCAACAAGGAGATTTAACGTGGTTCGGCGATATGCCTACATCCACAGGGAGTGAGAGGCGTGAAATTCACTATGAGTCAATTGAGGTTACATAATTTGTATTTATACTAATCCTAGATGTATGGATGTATTTAAAAAATTTACAAAAATACCCCCGTACCATTAATCCAAAATTAATCTACCTACTTTCAATGTATGAGCCATATACTTCAACATTAATCCAATTGCTCAACCCAAATATCCACGTTCCGTCATAGGGTCAACAAAGAATTTTCCAATAAAATAAATTATAAACTCTCCAAATACTTGAAAATATCATTAACTCATCATAGCTAAATAATCTAAAAATAGTCAATTTACTAACTTTGACTCTCAAATAAGTACTTGTACCCTCATACTGTCATACACTTATTCCTGTACTAACATCAAGCCTCTCTAAACAATGCCTACTCTTGCTCTCCAGCAGAACCATCAAGATTATCAGAAAAAGGTTTGTAGATAAGGGTTGAGTTATCAACAACTCAGTAAACAGAGATCATATACTAGTATGTAAACATGAGCATTTTCACAGAGTTCAAAGTGCAGAAACAAAACATTTCAATTTCAATATGCAAATCTTGAAAATAAATATTAGCAGAAAAACAAAGCGACACTTCAAACTATTCATATTCAAAAACCAATTTTTGATATTCAAAGACCCCTTTAGAACAACATGATTGAACATATTCATTTTATCATATCATATTAGAGCATTATATCATAACAGAGATCATGTTTAACCCTTGTGGTAGGGTTATGTATTCTGCGGAAACCAAGCAGAACATAAATCACCATGTTACCAAAGCGATTGCATTCAAAGCAGAGATCACTATTATATGAGAAATACTTTTTGTAGTCGGCAGATTCAGTCGGCGTGCAATCGGCTGTAAAAAAGTGAATTAATACGGGACCTATATGAAAAAAAAAATTATTTTTATAACTTTTTTTTATTCATGTAGGTCCCCCTGAATATAAAAAAAAAATTTATAATTTTTTTTTATTCATTCCGTACAGCCGACTGCACGCCGACTGCATTTACCGACTGTATGTAGCAAAGCCCCTATTATATATAGTGGCAGGGCCAGAGGTCACTATTATATCCCGTGACAAGGCCAAAGGTCATTGTTATATCCCGTGGCAGGCAAGAGGTTACTATTATATCCCGTGACTAGGCCAGAGGTTAGAGTAAGATAGAATCTGAATCACCAAATCAGAACCAGAATCAGAGTCAGAACAGAATCAAAATGTCATGTCAAAGGTTTTTCAGATGCCATATTAGATCAAAACATAATGCTGAAATAATTCCAAATCATTTCACATATTCCAAAAACATATTCAAAACATTTTCACATCACATGCACAAATTTTTCATAAATTTCATATTCGCTCTTTTTGCATAGTTCATAAAACATCATTTACAAAATTAACTCATGTCTACACTAGTCATGACAAAAAAATATTTTCTCTTATACAGATTGTATACATATGCAGAACATATAATTGAGGTTGTTTTTAGATTTCTTTTCCGAACAAACATGCGTATTTTCAAAATTAACCCCATTTCATTTCTTTTATTTAAAATTTAGTATAGGAACCCTGCTTACCTGGACTCTTAACTTTTTAGAAATTTTCCTCAATAATTCCTAACAAAATTACTCACCACCTATATTAAAAAATCACGTAATTTCTATAATTTCCACGTACTTGGTAATTAAAACCTAAGATATATAATTCTATATTTTTTCCTTAATGTCCAAAAATTGTCGGAACTCTAAAATATTGACTCTCTCCAAAATACTTTGATTCTCACATGATTTCTCCAAACCAATACACAATTTAATCCTATGATCATATTACTTTGCTTACTATGGCTTAAAACCCGAGGTCAAAATTGTAATAAACTACAACTAGCCTTCCTACTATCTCTATGTAAGAAGCTTTACATTAAAAAAATATAACACATTTTATTTGAAGGGAGATCATCACTAGATCTAGATACCCTTGCGATGGAGGCTCACCGTGGGGAAGGGAGTCGCGATGGAGCTAGGCAGCTGCAGTGGTTGTGTCAGCAAGATGAGCAGTTGTGCACTGTAGGAGAGAGAGTGATGAGAGAGAGCAATGGAGATGAAATGGAAGGAGCTCGGCGTGAACATATCGAGATGGTGTGAGGGTGACAACGACCAAGTAGGATTGAAGATCAACGGTTGTTCATGCGACAGTGGATCGCGATGTGTGATGACGTCCCTCGGCTTCTGCTATGCATGGGCTGAAAGGAAAACCGTGCTCTATTTTTTTTGGTTAAAAACAGAGGTTGCCGAGTCTTTGGTGCAGGGTTTGATTGTGTTTCACGTGGGGTTGGGCTAGCTTCCAACATGAATGGAGGATCTCGTCTGGGTTGCTAAACAGCCGTTGGTGGCGAGTGCTATGTGTGCTACAACGAGCATTGCGTTGGGGTTGCGGTAAGTGTTGGTGGTGCGTGGAGGAGAGAGTGCAACATGAACCTTAGTTTTGATTCTCTCGGAAAGGTGTTCATGCATGGGATAGTGGGTTTTGAGGAGGTGCCTCAAGGAAGAGTTTTGAGCTGTTTCTACATGCATGAAAAAAAAAATATGTGGATATAAATAGGTGATGGGAAAAACCCTAAGGGAAAATTGAAAGGAAGATACATGTGTGGGGTGGAGACTAAAGCTTGTAGGATTCTCATGGCTTGTGTTTTGGATGGGAGCTTTTTTTCTTTTTTGCTTGAATTTGAATCTCGATTCAACCTCTAAAAAATATTCTAACTTGTCTCACTAATTTTCTCAGCCCAATAAAATATTTCTCCTCGTCCAAAAATATTTATACATTTTAACCTACTCAGCAAGCCCAGTAATAATATTCCATATCCGCCAAAAATAAAATTTTGGGCTCAGAGTCCATTAAAAAAAACACTCGTTAATCTCTAGTGGGCTTTTCATTCGTATAAACCCAAAAATTTTAAAAAGCAAAAGGGTATTGGACCCAGGTGTTACACATTAGGTGCTATTTCACTCCGGCATTCTTTAAAAAGAATTCATTCAAGGCACGTGGAAGATTCTTTGTCGACCCAAGGGTTACCACTCCATTCTTAAGCACTGCATAATAGACATGGGAGCTACTAGGACATTCCCTTGCCCTAGCACTTGGGGTCATGATAAGACTTTTAGACTCATTTCATTTCCAAAACACTTTTCTTTTGAAATCACTCCTCCTAAATGCATGTGATATGATACTTAAGACATGCGTGCATATACTTTGACATATGCCATATGCGATACCAAGCATGAAATAACTGAGCATAACATGTTCAACTCATAGTATGATAACATAGAACTCAAAAGATACTAAAACACAAATATGGAACTATGAAAACTGGCCTTGGCTAAAACATATAGGTATAAGAACATGAAAAATCATCACTTAAACATATTCCAAACTTCATCCATATTGCTTAGAAATCAAGGCATACTAAAACAAAACATAAAATCATAGCATTAGCACAAGATCCAAACATCCAAGACATGTTATGGCTGATTCATCAAGTTCTTCAAATTAACACCATTGTTTTCCTTAAAATTGAAACATGTGAGGGATTTGCCTTGCCATTTTTATCATGAACCGAATCGTATTAGTCCTTTCATATTCATATTCCAAGTTCATGTAAGAATATTCAAGTAAACAAAGAAGAAATATCAACCAAAGCAATAGAGACAAACAAAAGGATCTAGACAAGTATATACATGCATTAATCAAGAGTACGTTGAATGTATACTTACAAAAATCCATGTAAAGTAATGCATAGTAAGTTATAAATCAAAGTGTAACTAGTTCGAATGAGGGTTCCAAAAACCCTAATCCATGTTTCTTGAGTGTGTTTTGTTTCTAGGGCTACCACTAGAGTTCAAATACAAGTAGATCATTCGGCCTCTAGGGTTTTGAGTCAAGAAAACTTTCATTTTTCTTGTGTTCTTATCCATATCTCAAAATGGAGTGAAAAAGCAAGTGGTTGGCCGAGTACATAAAGGATTTGGGTTCTCCATCATTCGGCTTAGACCATTCCTAGCAAACCCTAGTTGGTTCCTTGTGTACAAGTGTGGAAATCCTAGGTGTATGACCATAACCAAACCCTTTAGAGATTCTCATCTCTTCTTGAGTTGGAAGTGTGTCATATGTGTAAGGAAATCAAGGAAATTAGGAAAACCAAGTTCTTACCGTGTCTCTTCCATGCTAAATGACGAAAATCCCTTCTTGCAAGTAGTTTCCCTTGTTTGGTTGGAAAGAAGGTGTGAGAAAGTGAGAAACCTTCAAATGGTCGTGTAAGAGAGTGTGAAGAGAATAAGGGCATGAAAAATCTGAAAATGGCAAAGAGAAAAGCCCTTGGGTGTGTAGCTCCTCCACATACAGAGCTCTCCTAAAAGATCCTATTGGTTGCTAGTGACCCATTGCATAAAGGACAAGTGGCTTTCTTTCCTTCCTCCGAACATACCCCTTGGTGTTCCCATCATGATATTGCATTGGGAATGTTCATGGCATGTGGGTGGCGTGTAGAGTTCTTCCCCCTTGGCCCAAACCCTCTTGTGCCTCTTCCACTTGAGTCTAAGTGCAATGTATCTTAGGGAAAAAAGGTAAAACGAGTACAAGACCTCTTCCTCTTCCAAAAAGTAGGGCTTGATTATGTGCCATATGGCATGGGTGTGTGATAGGAGGGAAAACCGAGAATCTCTCTTGTCCCTTGGATTTCCCTATGCAAATCCTTTGGAAAGAGTCCCATTTTGTCTACCCTAGGCCCCACTTCCCAAGAGGATCTCCTTGGAACTTAAACAATTGACAGATGGTATGGAGTGTGGATGTGTGTGTGAGTTGGCTGAGTGGCCTTTGGCCTTCCCTAAGGTTCTCATCATTTCTTTCTTCTAGAAACCTTTTTGCATGAGTGAAAAATAGCAATATTCACTAGGGTTGTAATGCCCCAGTCCCACAGGGGTCGGAGAGTTGCTTCCTATAATTTAAAACTTACATTTCATCAAGATATTTACTAATCTAAAATTTAAAGTCATCATAATACAACAAAATCTCTTAATAAAATCTGTCAATCCTCAGAAATCTTCTATGAGTAATCCACTATGCTTAAATAATCATCTCACCCATGCTCCATAATCCTTGATCCTTAGTTGGACTATTCCAAAATCATATGAAAACTGTTATGGAGATAAAGGGTGAGTTATTAACAACTCAATAAGCAAAAAAACTATACTAGTATGTAAACATGAGTATTTACAGAGATCAAAATGCAAAACAAAATATTTTCATTTTCAAAGGGCAGAAGCAGAACATGGTATCAAAATATCAGAGCGAAGATTTAAAAATAATTTCATTCAAAAATATTCTTTGGCATGGTATAAATGATCATCATCATCATATTAGAATAGAGGTCATGTATAACCACAGTGGTAGGGTTGTGCATCCGCAGATAACCAAGTAGAACATAAATAATTATCACAAAGGTGTGCAC
This sequence comes from Carya illinoinensis, assembly GCF_018687715.1. NCBI lineage: Eukaryota > Viridiplantae > Streptophyta > Magnoliopsida > Fagales > Juglandaceae > Carya > Carya illinoinensis. The sequence goes on along the minus strand of NC_056755.1, from coordinate 28,091,284 downwards.
TCAAATAGAGACCACTAATATAACCTGTAGCAGGGCCATATCCATTATTATAACCCGTGGTTCGGCCGTATCCACTATTATTATCCATGGTTGGGTTGTATCCACTATTATCACATATGGTTCGGCCGCATGCCACTATTATCACCCATGGCAGGTCCGTAACTAAACAGAGCAAAAATAGAATCAAACTCAAAATCAAAAGGTCACGCCAAAGGTTTTTTTCACATCTTATCAAAGCAGAGCACTGAACAAGATCATATCATCTTCATATTCAAAATGGATCCAAGTCATATTCATATAATCATGCACACAATTTTATATTCGTTCTTTTTTCATAATTCACAAAAGAAAATGCAAAAGGATAAACTCATATCTACACCAGTCATGACAAAAATGCTTTCTCTTTCACTAGACTTCATAAGTAATGTTGAACAAATTACTGAAATTGTTTTTACATTTCCTTTCAAAAACAAACATTCACATTTTCAAAAGTCAACTTCATTTTATTTTCTTATTATGCAGAATCTAGCGTAGGAATTCCGCTTATATGAACTTCTTGGTTTTTCAGAATTTCTCCACAACAGTACTGAACGAATATCAATCATCACCTATAAAAATTCATGTAATTTGAATAAATCTCTAATTAAACATGTAACTTGTAATTGCACCCAAAATACTCAAATCACCTATTTTAATTCCTCAAAAATTTAAATTTCTCTTAACACAAAAATATCATCACTTCCCAAATTCCTCAATATCCAACTTAATCTTTGACTAAAGTAATAAATTCTAGCTCACTTACTATTGAGGTCTAACTATAAAATATCAAAATCATATAAGTAGAAAAGTAGAAAAACATAATTTTGGTTAAAATAAAAATATTCTTTTAAAAGGATTCGAAATAAAATTTTTGTACTTACTGTTCACTTCAAAAATTCAAATCTAAAATATATATATATATATATATACTGCTAAATAATATAATTCAACTCTATATTTATTTGCTTTATAAGCTATATACGTAAAAATAAAAAAATAAAAGTTAAAAACTCTTATAAAATGAGCACTAGACATATAAATACAAAACTCACCAAGAGGGATGTTTTAGGAAAATAAATTGGGAAGTTAAACAAAAAGATTTACAAACAAAATTGCTAAAACAGAAAAGAACCCAAAACATACATAAAACTTGGCTCACCGAGAGAGAGTTGGATCAACTGCGATAGGGACGATGCAACAGCAGAACTAGTGGCCGTATCTTGTGGCTGGACAATGGCAAACTAGCGGCAAGTGGCGATGACGCTAGACCTCCGTCGTGCAAGGGGCTGTGAGCATAACCCGTGCTCTGTTTCGGGGGTAGAAAAACAGAGGCTTAAATCCAGTGGAGAGGGAACCGATGGCTGTTTGGTGGTTGAGTGGGTGGAAGCGTTGGGCCATGGTTCAACGGGAAGGGAGCAGTGCTCTGTTTTTATGCATGCAAAACAGGGGCTGTTGTGGTGGATAAACTGTGCACTGAGGTGGTGACCGAGAGGAGGTGCAGTGGCTCTTGGACGTGAGAAGAGCATGCAGCACATGGGTTGCTGCCGTGTGGTGTTTTCGACGTGTAGGGTGCTGTGAAGGAGTAAGGGTGGTTCGGCTGGGTCACAAGGTGGCCGTGCAGTGGTGCTGCGGTTTTGCATTGACTTGGCAGTGGGATGGAGGCTAAGACTGGTTTAAGAGGTGGACAAAACTCTATTTCGGTGAGGTGCAAAGTAGAGCGTGAGACGCAACGGACTGGGGGCTAGGCTATTTTCATGGTGTTTCCAAAGTGAGGCAGTGCCTTGCGAGGTGGCTGGTGTTGCCATGCTCGAAGGGATTAAGGCGCGGTGGCTTTCATGGTTCTGTTTTTGGTTTCCTGAAACAGAGGTTTTTGGTGGTTACAGAGGTCTGGATAGTGGTTTAAGGCAGTGGGTGCTGCACGACGGTGGTTTCCGTGATCGCTGCTGCGTGTGGAGGGGCAGTTATGGCTCTGAAAATTCTAGAGCGAGTAACGTGCGAATATATATATATATATATATATATATATATTTTTGAAATAAACTTGTTAGTTTATTGATCATCAAACAAATTACATCATCTCACTGAGAACAGTGGATAAGATACAGTTGGGAATTTCTTCCAACTCATACACGTCTTCACACATAAAAAGTGCATATCTAGCTAAAATACAAGCTGCTTTGTTGGCCTCCTTCTTGTCAAGGTTAGCCGTCCACGACAGACATGAGCTAAGAACATCTTTTGCTTCCTCGATGAGCAGACCCCCTTGACTCCAATCAGTTACTTCATTTCTAAGGATGTTTATTGCTTTTAGAGATTCACCCTCCACAATCACTGCTGAGATTCCACTTTCTTTGCAAAAAGAAGATGCTATCAATAAGGCACATGAATTAGCAGTAAATTGATCAGCTATTAAAGGTCTTGTTGCCTAAGAGTTCCAATCACCTGGCCATTAGGATCTCTTATAATTGCTCCAAATCCCACTCTAGCTGTTGCTTTGTCAATTCCCGCACTCCAGTTAAGTTTATATGAACCCTCTGGTGGCTTCTTCCATAAATTGAATGTTTGGCCTGAGGTGCATCTTGGACTGGATTGTGGCTTCTTCATAGCTTCCTTGAAGTTCTTCATTTCCATTTTAGCTGCTTGAATAATTAGACCTAGAGGGGTGAAGGAATTTTCATGGATCAAGGTGTTCCTTCTGAACCAAATCAGTCTGGCTATAATTGCTGCTTCTGCAAGATCTTCTTTCTTTAGGTTCTTTACCATCTGACTCCAAATCTCCCTGAATGAGGATCTTTTCCCTGCCATCTTCTGAATTTTGATACAACCCTGTCCCCATACACTCTTTGCAGCCTCACAGTTCCATAGCACATGAACTCCAGTTTCTGGTACCAGTTTGCATATATGGCAGTCCATGTTCTCAGCTATTTTCCTTTTGTACAAGTTTGCCATCGTGGGAAGGGCATCTTGGCAAGCTTTCCAGGTGAACAATTTAACTGAGTTTGAGGTTTTCAGATGCCATACAACTTTCCATTCATTCGAGTATTCCCTGCTACTTGAGGATTCGCCTTCCTTCTGGTTGATCACCTCCTTATGCAGGAGGTAAGCGCTCTTTACATTGAATAAACCATTCGGTGAGGCTGCCTATACCTGCTGATCTTCCCGGCCTCCTAGGCTGATAGGAATGACTTTTATCTTCTCAATTTCCTCTAGATTAAAATGGGACCTAAGGATGGATTCCTTCCACTGTTTTAGTTCAGGATCAATAAGCTCGGATACTCACTTCAGATTCTTCTCCTCTCCTCTAATGTCAAACTTGTGTGGTGGAGATGATGGGATCCAATGGTCGTCCCAAATTTTGGTGCTTTTCCCATTCCCAATTCTCCAGATTAGGCCCTCTTTAAGTAGTTGGTTGCCTTTCATAATGCTTCTCCAAGCAAAGGAGGGCCTGTTTCCCAATCTTGCTTCCATTAAATCTGAATGAGGGAAGTATTTACTCTTGAAAACTTGGGCTAGTAGGGAATCTGGGAATTTTAAAATGCGCCAGCTTTGCTTTGCTAGCATTGCAATATTAAATCTGTTGAGATCCCTAAACCCCAGCCCCCCTTGATCCTTTGCTTTCCCCATGAGGCTCCACTTCACCCACTGAATCTTGGTGTGATCTTCATTATACCCCCACCAGAATTTCCTAAGTAGTATATTGAGTCTTTGAATGATTGACTGAGGGAGGAGGAAAATGCCCATGGAATAGGTTGGGATAGCTTGAAGCACAGCTTTGAGTAGTATCTCCTTACCTACTGCTGATAAAAACTTAGTCCTCCAATTAGTAACCCTTGCCCAAGTTCTATCAATTAATGAGTGGAAAGTTGCCACCTTTTTCTTGCCCACCATGGAGGGGAGACCCAAGTATTTCTCAAAGGATCCCTGGGATTTTACACCTACTAACTGTAGAATCATCTGCTAGTTTTCTAGAGGGGTGTTTCTACTAAAGGAGATGGAAGTCTTCTCCTTGTTTAGCACTTGGCCTGATCCTCTCTCATAAGTTTCTAGGATGAAAAGGAGCCTACTCCATTCTAGAGAGTTAGCCTTGCAAAAGAGCAGGCTATCATCAGCAAAGAATAGGTGATTGATAAACACTGGTTGTTTCCCAACTTGCACACTTGTTATACTACCAGTTTCTGTTGCCTCATTCAGCATAGAGGATAAAGCTTCAGCACAAAGGATAAAAAGGTAGGGGGAGAGGGGGTCCCCCTGCCTTAAACCTCTAGAGGGGGAAAAGGAATTATGGGGCTGTCCATTTACAAGTACTGCATAAGTGACAAGATACACACTTCATGATTAGAGTGACCCATTTGACATCAAAGCCCATTCTCAACATTACTCTTTCTAAGAATCTCCACTCTACCTTGTCGTACGCCTTGCTCATATCCAATTTGAGTGCCATAAAGCCCTCTCTGCCCCTGCCCGGAGTGTTCATCCCATGGAGTGTTTCATATGCTATAAGGATGTTGTCTGTTATTAACCTTCCAAGCACAAAGGCACTTTGGTTTTGTGAAATCACCATTGGCAGAACAGCTTTGAGCCTATTAGCAAGCACCTTAGCTATGACTTTATAGATTACATTGCACAAGCTTATTGGTCTATAATCACTCACTTTCTTTGGCTCTTTAACCTTAGGGATCAAAGTGATGAAAGTGTCATTCACTTCTTTCAAGGGGCCTCCTTTGTTCAGAACTTGCAGGGAGAACTCTAGCACTTCTTGCTGAATGTGTTCCCAGTTGGATTGATAAAAATGAGCGGGGAAACCATCAGGACCTGGAGAGCTTAATGGGGTCATTTGGAAACTGCTTCTTTGACTTCTTGAGAGGTAAATTCCAGCAGGAGATTTCTATTCATTTCTTCACTAACTTTTGATGTCATGCCTGAAATACATGCCTCTATTGAAGTAGGCTATGATGAAGTGAACAAAGTGGAAAAGAATTCTGTAAACATTGCTGCAATCTTCCCTTGGTCAACAATTTCATTTCCATTGTGGTCTTGTAGGAGTCTAATACTGTTGGTTTTCCTCCTTTGGCATGCATACTTGTGGTAGAAGCTTGTGTTTCGATCCCCTTGTTGAAGCCAATGTTGTTTAGCGCGTTGTTTCCATCTTAATTCCTCTTCTGCTAAGAACCACTGTACCTCTTCCTGCTGTTGCTGCATGCTATTAATATGGTCACCTAAACCTGTGTTTTGCATTTCTGAAATTTGCTGTAGCTGTTTGCGAATATAATGAGACATTGGTTTTTTATTATTGGTTATCCACTGCTGTAGCTTCCTTTGACAGTTTGTTAATTTTTCTCTGAAATGCTTATCCAGGTGGTTCCCGTTTGTTGATGTTTGTCATGCTTCAGCTATCACTGTTTGCCAATCCTTCCTTAAAGACCATGCTGCTTCATACCTGAAAACATATTTTCTTTTGCTGTAGCTTGGGTTTGGGCAATTCAGCCTTAGGTGGAGGGGAGAGTGATCTGAATTTACAGCTGGAAGGACTTGACAGATGCTGTTTGGGAAAATAGACATCCATACAGGTGTAGCCATGGCTCTATCGAGTCTTTCTTTTGTGAAGTTGATGGGCCCCAAGGCAGATCAAGTCTTAAGGATCAATTACAAGATTAAGAGCCACGAAGATTAAGGGAGCAATGCAAGAATTGGTGCAATCCAATTGGGATGAAACTAGCAAGAGCCCAACACACATGATGGGCTTGAAAGAATGAGAACCAGTTTTGATCCACTTGATCCAAGCTATGGAAGACACGACTTGAGCCGATTGTTATTAAAGACCATAGACTTATTTATTTCATTGAAATGACTTATTTTATTAGTCAAAGGAATTATTCTAGAATAATTGGGCTTGGGAGATGTCTAGCCCATATGTCTTATTTCTAATGAACTAGGGTTTTTGGGAAGGCCTTGTATTTTGGCCAAGGGCATATTTGGAAAGTTATTAATTTATGTGAACTAGGGTTTTAGAAGTTACTGTAGCGCGGCACTGTTCACGCTACAGTACCCGCGGCACTATTCCTTTAGGGTTTTGGGAATTGTTTATTTAAGGCACTTGTAGCCTCATTTGAGAGGCAAGACATTTTTTATTGAATTTTCATTGTGAGTGAGTTTTCTCCTCTTGTTCTTAATTGAACTCTTGAACTTATCAAAGGTAAATCACAACCTTTGTGGCGTTCCTCCTTGTAATTTGGGTTCTTGAGACGAGATTTCATTGGGTCTAGATTTTAATATAATCTAGGTTCTTGAAACGAGATCTCAACGGGTCTAAATTCTCCATCCATAGACTTGAGTTTGGCGTTCTTGGGTTTGTTTTTCCAATATTGTTGTTGGGTCTCAAAGCGAGTCGATTGGGGTTCACATCATTTGGTATTCAGAGCAAGGTTTCCAATCAGGTCTGATTCTATCTTTATTTATTGTATCGTTAATTCTAGAGCTTCATTGTTCTAGGGTTGCACAAAAAAAAAAAAAGTGCAGAAATTCGAATTTCCTAGGGCTGCCAAATTATTCTATCTTTTGGGTTTCATGTTCATCATCATAGGGTGGCTAAATTCCTTGTTTGAGAGCTGTCAAAATTTGCACCATCTAGGGTTTGAAATTTCTAGGGTTTCATTGATTTCCTTCTATTTCCTTATCAATTTGTATGTGTTTGAATTCAATTGTTTCATTATCACAATTGAATATTTCTGTTTGTGGTTGAATTGTTGAGAAAAGAAAAAAAAAGGAAAGGAAAAGAAAAGAAAAGAAAGGAAAAGAAAAGAAAGAAAAAAAAATCGAAAAAAAAAGGCAAAAAAAAAAAAATCCAAAATTAGAAAAAAAAGAAAAGAAAGAAAATGATTTTGGGTATAATTGTTTGAAATACTTTGCCATATGAAATTGAGTCGTTTGGCATTGATTGAGCGTTATCTTTAAAGGGGCTGAATACATTTTTTCTAGTTGGTGTCTTGTTTTATAATTACTCTTTTCCTCGTATAATTTTCTTGATTCTCGTGCCATTGTCGTTCCTTCCGTGTTTCTTTTGTTCTTGTTTCTTGGAGCTAATTGCAAGTTGGGATTAAACAAGGTTGCTTTGTCTTGATTTTGTTTAATTAGTTCTTTTAGAACTTGAGTGTGAAAACTCTTGAGGTAAAAGGCAAGAGAGTGTGAGATCATTATCGGAAAAAAGCCAATTAAGAGTGAAACACGAGTGGAGTGTCATTATTTGAGTGTAAACACATGAGGGAGAGCGTGTGAGGTCTTTTTCCACTAACATTTTTTTTTGTGCAACACATACGATGTCTCATTAAAGTGACTCATAACTAAAGGGGATGTCAGACAATTCATTCTTTTTGTTGCAGTCCATGCAACAAAAATTTGAAAGGTTAAATTTGAAGTTGGGGGAAGTGAGGGATAAGATGGAACAACAAGGTGCATTGATTAGAAATTTGCAAAGTGGGAGAGATAGGAGGAGACGTGAGCCTAGTATTGAGAATAGGTACAATAAGAATGAAGAGTATGGCGAGTCTCTTGTTGTTAGGCGTGCCCCCAATACAGAATTTAAGATGGATGGTATAGAGCAGCAAAGAGAAAACATTTTTCGTACTAGATGCCACATCAACAACAAGGTATGTAGTATGATTATTTATGGAGGGAGTTGTACTAATGTTGCTAGCACTACTTTAGTTGAGAAATTGAATTTACCTACTTTGAAACACCCTAGACCATACAAGTTGCAGTGGTTGAATGATTGTGAGGAGGTTAAAATAAATAAGCAAGTGCTAGTTTCTTTTTCAATTGGGAGGTACAAGGATGAGGTACTTTGTGATGTAGTGCCTATGCATATTGGCCATATTTTGTTGGGGAGGCCGTGGCAGTGTGATAGGAGAGTGATCTATGATGGGTTTAGAAACATATACAGCTTTGAAAATGATGGAAAAATAATCAAACTTGCTCCTTTAACTCCAACACAGGTCCATGAGGACCAACTCAAGTTGAAAAGTGAGGTCGATCAAAAAAGAAAGAAAGAAAGTGAAGTTGATAAAAAAAACAGAGAGAAAGTGAGATTGATGAAAAAAGAAAGAGTGAAAATGAGATTGAGAAAAGAAGAAATAGTGAGGCCAAAACTTCAAGAGAAGGAGAGAGTGAAGAAAAAACAGAGAGTGAAAAGGAAAAAGAAAGTGAAAAGAAAAAGGAGAGTGAAAAGAGTAAAGAGACTGAAGAAAAAAAAAAGAGAGTGAAAAGAGAAGAGATAGTGCAGAAAATGAGAAGAAAACAAAAAGAAAAGTGAGTTTTTATGCTAAGGCAAGTTTTAATACTAACGAACTTAACGTACCTTTGCCTAGTATTGTTGTTTCTTTGTTGCAGGGATATAAGATCATGATTCCTACTGGAGTGTTTAGTGGATTGCCACCTATTAGAGAGATAGAGCATTATATTGATTTTGTGCCGGGTGCGACAATTACTAACCGACCTCTCTTTCAAGAACATGAGTCCTTGATACACTTGAAGGGACAAGGTAAGTTGTTGACTAGAGTGCATGCTAAGTGGAAGGAATGTATTGAGACTTTTCCTCATGAAATCAAATACACACATGGTAAGGAAAATCTTCTGTTTGATGCATTATCAAGAAGGTATGTACTTATCTTCATTTTGGATGCAAAGTTATTGAGACTTGAATATGATAAGAACTTGTTTGTTAATGATGATGGCTTGGCTAGTGTGTATGGATTACGTAAGAAAGCATCGTTTTCTTATTTATATAGACTATATTGGTACTTGTTTAGAGAGAAAATACTTTGTGTGCTTACTAGTCTTATGCATGAGTTGCTTGTGCATGGATGTGGTCTGTTGGGAAATTTTGATATAAAGGGAATTTTAGATGTGTTGGATGACCATTGGTGGGAGTACTACTTACCATTCATTGAGTTAGCATATAATTGGAATGGTCATTTTGGTGCAAAGAAAACTTTAGATGTGTCTCATGAATATTTGTGGGAGTATCATTTGCCTTTCATTGAATTATTGGATGAACATTTCTTTTGGCCTAAGATGAAAAGAGACGTCAATTGCATTTGTGGCATGTGCATTACATGTAGGAAGGCCAAGTCTAAGGTTTTGCCACATTGGTTGTATACACCTTTACCCGTTCCTAGTAAACCATTGGTAGGCATATCTATAGACTTTGTTTTGGGGCTGCGTACGACTAAAAGGGGTAGAGATTCTATTTTTGTGGTTGTGCATAGATTTAGCAAAATGTCAGATTTCATTCCATGTCATAAAATTGATGATACCACAAACATAGCTAACTTATTTTTCAGGGGGATAGTGCGACTTCATGGTGTACCTAGGAGTATTGTTTCTAATACTCAGCTCTTATGCACTGTTCTTCATAAGAATTTAAAAACTTGGGAGGATTGTTTGCCATTTAAAGAGTTTGCATATAATAGGACCTTGCATACTACTACTTCATATTCTCCTTTTGAAGTTGTTTATGATTTTAATCCACATAATTATTTAACTCTGATACTTTTGTTTGTGGATGACAGAAGTAGCTTGGATGGACATTTCTAAATTCTTGATAAAATTAATGATATTTCATATCTCGTGGATCTTCGAGGTATGTATCATGTGTTTGCTATTTTCAATATTACTAATCTTTTTCCCTTTGATCCAGGTGGAGATTCGAGGTCGAATCCTTTTGAGGAGAGGGGGAATGATGGGCCCCAAGGCAGATCAAGTCTTAAGGATCAATTACAAGATTAAGAGCCACGAAGATTAAGGGAGCAATGCAAGAATTGGTGCAATCCAATTGGGATGAAACTAGCAAGAGCCCAACACACATGATGGGCTTGAAAGAATGAGAACCAGTTTTGATCCACTTGATCCAAGCTATGGAAGACACGACTTGAGCCGATTGTTATTAAAGACCATAGACTTATTTATTTCATTGAAATGACTTATTTTATTAGTCAAAGGAATTATTTTAGAATAATTGGGCTTGGGAGATGTCTAGCCCATATGTCTTATTTCTAATGAACTAGGATTTTTGGGAAGGCCTTGTATTTTGGCCAAGGGCATATTTGGAAAGTTATTAATTTATGTGAACTAGGGTTTTAGAAGTTACTGTAGCGCGGCACTGTTCACGCTACAGTACCCGCGACACTATTCCTTTAGGGTTTTGGGAATTGTTTATTTAAGGCACTTGTAGCCTCATTTGAGAGGCAAGACATTTTTTATTGAATTTTCATTGTGAGTGAGTTTTCTCCTCTTGTTCTTAATTGAACTCTTGAACTTATCAAAGGTAAATCACAACCTTTGTGGCGTTCCTCCTTGTAATTTGGGTTCTTGAGACGAGATTTCATTGGGTCTAGATTTTAATATAATCTAGGTTCTTGAAACGAGATCTCAACGGGTCTAAATTCTCCATCCATAGACTTGAGTTTGGCGTTCTTGGGTTTGTTTTTCCAATATTGTTGTTGGGTCTCAAAGCGAGTCGATTGGGGTTCACATCAGAAGTTGGGACCAATTCTGTTATTTGACCACGTAAAATGAGGACCCTTTGTGACTAGATCATGGAGTGAACAATGATTAAGAACTTCTCTAAACTTCTCCATTTGCCTGTAAGGCCTAGGTGCAGCACCCCATTTCTCCTCTTGACTTTTTATTTCATTAAAGTCTCCTATACAGATCCAGGGAAAAGAGGTTTGGTCCTTGATAGCCTTTAGTAATCCCCAACTACTATCAACATGCGAATATATATATATATATATATAGATATATATATATAGGTGATTGGATAAAAAAAAAAACCTTGAGTTGAGGTGGAGAGAGGCGTACATGCACGGGAGTGCTAGAGTCGTGCGAGAAAAGATGTATATAGTTTTTAAAGAGAAATGGGACTCTTAACCCAAATCTGTTTGAAAATATTAAAAAAAAAAAATTCTTTCAACAACAAATCTTGGGCTCGATTAAATAAGTTAGACCTTGACTTTAAACAAAAAATAATCTAGGCTTGTTCCCTTAAAAAAAATAAAAAATAAAAAATTATCTTGGCCCATAAAAAGAATTTTAAACTAAATATCAAAGCCGAATGAAATCATAATTTTTGAAAACAGCTTAGCCCTAGACTCGAGTGTTACAAGAGTTGGTGTGCAAGCCTTCCCTTGGCCTACCAAACACTTCTCTCTCCCTCTTAGCCCACTATCAAGACTAGGTATATAGTACTTTGTATGAGTAATACATGGCACTAGTGGTAAGAGTTTGGGCCATAGGCTCCAGATCATTGGGCTTGCGTTTCCTTATGATGCTAAATTTCACTAAGGGTTTTAATTGTGAGAAAATACTTAAAAAAAGGTTGAAAATCTCTATGTAAAATGACCTATAAATCTACCCGAAAGAGCTCTTTTGGATTTCTCTTTAAGAATATGGTGAAGAAGTGATGAAAATGAGTGAAATGTGTCTTGCACAACTTTAGACCTCTGGAGGGGGAGGGTATGGGCTTGAATGATTCTTAATTGGAGGTGGCTATATCATATAAAGTGAAGAATAGTGAGGGGCAAGAACTGCCTCCTACAGCTGTGAGGTATAAAGGGTGATGAGGTGGATTTCTCCTTCACATCAAGGCACTATTGGGTGTAGCCAAAGGCAGTGGATGGCCTGCCATGTGGGTGGGGAAACTTTTTTAAGAAATTTTTCCAAAGTCGCCAAATTTGTGGACCTTAACCAAGTGGGTTTTAATTTGGGGTTTAAAGGGGGTTTAGTCAAGGTTTGGGATGCTATCAAACCCAAATCCAATTTTTTTTACCCAATCAAATTTTCAATGTTTAAAAGGTTAGATAACAATGTCATAACAAGGATTTTATGAATTAATAGTATGTGAAGTGATTTAATCAAGAGATTAAACACAATGCTAGAAATCAGATCAAAAATAGTTTGGAGGCCAACTTTGGGGTTTGGCGAAACTATTTAGAATTTTAGTTTTAATCAAGTTTTTAGAATTTCAATTGGGTTTCAACTATTTAGGTTTCACTTGGATTGAAACCCTTTTTGGTCTAGCACAATTTGGTTAATTAGATGAAAGAATAATATTTTGCTTAGGTGGCATGATCTCATATCCTGATTTCCTTTACAAATCCATCTAATGAATCCTCATGTTGCCAAGTGTCTAATACTATTCATCAAGTGTGGCTAAGGTCTTGCCAAATGTCTAAATAAAACTTCTCTAATCTAATTTAAACATTCCACACTGTGCTTTCGAAAACACTATACTAGGTGTTATTATTGAGGTTACTATTTACTCCAAAAATGTGAAAAATAAAGTTTGTACTGAAAAATCCTAAATATTCGTATAAACCTATTATGCAATTCATTTATCGAAATTCCACCCTAAAGTGCCTAACAGAAACAAAAACGTGTTTTTGAACAATCGTAACTTCCAAAAACTGAAAATGGGATTGTTGCACTATAAAATCCTAAATAATCAACTGAGTCTAATGGCGCAGACCATAATGCATTCTGCACTTCTAACTACCTCAAATAAATAAAATCATACTTCTGACACCATAGTGAGTAATAACACTAATTATGCTGACAAACAAAAACCTATACGAATAGTTAATTCATAAAAACTTACGGGATTTTCATGAGATTCCTAAAGCCTATAAAAATTCTACTGCTGGATTTCTAACGGGCTGTTACAGTGCCATTGTTGGCAACCAAACGCTTCAACTCACCATTATTCCTCATGTCTTCAATTTCTTATTTTAGATTGTGGCAATCTTCAGTTTTATGCCCACTTGTATTGTGGTGCTTGTAGTACTTTTGGGACTGTTGCCCATGATCTTCATCATATCTGGTCTCCTTTACCTTGTCCTGGCTATATACATTAGAATAGTGTATATAACCGCTATTGTGTTGCGTTACACTCCCGTCACACCTTTACTCACGTTGATCCCTCATCGCTTTTGTTCCTCCATCTCGGTCCCTCTTCTGGCCTCCCTTCGACACACCTCATTCCTCTCTAATCGAGCAGTTAAAGCAATCAATGTGTCTTTAGCGTTGACAAAGTCATCAACTCTGCCATGTTTTCTTGCAAAGTGGTTGGGATCTTCCTCGCCAATTCGGCCATGAAGGGACTACTCGGTCATATGCTCTCAAGGAGGGCAACCAACATGATCTTTTCATCTTGGTCATCGGCCGTCATTCTTTCTTTGTTGAAACGCGCAAGATACGCTTTCAAGCTCTCTACCTCTCTTTGCTTTACTGTTAAGAAGTATGCTGTTGGCCTCCTATGCCTTCTGCTCACCATAAATTAGGTCAAAAACTGCCAGCCCAGTTCCTCAAAACTGTCTTTAGATCCCAATTGTAACGTCCCAAATCATCCTTAAGCCATCTCCCTCAAGGTCAGAGGAAAAGCCCAACACGCGATCTAACCGGGAAACTTGTGGAGTGTCATGTGGGATTTGAAAGTATCCAAATGCTCCACAGGATCTTTAGACCCTTCATAGAGTTCTATTGAGGGGACTTTGAATTTTTGCGGCAATGGTACCGCCATTATTTCTGCAGAGAACGGCAGATTGGTGCTGGACAACAGTTGATCAACCAAGGAAGATGTCCTTATGAGTGTTCGAAAGTGCACTCTAAATATCCTATTATTGGACTAAATGCTAAAATATGAATAGAAATCATAGGAATTAATTTATATTCCTAAATTTAGCTTTTATTTATTTTGAGGAAAAAATCTACTTTGTCGCCTAATGTATACTGCTCTAGTTGACCACTGGTCAAACTATTATTTTTATTTAATGATTAAGAAAATAATTTTAAGTGTATTGGTGTATTTTTTTATTATTTAAAAAATATTTAAATATATTAAAAAAATGAAAAAAAATTCAAAAAGCTACTAGCAGTAACAATAAGCGGTGCTATTCAAGTGGTAGAGTATAACCTTTCTTATTTTGAAGTATTTCTAAATATAATTTTTTTATATGTTTAATTTCAGAATCTACACATTCAAATGAGAGCCAAAGAAAATTGTTAAAAAGACTTTCAATACGTGAGAAAACATCACCCAAATTCAAATTCAAGTTCACAGTTAGGATCGGCTTTGTTGCGGCACTAAATCTCATAGCCTTTGTAAATCTCGTGGTCTTTGTCATCTAGAAGGAGCAAGATGAACGTGCAGAGAGGTGTGTTCACGTGCAACACGGGTCCTTTGGTTTGGTTCTAAACTTCTACGCGAGAAGCTGGAGTTTTGGAATGAAACACAGGCTTTATTCTTTGGACGAAAGGCACGGAAGATATTATCTATTATTGGAAAAGCTGGGCTCTTGGACTTGGCTTGGAGATAAAAACGGAGACATTGAATTTTATAGATTCTGGATGCAAGAGGGCCTGTTGGGTTGGACTGAAGACGCGACATGCAAAGGGGCTGTTGGTCTTTTGAATGGAAATGACAATTTTTGTTTTACTTGGTGGGATTATCGTTAACGGTCGTACGCACAAAAATGGGTCTTTTGGCGGGGAGGAGAGACATAAAATGCAGATTTGAAAAGAGAAGGAAAGAAAATATCATTTTATTTGTATTTTTTGAGTTTTTTCATGGAGAATTAAATCTCAAGTAAAGTCTAGGATATAGATTTATTAGTAAAAATATTTTGACTTTATTTGAATTCATAGATTAAATTCTATTGTTTTAGATTATAGGATTCAATTATCTATTTGTTTTGAATTTTTATAAGTTTGAGACAATTATATTAAATCTTGTTATAGTTTTTCGTAAACTATATGATTATGAATATATGATTGTGACTTAAATAATTATTTTTCATGCCATTGATGTGATCTCTTATTGCACAATTATTTGTGAACATAGCGTCTTATCTATATCTTATATGTATTTTTATATATGAAAAATGTGATTTATAAATAGGGGAATAGATCCTAGAATTAAATTTGAGAAAGTAGATAAACATAATGTCATATCTTCTAATTAGGAATTTGGTGTTATAATTTTTAATTGTGTATAATTGGATTGAAAAAGTCAAAGTATTGGATATGGTTGATTGAAACCCAAAACTTTACTTTACCTCTTTATCTTTGCCATAATCTCATTTTAATTACGTGCTTTAGGTAGAATCCTCATATTCTTCTCATATTTTCATTTAATCATTTTCCTTAAGTTTGCATCCTGTAGTGTTTCTTCTAATTCCGTGTGGATCGACACCTTGAACTATATTATAACACCGTGTAATAGTTTGGGCGTAATCATATCCCTATCTTCTTGGCAATCTCCTCATATTTGTCCATCTAACTACACAAATCGTGATGCATCTTTTTCGTCTCCTCATTCTCCTGGGGTGGCTTACTTACCCTAGCAATGTGCACCTCTATTTCAACTCTATCACCTTGGCTAAGCGCTGTGTCCTCCTCTGATGGGTCGTTCTTTGCTCTAAGGACTTTGTTCTCCTTCAGTAGCAACTATAGCTCAACAGTAAATTTATTCACCACTTTCTCCATCTCTACAAGCCTTCCTTTCATGTTTCACAATGATACCTTTTGATCTCTAATTGCTTGCGATCAAGTAGTAGTGGGCATGTGAAAAGCCCGTTGATTGTACGACAAAGAAATTTCGTAGACAATGCCAACTATTATAGACATGTTTCACTACCACTTGCACACGATCACTTGCAACCATAGAGTAGAGGGGCTTGGGAGTTCTGGAAAACACCTCCGATACCTAAGTCAATAATCACAATGGAATGCACTATTTTTGATACTAATGAATCAGATAACCTTTACATACCTAGATTCTTTGTATATATAGAGCCTATGTGATATGAACCCGCGGAATTGGAATCCCTTGAACCTATAATCAATTTGAAAACTCACCCAAGAAAATCAAAATCAAGTTAATAGGTAGAGAATTTAAACCCGATGAGAACTCGTTTCAAGAATCTAGATTATATTAAAATCTAAACCCATTGAAAAACACATATCTAGAACCCAGATTACAAGAAGGAATGTCACAAAGGTTGTGATTTACTTTTGATAAGTTCAAACGTTCAATGAAGAACAAGAGGAAATAAACTCAACTCACAATGAATAAAATTCATTAATTTCATAAACTTTCATATATTTTTAAAATGGGACAACAAAGAGTATTTAAACTAAAACCTAATTAAAACCATAGGCTAAAATAAACCCTCATCTTTCAAAAATACCCTTCAATGAATAGTATTATTGTTACAATGCGCGGCTACAGTTTTGTTACAATAACTTTGCCTTTTGAAACCTTAATTCAACAAATTAAAACTTACGTGGGCCAAGCATTCTCAAACCCAATTATTTCAGACTAATTTCTATAACTAATAAAATAAATCATTTTAATAATATAAACAAGTCCAAGGCCTTCAGTCTCATAAACATAATAATAGACCCTAATTTATGTTACACTCTTTCATAGCTTGTATCACGTGAATGAAAATTGGATCTTCTTCTTTCAATCACATCTTAAATGTTGGGCTCTTGCTAGACTCGGCCCAAGTGGATTGCACCAATCCTTACATTGCTTGTTTACTCTTCTTGGCTCCTGATCTTGTGATTGCCCCATTTGGAACTTGTAATAGATCTTTAAGACTCGGTCCACCTTGGAGCCCATTACTATGAGATGTCTGTTATTATGTGGTAGTGGACTTATATGCTATTCAAAATTCAAGTCCTTGGATGAAAGGCTTATCTGATACTTAAACGATAGCTTTCCTCACCTAATGGACTCTCAAGCAGTTACCCTCTCGGTGGTTAGAATAGATTGGGCCCCTAGAGGTAGGTCAAGTTCTCAGAGGGACTATGAGCTAGGGGTCCAATTGGTGACCTAGATCCACTATTAGCCCCTATAGGCCTCATAAGAATATCGAGCCCTCTTGAGGGGGTTATACCTAAAGATCGTGTAGTTGATTGAGAGAGCACCAACAATAAATAAACTCTTCTTCCCATCATATTTAAAGTCCAAGAAGAGTTGCTATTGTGGTTTGGGAATGATCGCCTTCATATAATATCAATCACTTTAAGTTCTTCTTGGGAACTCTAGTCCAAGATATGCATTAATAATGACCCACATGAGAAGCTTGGCAGCAAAGTTGATATCAACCTTGAGAGTCGAAAGTTTGGATAGTAACTTGAGATGAGATAAGTTAAAATAAAAGTTAAAAGCTGAATAAAATATTGTTAGAATATTATTATTATTTTGAAATTTGAAAATGTTGAATTGTTTATTATATTTTGTATGAAAATTTAAAAAAGTTGTAATGATTAAATTAGAGGAGATGAAATACTTTTTATATCCAAACCCAACCAAAATGCAAGACGAGAAAGTGAGTTGTTTCAGGGCTATGTAACCTGGATTTAGAACCAAGATTAGGTTCATGAGCTCACATGGTAATTCCTACCGCAAGTGTGTTTCAACAGGGGTTAAGGAATGTTGATGAAGTTTCATGGTGTCAAAGCATAGGGTTGCTGTCTAATATTTGTCTAACACATTTCCTATAATATGAGTGGAGTGAGACCGTGAATGGAAGCTTTTAAGGTGCTGGAAATTAGTAAGATTAAGTGTACCAAAATGGTAATTTCATAATTGAAATTTCCTAGTGCCTTTGCATATAAGGGTAACGGGTCTAGTTTGGTTCCGTTTTGGACAAAATTTAAGCCCGAACCAGTATGCATTAGTTTGTATTTTTGAAAATCGATTATGCACCTTTGGTTTTTCTGTTTTAATAGTATAAGTATATATATTAGTATTAATTATGGTGATTAAAATAACTATATATTAGTATTTGTTATAGTTATTTTAATTTATTATAACTATATCATTGAAAGTGATAGTATTTGTATTACTATATCATTATTACATATATAATTATTTAGTATCGTGATTTATATAGTAATATAGTATTAGACTATTAGTATTAGGCCATAAAATGTAAATTTTAATTAATATACATTATATACTTCTATATATTAGTATTACTAATTTACTAATGTACTTATTAAAAAGAATATATTGAGAATTTATTAGGCAATAAAATTTAATTAATATATATTTTTTATGATTAAGCATATGATCAAATGATATATAGTATAAACAATATTACATATAATATTAAAAAAATTAATTTAAAATATATAACAAAGCGAACCGGTTCGGTCCTTAAAAACATAGAATTGGAACCGGACTGATAAAGGCTAGTTTTGGAACTAAGGGAAAGGGTTCCAGACCCGTTCCACCGGTTTGGATTGGTTTGGTTTGGTCTGATTTTTCGATTAATTTTTACACCCCAATTTGCATGTAACACATTCCTAATATTACTAAATATAAGAAGGTTTGAGTGGAAGATTTAAGGACTGTGTAATCTGATTTTTCAATACTTTAACATGTAAAAATGGTAGATTGAATTGGATTGATGCTAACATAGGAGAGGGAAAAGTAAGAATCTAATTTGAGATTAGAGCTCAAAATATTCAACTGAAACATGAGATTGTTTAGATGGTTAGATGAGATGAGATAATCTTTTTTTTTTTATGAAAATTAAAAGTTGAATAAAATATTGTTAGAATATTATTTTTTAATATTATTAGTATTTTGAGATTTAAAAAAATTGAATTATTTATTATATTTTATATAAAAATTTGAAAAAATTGTAATGATAAAATGAGTTGAGAGTATATCTCAATCCAAACAGCATTAATTTTCTACCCTACTTTAGACAGCCAACAATTGACTATTTTCTTACTTCTAATCATCACTTCTTTAACTATACTAAGGAGATAATTGATTGTTTCACAATATTATCTACATCTGAATTTTTTAAACCAACACAAATTTCTTATCATATTATTGAAAATGATTAACAGGTCTTTTTTGTATGTTAGCATAATTAATTCAAATCTTTCACAAAGCTCACGCTTTGAGATTCAAGATTACGTCCTTCTAACGAAAACCAAAGCCGACCAACATGTTAATAAGTCGAAAGGAAACTCTTCGTAGAAGTGTTGAAAAGCTGAAAAAGCACAAAAAAATAAAAATAAAAACATAGTCCAATACACCAAAGCCGACCAATACATCAATCACGTGGGTAGAGCAGAAGCAACACCTGTGATGCTCGTAGTCGGTATGGCAAGTAAATTTGGAAAATTAGCAATAGAAGGCAACGTTCAATCCGTCTTCTCATATTTGAATGTAAAAACTCAACTATTTTCTAGTCGATTCTTTCGATTATTTAAGACATTCGCATAATTTTAAAGAAAAAATCTAGTTGCATACATAATTGTATATTAGTATGTGTATCAATTTATTGTGATTGATTAAAAAGTAGATTTTATTGAAAACAATGCTAATTAAAATTTTAAATATGAAAGAATCAGTATTGGTACGCAGATTAGTATGCGATTTTACTTATATATAGCAAAACTCAATTTCAAAAGATCATCATGAATGGACTTTTACCAAAATCTATCGATGTACTCATTTTGTGATGCAATGGGCAGCAACCAATCTTGTGTTTAGAAATTTACTCATAGATTCAATTTTACAATATTTTTTGTATTTGAATAGTGGAAAGGATCCACCTTAAACTCTGTATTTATCCTCTATAAATATATACCTTAAGCTTGATTTAATATAAAAAAAAAGTAGATAGTAATGAAACATTTTCAAACTATTTGGACAAATTTTCCGATATTCCAACCCATAAACATAAAAAATTTCCAAAAATAAAATATTATAAATAAAAATTGAATAAATTGATATAATTTAATATGATATATTTTTAATTATAAATTTTATTGAATAATTTTTTTTATTATATTCAACAATGCGTATATAGGGGTATAGAACTGGGCTCCATATTTTTTAGTCCAATCTAGAACCCAAA
Organism: Carya illinoinensis; assembly: GCF_018687715.1. Taxonomy (NCBI): domain Eukaryota; kingdom Viridiplantae; phylum Streptophyta; class Magnoliopsida; order Fagales; family Juglandaceae; genus Carya; species Carya illinoinensis. Next base: position 28,071,302 of record NC_056755.1, on the reverse strand, counting down.
AATCCATGTGATCGCTCGGATTAGACTTGGGTGGGTAAAATGTTTTTTGTATCCACCCAAATCTGGTTACGGATCTAATTTTCAACCCGGTTTTCCGTAACTTATTTTTTTGGTTGCTTTTTTTGTTACAAATTTGATAATACAAGCTGTTTGATCAGTACTTATAGAGAAAATACTCAACAATATTATTTATTTTGTACTGTTATATATTAGTTTAATTAGTGGTGATGTATTATTATTTTTTTATTCTTTATAAATTTATGTTTTACATTGTGAGGTAATAACAATGTTATCTGTTTTGTATTTTTATTTATTTTGTTCTTTAATTTATAAAATCTTTTAAAAAGTGTTTAAAGTATTTTTAAAAAAATTTGGGCAATTTAAGCATGATATTAGAATTTTTTTTTAAAGTGCTATAAAAACAATTTTTTTTTAGTTTTAAAGTCTTCTTTTTCAAAAAAAAAAAATAAAATAAAGAAGAAGAAATTAAAAACCCATATTAAATCCAATTATAATCCGTATATCTGGATTCATAGTAAAAAAAAAAGTGAAAAATTCGAATATCCAATTACTTGTAACCGAATATTTAGATTGAATCCCGTCCAAATTTTAACATCTAGATTCAGATTTGATTATAATTGGATATCCAAATTTAAATAGAATTGAACATCCCTAATAGTATATACCCAAAAATAATATTATATATCATACTATTATTTTATTTATATTTTATTATATATAATGTGGTATATTTATTATTATTCAATACTTTATTTTATTTGATAAGATGCAGATAAAATAATAACATGCCGTATAAAATTTTTCAATATCAAAATCTTGACCACCTTTTGAAATTGCGCACTTTGTATGGGAACCAGAGCCACAAAACTGACAAAAGGGCACTTTTCTCCTTGTGTGCATCGGTAATCGAAGGTCAGCAATATTTTGGGATTCAAATCGAAGTAGTGTTCGAATGGTTTTTATTTTTATTTATTTTTATTATATTTAATTTTAATTTTTTATTTTTTATAGTGATTAAGAAAATATTTTTTAGTAATATTGTGATTTTTTTTTTTAAATATTTAAGAATATAAAAAATAAATAAAACTTTTTAATTTATTTGGTAAATTTTTAAACTAAATATTTGGATGGATGTAGCACCACTCATCGAAGATTCACGTGGATTTATTCCCTTAGACAGTGGACTGTACAGTCACAGTCACAATTTGTGGTTCTTATTCTTGAAGATTCATCGCAATGATGGTTTTTCTTTGTCACCATTCAATAGTCAGGATAAGAGTATTCATTTCCTTTGCTTGCCGGCATCTCCAGTGCTCCACGTGGAAAGTCCCTCCAAACATTTCTACATTAAAATATTTTAGCAAGATTAAAATTAGAAAATTAATTTATTGTTAACGTGAAAAGGAATGTTAAGTGTCAAGTGTTAAATGCTTGTATTACCCAAACAAGACTGAGACTAAAACTTTAACACAAAATGGAGTTATGTAAAAATAAAAGCGAATGAAATTAGCCGGCATTAACCCAACTCTTTTAAGTTACATCGTCATTTAACTGAATTTTGAGTATCCAACCGAATTTCGGGTAAGAGTCGAGTAAATATTTTGTCGTGGCCTTTTCTCTTGTTTGCCACAATTTTTGGCTTATAAAAACCTTCTTACCCCCTTAAACTTCATCGGTAACGTGAGCTGAAATATCTAACTATATATATATATATATATATTTAAAAGAGTCGGATCACTAGTCAGAGTGACCAATCCCTATATATATTAATAAACTTTTACTTATGACAGATGAATACTATAACAAAAGAGTCTAACTATATAAAGAAGAGTAATGTTACATATAGTCGTAAAATGTATAAATGTCGTACAATCTTTTTGAAAAAGAGTAAGATCTACGATTAAAAAGTTAGTTTTTTTTTTAATAGATTACGTATCAATTCACTTTTTTTAAAGAAACTGTACGTTGCTTACACGATTATGATTGCAAATATCATTTCTCTATAGAGAATGTTAAAGCTCCGTCCTGATATGGATCCCTATACATTTTTTAATTTTTTTAATTTAATGATTAATGATATATTTTTTAAAGATGTTATGATTTTTTTAAAAGTATTTAAAGATATAAAAAAATCTATGAAAAACAATTTGGCCTCTCGAAACCCATCATCATACTACACACTCGGTGGATCTAACACTCCTCGTAACTATATACGAAGTTCCATTAATTCTATCTTGAAAGCCTTTTACAAAATTTATGAAAAATTATCAAAATTGATGTTTATTGAACTCTAAGCACAAGTTTAAAAAAGAGAAATATTATATACACTACACTATTATCTTATTTTTATTTTATTATATAAAATGTGATGTATTTATTATTATTAGATAATAAAAAATATTCAATGATGATAATTATATTATATTTTATATAATAAAATAAAAGTGAGTATAGTGATATGATATATAGAATTTTATGTTAAAAGAATATATTGTCTCTCTATTGATTATTTAAAAAATATAAAAAATATACATGTTTAACTATTTTTTATAATTTTTATATACTGCGTTTTAAACGAAGAATATTTTTATAGAATAATAATTTATAAAAAAAATGAGTACGTTGTCGTTGGTAACGACACTCGTCCCATTGCTCGAACCTCCCCAGTCAATGAGCTCAGCAGTTCTGATCAACTCTCGTCCCCCATAGATGGCGGTGGATAGAGAAACCGGAAAAAGTCTGTTTTTTGTTGTCAACGGAGAGAGGATTGAGCTCTCCAGTGTTGACCCTTCGACTACTTTGCTCGAGTTCTTGCGTTCCCAGACTCGCTTCAAGAGTGTAAAGCTCGGTTGTGGTGAAGGTTGGTGGTGTATCTTAGCGTGGGTGAATAAGTCTGTTGTTAGCTGTTATAGAATTAGAATTCATGATTGAGGAATTCAGATTTTCGATCTGGGTTACATCTCCTTAAATGGGTTTCATTTTTCTTGTTATGATATTATGGCGTGAGCAAGATTGGTTAGTTTTGGCTCTTAATAGTTGTAGTAACGTACCCTTTATTCTACACTCTTGTTGTTTGATTTGGTTCGAATAATTGGCTTTTGACACTTCTGAGGACACTTGTTTTGTTTATCTCTTCTTGTACATACAAAAGGTTGATAGTTTGATTCTGATTGATTTTCCTCTGACGTTGGCTAACTCGTCAAGGAAAATCCGTGTTTGGTGTTCTGAAAAAAAGGAGGAAAGTTAATTAGATATCATGGATCCTCGTCATTATCTTTCTTTCCTTTTTGTATTTATTTTTTATTTTTTTATTTCATTAAAGTAACTGGTTGTAATTTAGAATCTTGATTATGCAAATTTAATGACCGAAATTATTTTCTTTTTTCTTCCCTGCAACTCAAATTTATGTGTGTGCTATGCGTTATTTTCAACGTGCATGTAACTCGTGTTTGTTTCCTTTTTGTGCGGAATAGTACCAAATGAATTATCTCAAATTCAAACTCCCTGTTATTCAATTCTCTCTCTCTCTCTCTCTCTCTCTCGGCAACCGAGCAATACTCTTTCTGTTCTACTCATTATTCTTGGATTTTTATTTATATATCCTTTTGATAATTTTGGTATGACTGAAATTTTATTTGTCTAACATAAATTATCTTCAAATTTGTTATGATTTCTTTTCATGGTCTATTATTCAATATTGTAGGTGGTTGTGGTGCTTGTGTTGTTCTATTGTCAAAGTATGACCCTGTGCTTGATCAGGTTGAGGATTTTACAGCAAGTTCATGTCTCACTCTACTTTGTAGTGTACATGGATGTGCAATTACAACAACTGAAGGCCTTGGAAATAGCAAAGATGGTTTGCATGCAATTCATCAGAGGCTTGCTGGTTTCCATGCTTCTCAATGTGGGTTTTGTACTCCTGGAATGTGTGTTTCACTCTCTGCAGCGCTGGTCAATGCTGAAAAAACCAATCGACCTGATCCCTCTCCTGGGTTCTCCAAACTGACGGTTTCTGAAGCCGAAAAGGCTATTGCAGGAAACCTCTGCCGCTGTACTGGGTATAGATCAATAGCTGATGCCTGCAAGAGCTTTGCAGCCGATGTTGATATGGAGGATTTGGGGTTGAACTCTTTTTGGAGAAATGGAGAGAGTAAGGAAGTAAAGATTAAGAGGTTACCTTTCTATGACCGTAACAGAGAGATCTGTGCATTTCCAGAGTTTTTGAAGAAGGAAATCAGGTCTTCCATGGTTTTGGATTCTAAAAGATTTTTTTGGCACAATCCTGTAAGTCTCATAGAACTTCAAAGCTTATTGGACTCCCTTGAGACCAAGGATGGAAGCTTGGTTAAATTAGTAGCTGGCAACACGGGAATGGGTTATTACAAGGAAATTGAATGCAATGACAGATACATTGATCTAAGGTATATTCCTGAGATCTCATCAATTAAAACAGATTTGACTGGGATTGAGATTGGAGCAACTGTGACAATCTCTAAAACTATTGAAGCTTTGAAGAAAGAAAACAAAGCTGAATTTCACTCAAATGGTGAGATGATGTTCAAAAAAATTGCTGGCCATATGGAGAAAATTGCTTCAGGGTTCATCCGGAATACAGCTAGTATAGGGGGAAATTTGGTGATGGCACAGAGGAAACATTTTCCTTCTGATATTGCTACAATACTTCTTGCTGTGGATTCATTGGTGGATATAATGAGTGGTACTAGACATGAAAAGATTATGTTGGAGGAGTTTCTGGAAAGGTCTCCAATGGATTCCAAAACTGTGCTTCTAAATGTTAGAATCCCAACTTGGGAATCGATCAGAAATATTTCTTCTGATACAAACTCTATATTGCTGTTTGAAACCTATAGAGCTGCACCGCGGCCTCTTGGAAATGCGCTTCCCTATTTAAATGCTGCTTTTATGGCTGAAGTTTCTTCCTGTAGAACTTCTGGTGGGATCATTGTATATAACTGTCAGCTGGCTTTTGGTGCTTATGGGACCAAGCATGCAATCCGAGCAAGAAAGGTGGAGGAATTTTTAGCTGGAAAAACTTTAAGTGTAGCTGTTCTATATGAGGCTATCAAATTAGTTAGGGCCACCGTAATACCAAATGATGGCACTTCTTCTCCTGTTTATAGGTCAAGCTTGGCCGTTGGTTTTCTTTTTCATTTTTTTAGCCCCTTAGTCGACAATAATGGTGAAACTTCTAATGGTTTATTGGATGGGCATATGAATGATTTGTTGGTTGACGTTTCCAAATTAGACCAGAATACTCTCCAGCTTGATCATGATAAAATCCCGACTTTTCTATCATCTGCTAAGCAGGTGCTTGAATTAAGTACAGAGTATTATCCAGTTGGTGAGCCAATTACAAAAGCTGGAGCTGCCATCCAAGCTTCTGGTTCGTTATACTGCAATGATTATGTGGTTTTCTTGATGTTGTTATGTTTCAAATTTTTGTTCTATCATATTGTTACTTTATTACCAGCATCCTTCTGCTGGTTTGCAGGCCTCACGTTCCTTTTTGTAAAACCTGGCCCATGTTGCTACTCTGCTATGACTACTATGTAGACCTCATATTCCTTTTCTAAACTTTGACCACCCATCAAATGAATTAAAACATTCAATTATTTAAATTAACAAGGTTCTTCAAATTTACATTGTTCGCCATCTTTGAGCTCAAATTTAACTTGGGTCAAAATCATTTCTTTTTCTAAGACTTTGTGATAAATTACTGCACGGAAGCATGTTCATGAATCACTCCGTGGCCTTGCATAGTTTTCAGGTTCATGATGGTTGATTAGTATTAGCTAACATATACAACAGTGGTTTGCTGTGAATTCTAGCTGATCAGATGGACCCGAACTCTTTTATTTTTCTTTTTGTACTGTATCCCTTCAATTACTGCTGCAAGCTCGTAAGTTAAAGTAAATAGGTCATTCATCCTGATCTGTTCTGTAGGCGAGGCTGTCTATGTGGGTGACATTCCTTCACCCGCAAATTGCCTTCATGGGGCATTCATTTATAGCACAAAGCCTTTGGCACGGGTAAGGGGTATAAAATTCCAGCCTAAACCGTATCCGGATGGAGTGGTCGCAGTTATTACTTCTGAAGACATCCCCAAAGGGGGAGAGAATACTGGATCAAAGACCATATTTGGTACTGAACCTTTATTTGCTGAGGAGCTTACTGAGTGTGCTGGTCAGCGTCTTGCCTTGGTGGTAATTCTATGATTTCAATATATATATATATATATATTTATCTGAGAATATGTGGCCTTCAAGTTCGTTGATTGTAAACATATACACTCTGGAGATGATACAAAACCAAATTTTCTTTATTTCTGGTTTCTCCACGTTCTACTTATTAAAATGATTGTGTAGGTTGCTGATACACAGAAGCGTGCAGATATGGCCATAAAATTTTCAGTGGTTGATTATGACCTAGAAAATCTAGAACGACCAATTCTTTCCGTAGAAGAGGCTGTTAGGAGATCCAGTCTTTTCGAGGTTCCTCCTTCTCTTTTCCCAAAACAGGTTGGTGATCTATCAAAAGGAATGGCTGAAGCCGATCAGAAGATTCTTTCTGCCGAGGTACTTTTAATCCATAAGCCTTGGTCCCCTCCTCAAGCCCCAAGTTCACATACACTTCAAGTTTGAATTCTTTTTTGGATAACAACTTTATTCCATCTAAATATAACATGCCAATTAAAAGAAAAATAAAAGAAAAGGGAATTGAGATTTTTGACATGGGTAACGCTCATTCAGCATCTTTTAGTCATCCAACTATTTGCATATAAAATAAATGTTTGCTCACTGTCAAGCTTTGGGCAATTGGGAAATTCAGATTAAACTTGGATCACAATACTATTTCTATATGGAGACACAAACTGCCCTTGCTGTGCCAGATGAAGACAACTGCATGGTGGTATACAGTTCAAGTCAGGTCCCAGAGTGGACACAAGTGGTGATTGCAAGGTGTCTTGGCATTCCTGAACATAATGTTCGTGTAATTACTAGAAGGGTTGGAGGAGGCTTTGGTGGAAAGGCCATAAAAGCCATGCCTGTGAGTATCTCATTGTCTGAGTGTCCTTATTATACTTTTTGAAAAGAAATTATATCTTCATTATTGGTACTACAAATCCATCAAATTCAAATATGAAACTTTTGCAAGCCATGTAGAAATGAGTCCAGATTTTCTATGCCATACTGGGATGATAGGCTTTCTATGAGTTTAGATGAGTATTTCTTTTATTCAACAAGATGTGGTAACTCGCACACCCAGTTCTGTTTTAGCTCACCTGGATTTTCTTGGATGCCTATTGTAAAGTGCTTGATACGTGTTTGCATTTCTGTGGGGAGAAAATATTTATTTTTTTCCTTTGTTGTTTGTATGGTCACTGGGAATATGGAGAACAGGAACTAGAATCTTTCAATTACCATTGGATCGATGGGTTATTGAATTCAAGGAAAAGTATGAGTCTTCCAATTATGTCACTTTTGAAAGGTTAATTTATTTTGAGGGGCTTGGTGCTACTGACTTTGAAAAGTGTATTTGCCCAGACTGCATGAAATTTGGTGTAGGTATGACCTATTTTATTAATGTGGTGATTCTTTGATAAATATAGTAATAGGGTGATTTGAAAAGTGAATATTCTCTTTAGGAGTAACTGGCGTCCTAGATTTTGTAGATCTCATAAATATTATCCCAAGTTTATGCATCCTTTTGCATATGCTTAATGCTTTAAACGTCTGTTTTGGTCTTTGTGTTTTTTTCTGTTTAGTTGTAGTTCAGAAGTTAAAAGAAAAAGATTGTAGATCGAATATTCACGGTATTACAGGATACAATGGCTGACCTTGAGTATCGAATCCATGGTGAATATGTGATTACCGCTAAATATTTCCCTAAGTTTTGAGTTGTCTTAATTCTTACTGCAATTAGACCTTGTGTGACAAAAAGTTTGGTGTGGATATTCACCAGGTGAAAATTGACTCATTATTGCCAATGAAGAATTAAATCATGTGGGAGATGCATAACTAGAATTGGTTGACAATCCCATGATGACCAAAAAAGGTAGACTGGATGCATCCCACCATTGATCTATTTAAAAAAATTTAACTAGGGTTTCAGTCCCTGATGCAATGAAATGTATCCTTTTGAATTTTTGATGGACAACATGCTCATATTTATAAAGAAGTTTTGTTTAGAAGGATGCTTTTTTGTCAGTCTATTAGATGTTATTGTGGAAAATAGTTCTTCAGTATGAACTGTTTTCCATTATAGCAACTTCAGCCTTGGAGTATTGTCATCTGAAAATACACTAATTTAAACTGCAAGTTTTTTCCTTTGCAACCTCTTCTCCCATTGTAGTTTGATTTCCTGCTTTGGTTCTCTCTATCATTTGATATAAGTGATTAAAACTCTATTTCGATTGTTTAAAATAAATACATTGAAAAGTACTTAAAATTGTGATGTTTTAGGTTGCTGCTGCATGTGCACTTGCAGCCCACAAATTGCGCCGCCCTGTCAGGATGTATCTTGATCGCAAGACTGATATGATTATGGCAGGAGGAAGGCATCCAATGAAAATAACTTACAGTGTGGGATTCAAGTCTAACGGGAAGATTACAGCATTACAACTTGAGATATTAATTAATGCTGGGTGCTTTGTGGATATTAGTCCAATAATACCCCATAATGTGCTGAGTGCACTTAAAAAATATGACTGGGGTGCTTTATTTTTTGATATAAAGGTATGCAAGACAAATCATTCAAGTAAATCCGCAATGCGGGCACCTGGGGAAGCACAGGGGTCATTTATTGCTGAAGCAGTAATTGAGCATGTAGCAGCTGCCCTTTCGATGGAAGTGGATTCTGTCAGACGCATAAATCTCCACACATACAGTAGCCTCAACTTTTTCTATGAGGGTATTGCAGATCAACCTCTTGATTATACTTTACCTTCAATATGGAACAAGTTGGTTACGTCTTCAAGCTTGCTCCATAGGACCAAAATGGTGGTAGAGTTTAATAGAAACAATAAATGGAGGAAGAGGGGCATTTCTCAAATACCAATTGTGCATGAAGTGACATTAAGACCGACTCCGGGAAAAGTCAGTATTTTACATGATGGTTCTATTGTTGTTGAGGTCGGTGGGATTGAGCTTGGCCAGGGGCTTTGGACAAAGGTAAAACAGATGACTGCATTTGCTCTCAGCTCAATACAATATGATAGAGTTGGGGATTTGTTGGACAAAGTACGGGTCATACAATCTGATACCTTGAGTTTAATTCAAGGGGGTTTTACTAGTGGGAGCACAACATCTGAGTCAAGCTGCGAAGCAGTGAGGCTTTGCTGCAATATTTTGGTTGAGAGACTTGGGCCTCTCAGGGAAAGATTGAAGGAGCAAATGGGTTCTGTTGCATGGGAGATGCTCATTGATCAGGTATCTATTTTCCGCTATGGGCAATCAAATTTGATTTTTTTTTTTTACCTCCTCCCTTTTAGGATGAATGCGTATGTCTGGACCTTGCCTTTCCAAGTCTTGATTGATATGTTAGACATTACTTGCTTAAGGTCTATGTTTTCAGAACTTCTCCCTGATGTTTTTGCAAAGGCTTGAACCGAGAATGTTGCAAGAATCATCATTTCTATGTCCTTAATATGTCTCTTGAATAGTATTGAGAAGCGTAACTATTTTATGCTAATGATAGTGGGCTATCTTAGGGTCTACAAAATAGGAAGTTTAGGATTGATTGAAGGCCGAGACAGTGTTCTAGAGATCTATTTGTGGCTCAAACATAGAGGAAAATAGATTAAAGAAGAAGAATGAAAGAAACAGGAAAGCATAGAATCTCAACCAGGTGTTCTAGGAGTTTAATCTAGAAGAATGTTTTGGAGTCTCACCCCAAAATGAAAACAAAATATGCTGAAATATTATTTATCAAAATGCTTTAATTCTTTTTACAAGACCATAGAACTTGCTTATACAAAAGTGAAATCTTATGGTTACTCATAATGCCATTGTAATGAAAGGAATGATGGTGACAAATAGAACAATAGTGGAGTAGTTTTTCATATATTCATCTCTCTCTGAGGCTAGAAATATATATAGGTACAGAGACAACTAATTTAGGAAAACAGATAACCTAATCGATCTAATTACAGTAATTACAGTGAAACACTAATTACAATATCAATTAGGAAATTCTACCAATCTTTCCTATAATTAACATAATCATATGATACACTAAAATCTCCTATAATTAAGCACAAATCACGCTAACACTCCCCCTCAAGTTGGTGCTTAGATATCTTGCATGCCCAACTTGTCCAGTGAGTTGAATAACACACCACTTGAAACTGCCTTGGTTAGGATATCAGCTAACTGGTCTTCAGATTTAAAAAATGGAACTTCAATAATCTGAGCTTCCAACTTTTCTCTAATGAAGAGCCTATCTATTTCTACATGCTTGGTGCGATCAGGCTGTACAGGGTTGTGAGCTATTGCAATTGCAGATTTATTGTCACAATATAAAGGCATAGCACCAGTAGGTATAAAACCCAAGTCTTTCATTACAGTCTTCACACACAGTAACTCACATATACCTTGAGCCATTGCCCTATACTCAGCTTCAGCACTTGATCTAGATACAACCTTCTGCTTTTTACTCCTTCAAGTAACAAGATTATCACAAACAAAGGTGAAATAACCTGCAGGAGAACGTCTGTCAGTATTATCTCCTGCCCAATCAGAATCAGTATAACCCTTAATATCCAAGCGATCATTCTTGGCAAACATAATCCCTTTCCCTGGAGCACTCTTGAAGTATTGTAAAATTCGATTCACAGCATTCATATGCCTTTCACTGGGAGCATGCATAAATTGGCTGATGACACTAACAGCATAAGCTATATCAGGTTTGGTATGAGACAAATAAATTAACCTACCCACAAGTCATTGATATCTCTCCTTGTTGGTTGGAACATCACTCGGGTTTTCATGAAGCTTATGGTTCTGTTCAATTGGAGTTTCAACTGGTTTGCAATCTAACATTCCTGTATCAGCTAACAAATCCAGTACATATTTCCTTTAGGAAAGAAATATGCCTTGGTTTGATTGAACCATTTCCATGCCAAGAAAATACATCAAATCTCCAAGTTCTTTCATCTCAAATTCATTTGATAAATATTTCTTCAATTTTTCAATCTCAAAAACATCACTTCCAGTTAGTATCATATCATCCACATAAATAATTAAAGCAGTCACCTTGTCCTTTTTGTGCTTTAGAAACACTATGTGATCCGAGTTACTTTGTTTGTACCCAAAGTTCCTCATTACCAGTGCAAATCTTCCAAACCAAGCTCGAGGAGATTGTTTTAATCCATACAGTGCTCTTTTTAACTTGCACACCATTCCTGTCTTCTCTGAAACTCTCGGTGGAAGATCCATGTACACCTCTTCTTGAAGTTCTCTGTGAAGAAAAGCATTCTTCACATCAAATTGCAACAATGGCCAGTTTTGATTAGCAGCCACAAAAACCAGTATACGTATAGTATTAATCTTTACCATAGGAGCAAATGTCTCATTGTAATCCACCCCATATTTTTGAGTGTATCCTTTTGCAACCAATGTTGCCTTGTACCTCTCTACCGAGCCATCAGCTTTGTGTTTTATAGTGAAAATCCATTGACACCCAACAATCTTCTTTCCTGGAGGCAAGGGTACCACATCCCAAGTGCAATTTGTTTGTAATGCTCTCATTTCTTCAGCCATAGCTTCGGTCCATTTAGTATTTTACTAATGCATCCTGCAACTGTCTTGGAATAGATACAATAGATACTTGACACATAAATGATTCATATGACTTGGAAACTCTATGGGTTGGCACATGATTACTAATGGGGTACTTTCCTTTACTATTTAAATCTGCATCATATTGGGTTTTGGGTTTACCGTGATTTACACGGGCTGGTAATTGATATTTTGGCGGTTCAAATTCGGGTTCAAGGTCAAGTTCAGGTGTAGTATTTAAACTATCACTGGTTTCATTCAAAGTTCCATCAGGTTCAGAAAGTACCTCATTAGAAGCCTCAGGAGCAGATTGAACGTGTCGTGGAGAGAGAGGGGAACTATTCAGTAGTACTATTAGCAGTATTTGGACGTGTAGTCGAGCTATTTCCTTCTTCCAGAGAGTTCTTGGTATCTAGAGTATCATGTCTCTGATCATTGGGAAGAGATGCAGCAACAATAGGGATATCATCATGGCTATTCTCTTCAAAAACACTCCATCTCCCCTTGAAGAGGAGAGCCATCAGCAGAGAAATAGGCCAAATCCTCATTAAAAGTAACATCCATAGTAACATACATCTTTTGAGTAAAGTGGGTGATAACAACGGTATCCTTTCTGATGAGAACCATATCCCACAACAACACATTTGATAGCCCGAGGTGATAGTTTGCTACATTGATGAGAGTGAACATGGACATACGCAACATACTCAAAAACTCTAGGAGGGAGATTAGAGATAGGGGGCATATTCTTTATCTTTGCAGTGAGGACCTAAAGTGGAGTTTGGAATACAAGAATACTAGAAGGAACTCGGTTGATGATATGCATAGCAGATAGCAAAGCATCACTCCATAAATATTTAGGAACATTCTTTTCAAATAAGAAAGCTCGAGTAACCTCTAGAAGTTGGCGATTACGTCGCTCGGCCACACCATTCTGTTGTGGTGTATTAGCATAAGATGTTTGATGAATGATACCTTGTGACTGAAAGAAAACAGCAAGGTCGTTTGTGAGATATTCACCTCCATTGTCTGAACGTAGTACTTTGATACTTGTAGAAAACTGATTTTGGACCATAGTGCAGAATTGTTTAACAACATTGTTCACGTCACTCTTGTGCTTAATTAAATAAATCCATGTAATTTGAGTGCAGTCATCAATGAAGGTAATAAACCATCGCATACCACCAGAAGTAGAATGGTGTGAGGGACCCCATACATCCGAATGAATGAGAGTAAATGGCATGAATGAATGAGAGTAAATGGCATTGATGCTTTATTATCACTTTTTGGAAATACTGTACGGTGGCTTTTAGCTAAAACACAAGTCTCACAAGTAGAACATTTGAATTGTTTATTACAAGACTCAAAGAAAGTAGGTAAAAGATGCTTTAAGTAGCCAAACGATGGATGTCCAAGATGTTGATGCCATAACCAAATCAATTTCTCATTCTCCAATACATGCTTACTGGTCTGGTTTGCTGAAATATTCAACTTCGAACCATGATGAAAGTACCACAAGTCCCCTCTCTTAAAACTACGTCCCATCTCCTCCTGAGTATGAAGATCCTGAAAAAGGCAATGTTTTGGAAAAAAATGACAGGAATATGAAGCCATAAGTTTAGACACATATAATAAATCAGTCTCTAAAGTGGGAACCAGGAGAACATTGAGCAACGTGATGTTGGGTGTAAGTTTAATGGTAACAATACCAGTAACAGAGATTATCTGACCAGTGGCAGTTCTAACACAATATTTTGAGCAGTTTTTAGTGAGGATAGTGAATTTCTTAGGGTTATTAGTCATATGATCCGTTGCTCTAGTGTCAATTATCCATGCATTATCACAGGCAGAAGTAGAAGTACATAGAGCATAATCAAAGTTACCTGTCTTGGCTTCATCTGCATTCTCATGGGTTGAAGTGGTAGCAAGTGATGCTCTACTTCCTTGTGTTTTAGCAATAAGCTCATCTGCCCAATCAGGTTGACCATGAAATTTCCAACATTTGTCCACAATATGATTTTTACCACAATGAGTGCATTTACGTTCATCTTTAGCTAGATTTGATCCACTAGATTTGAAGAAGGGTTTAGGAGACTCATAAAAACTGCCCTCCTTCCCTTTACGTGCAGCTAAGGCACTGCCACTTGTCTTTTCCTCACTCCCCATAGTTTTTAAGCGAGTATCCTCCTCACAAATCATGGCATAAGCTTCTAGGACATTAGGAAGAGGATCAGAACTAAGCACATGGGCACGAGCTCCATCAAGATGAGAATCTAATCCTGCCAATAAGATGTAAAACGAAAATTTGTGACAGTTGCTAAGTGGGTGCAGAGATCAATTTCATTCAAGATCTGAGGAGGATTGATAGCATCGAGTTCGTGCTAGATAGTTTGTATTTCTTCATAGTAAACTTCAAGGGTACAACCTTCTTATTTGATGTTGACAGATCTCTGTGCTAACTCATATACTCTGGAAGAATTGTTACTCACAGTATAGGTCTTCTCTACAGCACACCGGATAGCCACTGCTGTAGGAAGACGATCGAAGAGAACTCTCACATGTTTCTCCATTGAATTAAGAAGCCATGTTTGAACTGTGCAATTTTCCTCTTCCCAAGTTTCATAGGCTTCAGCATTAGTTTTCCCAGGGGCCTTCTTCGTACCAGTAATATAGCCAAGTTTTTTCTTGTTGGCAATGGACATGCGAGCAATATGAGCCCAAGAATCATAGGTAGTGTGACCAGTCAATTTTTCAGGAGCAATTTTGAAATTATCAGATGTATCACCAACCATTTTTGTAGAGGAAAATATTAGGGTAGCAGCGGAAGTATATTGTAATGATTTAGGACAGTGAAAATCCTAGATGTCTAGGATTAAAGCAAGAGGTTTGTAGTTTACGGACAGTTTCAGAAGCAGGTATATCAATTATGCCTGCTCTGATACCATGAAAAATAGAACAATAGTGGAGTAGTTTTTCATATATTCATCTCTCTGAGGCTAGAAATATATATAGGTATAGAGACAACTAATTTAGGAAAACAGATAACCTAATTGATCTAATTACAGTAATTACAGGGAAACACTAATTACAATATCAATTAGGAAATTCTACCAATCTTTCCTATAATTAACATAATCATATGATACACTAAAATATTCTATAATTAGGCACAAATCACACTAACAGATGGCTTAACTGAAGTGGTGAACCGGGATTTTTATTTTTATTTTTGATTTATTAATGTGAATGGGAAAATCTACCTCAAGCAATACATATATGGTCATTCTGTATGTGTAATGTGTACGTGTTTAGGTAAAATAAAACAAAATCTAGAATTTAATGTAGTAATAAATCATAAGCCCTAACTGTATACTAAAGTTTCATGTTTATTACTAAGAGAACTTTTCTTTTGAATACAAAAGTTTGTAGTTTGCTGTAGACATGTATGGAAAAAAATTGAAAATACAACTTAATATCCCTTTCATATTATGCTCAACGGCAGTCTTTCATCGCATAAAATTCATCCATCATCATTTATGTAGTGAAATACGTAGCAGTTTTTTATTCTCAATATAAACTATAAAACAGTATGCCAGAAACTCATATTTCATTATAGTACATGCCAGAAACTTCTGTGGCAAAAAACTCATTCTGTAGCGATAAGAGAAACAAGGAAGCGCCAACAGTAGACCAATCAGCCTGTCAACCAAATGATGGACCTTCAAAAATTAGTCATCCTTTTCATGAATCATAGAATGTAGTTGTAGTCTCAAAATCCAGATGTTTTGCACATAAAGCTTGTATTGGTGCAATTGAAACCTCACATGGATTTCTTTCTTGCTCTTCTACCTTTGCTTGTGGGTTGAAGGTTATAAATCTACTCTTGTTTAATTGCTGGGGAAGTGGATCTGGTGTTACCAGAACAAGAGAAGCATTGTAGAGATGCTCATGGGGGTGGGTGGTGTTTTAATGAAGTCCAAGAGTCTCATGGGGTGGGGTTTTGGAAAAATATAAGGGTGGGTTGGGGGAAGCTCTCTTCATATATGAGGTGGGACGTGGATCCAGGATCAGATTTTGGCATGACTTGTGTTGCAGCAATTGGGTTTTGAAGGAAGATATCTAAGATATGTACAGGTAGCTTGTGACAAGGATGCTTTAGTGACGATTGGGAGATTTCATGTGATTTTCCCTAGTGGAATTTAAGTTTCATTCGAGCAATTCAAGATTGGGAGGTGGAAGCTTTTAGCAAATTTGTGAACTTGTTATATTTCACAAAATCGCAAATAGGTGATTAAATAAGGTTTTTTGTGTCCCGCCTAGAAATGGGGTGTTCAATGTTTGTCCTTTTTATGATATCCTTATTACTCGTGTTAGCAATCTATTCTTTGTGGAAGAGCATTTGGTGGATAAAGTGTGACACCCCATGGAAAAGTATGGATCAAGGGACTTGCATTTAAACATTGGACAATGGAGGTCACGGTTTGGGCAAGTCAAATTTCATCTTTAGGCCCAAGATTTATTATGATCCTTTAGTAAACCGAAACTTCTTGGATTTATTAGAGATACTTAGGATCATAATTTAACAAAAAGATTAGTACCATTGTTCTAGTTAGATTTTTTAGGAATTTTTGGAGTGAAAAAAAATATTGTTTGATGACGTGGTGCCAAGTGACCCAATCCGAGCTTAACAAGTGGCAGCCCAGCTTGCCACCTCACCAACCATGATCCTACTGTCCATCACCACCTGGATAGTAATCCTTGCTGTCCTAAACACATGTTTGAGTCATGTCTCTCCTCATTTTATCATCTTGCCATACACTTGGCAAAAGGGTTCTACACCAAGCCTTTCTTTTTTTCAGATTGTCTCCCATGCAACTGCTGTGTGCTGCCCCTCACCACCACTAATCTTTACACTCTTTGGTCAGTCTTTCTAATCATTCCTGGTCAGTACACTCATTGGAATTTCAGGTCCATCTATTGGTCATAAAAACTGGAAATTTACAAGAGAAGGGAAAAGATAGAGGCCTATGGCCAAGCCCCTCTTTCAAGCATCACATCTCTCTTTTCCTCTGCTGTATGCCACGCATTGTTACCGTATACAATTTAGGAGTTTATACCATTTAGGACTCTGTTATTATTAGCTGTATATATTATCTTACCTTGTATAGATGCTGAATATTAGGAATCAGTTAGACTTCATGTATAGCATATACTTCCGTGTATAGATGAAATGGACAAGATACATATATAAATATATGAAAGTGGCCGAATCAGAGGGAAACTTTTCCAAACCTCTCTTCGTATATTTTTCTGGTCTCTAGTATTTTGATGTGGTATCAAGAGCAGGTTCTTGATTTCTGTCTCTCTTTGAATTTTTTTTTTTTTTTCTCTTGGATTTGTGGGTTTCTCTTGTTCGGCACACTTTGGGTTCAATTTTGGTGAAACCTACGTGATTTTTGGTGGATCCGATGTCGCTTTCTCAACCTCGGCTCTAGTCTGGGGTGTTGTCGGATTTCCCCTGCCTTCTACGACTCTTGGCTTTGGTCTGGTCTGGGTTCTTGCAGTTTTCAGCACAGCAGCTGGAAGTTCGGCTTCCTCTGTGGTGATTTTCTGGTGGTCTGTGATTTTCTGGTTTGTGGTTTCGGCGCCTCTATTGTTGCAGGGTGCATTTTGGCGCCTTTTTTGGTTGTGACTTTCGGAAATTTACAATTTTCGGCGCCTTTATTCCCTGGTTTGTGCTTCTTTATGGTGCATTTTTTTTTCACGGTGAAAGTTACAATTTCTAGTGGGCTATTCTCTGTTGCTTGGTTGCATCATGTCATCGGATAAGTTGGAATTGTTTCATATTAGATTTACTGGCAAAAATTATTCTGCTTGGGAGTTCCAATTTAAATTATTTGTCAAAGGAAAAGAATTATGAAGTCATATTGATGGGATTGCTCCCGCACCTCAAGGTGCCGAGACTTTGTCTAAGTGGGAAATTAAGGATGCTTGGGTTATGACTTGGATCCTTAGCTCGATTGAGCCTCATCTTGTTCTCAATTTGAGGCCTATAAAACTGTTGCTGCTATGTGGAATTATCTCAACACGGTTTACAATCAAGAAAACTCCACTAGGCGATTTCAATTGGAGTATGAGATGGCTAATTTCACACAAGGAAGTCTCTCAATTGAGGAATATTTTTCTGGTTTTCAAACTCTTTGGGCTGATTATTCCGACATTGTTTATGCTAATGTTCTCGCTGCAGCTCTCTTTGCATGCAACCAGCAAGCGCGATCAATTCTTGATGAAGTCACGACCCGACTTTGACATTGCACGGTCTAATCTGATGAATTGTCATCCTATACCATCTCTGGATGCCTGTTTGAGTGAACTTCTTCTTGAGGAGCAGTGTATCGTAACTCAGGCTGCCATGGAACATCGGGCTAATGTTAGTGCACCTGTTTTTGTGGCTTATGTAGCACAGGGGAGGAATAAGGGTAGAGATATGCGTGCTGTCCAATGCTTTAGTTGTAAAGCTTTTGGTCATATTGCTCGGGATTGTCTCAAGAAGTTCTGTAACTATTGCAAGAAACATGGTCATATCCTCTCTGCTTGTCCCATTCGACCTGAAAGGAAGCAGGGTACTGCTTATCATGCCTCCACTAGTGCCTCTAGTTCTGCTGCATTGCCTGCTGCCTTGCCGGTTGTTCCTATTCCTGCTCCTATAGCCTTAGCAAACCCGAACACACTCACTCCTGAAATGGTACAACATATGATCATTTATGCTTTTTCTGCTTTTAGGCTCTCAGGTAATCAAAAAGTTTCTTCTAAGCCATGGTATTTTAACTCTGGAGCCTCTAACCATATGACCAATATTGTTGCTCATCTTTCTAATGTCAGAAATTATGATGGAAATCTGAAAATTAACACTGCCGATGGCAGTTCTCTGCCTATTAGTGCTGTTGGTGATCTTTCATCTTCCTTAGCTGATGGTTTTTGTGTCTCCTGACCTCTCTACAAATCTTATTTCTATTGGTCAATTGGTTGATACTGTAGACGAGATTTGATGAAATAATACTCTGTTTTTTCTTATTATTCACAGTGTACACACAAGTATATATATACCCTAAATACAAGAGACCCGTATACCCTTATACAAACACATTATAGACAATATATTCTAACACTCCCCCTCAAGCTGGGGCATATACATCATATAAACCCAGCTTGAAACAAATAGGTTTTAATCGACTCCAACACAAGGATTTAGTAAACACATCTGCGAGTTGATCTGCGGACTTCACAAAAGGTGTAGCAATGTCACCACTTAGTATCTTATCTCGAATGAAGTGACAATCAATCTCTATATGTTTAGTCTTCTCATGAAACACAGGGTTAGAGGCAATATGCAGTGCAACTTGATTATCACAAAATAGCTGGAGAGGGATAGGAGCTGGAAACCCAATCTCTTGAAGAAAGTGTTGTAACCATGTCAGCTCACTAGTAGTATGTGCCATTGCCCTGTATTCAGCTTCCGCACTAGAACGAGCTACTACTGTTTGTTTCTTGCTCTTCCATGTAACCAAGTTACCTCCTACAAAGGTATAATATCCCGTAGTAGATCTTCTATCTGAAGGAGATCCTGCCCAATCAGCATCTGAAAATGCTTCAATTCTAAGATGTCCATTTGGTCGATACAGTATTCCAAGGCCAGGTGCTCGCTTGAGATAACGAAGAATATGCATTACAGCATCCCAATGTGAGATCCTAGGCGTTTGTAAAAATTGACTCAGTACACTCACTGCATAAGAGATGTCTGGTCTAGTGATGGTAAGATAGTTCAATTTCCCAACTAATCTTTGATACATACCTGGATCTCTAAACAACTCCCCTTCTTCTTTCAAGAATTTACGATTGGGATCCATAGGGGTGTCAATAGGTTGTGCACCCAACATGCCGGTTTCTTCCAAAAGATCAAGTACATATTTCCTCTGAGATAGGTTGATGCCCTCTTTAGATCTACTGACTTCAATTCCAAGGAAATATCTAAGCTTGCCCAAGTCTTTCGTCTGAAACTGATCATGTAAAAATTGTTTTAGTCTAATAATTCCAGCAGAGTCACTCCCATTAATTACAATATCATCCACGTATACAACCAACAAAAGGTGACCTGCATCACTATGCAAGTGAAATACCGAGTGATCTGTTTGGCATCTGTGAAGACCAAATGTCAATACAGCATCAGAGAACCTTCCAAACCATGCTCGAGGAGATTGTTTCAAACCGTATAATGCCTTTTTCAACCTGCATACAGTACCTCGATACTCCCCCTGAGCAACAAACCCAGGTGGTTGCTCCATATAAACTTCCTCATGCAAGTCGCCATGGAGGAATGCATTTTTTACATCCAGCTGAAATAAGGGCCAGCCTAAATTAGCAGCAAGAGAGATTAGCACTCGAACAGAAGAGATTTTGGCAACTGGAGAGAACGTCTCTTCGTAGTCAATGCCATAGGTTTGAGTGTAGCCCTTTGCAACCAAGTGGGCTTTCAGACGTTCTACAGAACCATTAGGATGAAATTTGATAGTGTATATCCATTTACAGCCAACAAGTTGTTTACTAGGTGGTAGTGGAACAAGATCCCATGTGCCGTTATGATGAAGAGCATCCATTTCATTTTCCATAGCTGTCCTCCATCCCGGATCAGAAATGCATCCTGAAGTGTCTTAGGAATAGAGAGTTTTGAAACTTGAGATGTAAAACATGAGAATGAAGGGGATAAGGCATTATATGAAACAAATTGACTAATAGACATTTGTGAAGGGCTCAAGTGGGTGACTGTTGAACATCAAGGTAATACAGACCACCAGCTTCATGCCCCGTACCAATCTTGTTCCCCGTTTTGAGATCCTGAAAAACACATGAAGAGGGATAAAAAGTCACTGAACACTGTAGATTTTGAGTAATCTTACTAATAGACAACAAACTAAACGGAAAACTCGGAGCATGTAGGACAGATGACAAGGATATGGAGTCAGTGAGTTTTGTGGATCCAATGCCTGTAACTTTAGCAAGAGAACCATTAGCAAGAGTGACACTTTTTACAGATAGTACAGTATTTAACTTAGACAGGGCAGAAGACAAACCGGTCAAATGTTCATTAGCTCCTGAATCAATGATCCATGGACCTTGAGTGGATGAGACAAGACATCCGGATGCTATACCTGAGTGGGTAAGAGTAGCTGTGGAAGATGAAGCCCTTGTGTGACCCAAAAACCGCTTATACTCATCCTTTGATATACTAATCATATCTGAAGATCGGTTGGAGCTCGTTGACTGTGGATCATCTTGGAAAGTGGCTTGATTAGCAGACCCAGATGGTCTACCATGTAGATCCCAACAATAATCCATTGAGTGGTTAGTGCGACCACAATGGGTGCACTTACGAAATTTACGACCTCGAGTGCGATTATCTCTTCCCCCACGTGCACCCCCACGTGCACCTCTACCACTCTGACCTCCACGCCCAGCAGGAGCAACATAGGAGGCAGTTAAAGCAGATCTCTCATTATTCTGATCAGAAGACAATGTAGCTCGCTGAACCCGGGAGAATACATCAGGAAATGAGGGAAGCTATGGACTTGCCAAAATTTGAGAACGCACTGACTCAGATTCCGGTTTTAAGCCGACAAGAAAGCGAACAATATTAAAATCTTCTTGTTGTTTAAGCATACTTGGAACATCAGAAGTGACGGGTTGATACATTTTGAGTTCTTCACATATGCCCATTACTTGAGAATAATATTCTTCCAGGCCCAAAGCATTCTGTTCTAACACGAAGAATTGTTTACACAACTCATAAATACGAGTTATGTTTCCAGCACCTGAATACATCTGTTTGAGATGTCCCCACACCTCTTGAGTAGTGTCAAAATGTATTAAACTTGAGCAGATACTAGGTTCAATACTAGTCAACATCAGAGATAATATTTGAGCATATTCCTGCTCCCATTGAGCAAATGTAGAACTAGTCGAAGCAGGAATTGGATCAGTCAGATGAGTACGAAGAAGACCCTTGCCTTTCAAAAACATTTCAACGGATCTTGACCACAACATGTAATTCTTTCCATTTAACTTCACCGAAGTCATAGGCATACTAATATTTGGTGCAAGTGACATTGACTCAAATTTAGTTGCCATGGAAAAGATACCAAGATATCACAACAATCCACTTAGAAACAAAGATTTCACACAAAAAACATGAAATATGGACGAAAAACTGGAAAATACAATCTGGAAAAGTAGAAATCCAGATTAAAAACCCAAATCTCGGGCCTGTATCGGGTTAAACAAGTCTGAACCGGTCAAAAAAGGGTTGTACCGGTTCGGAACTGGTATGTATCGGCCTGAAAGTGGCCGGAACCGGATTGTATCGGCCGAAATCGGCTCTGTATCGGCCGATATCGGGTCTGTTTCGGCTGATATATGGCCGATATGGACCTGTCTCGGATCGGGTCCGGGTCCGGGTCGGTCTCGGATCGGGTCCGGGTCTGGCTCGTTTGGGTCTTTCTCGGATAAGCCTATCCTAACCCAGGATAGGTTTAAGCTATCCGTGTTACCAAACGCGTTTTATTCCAACCTGGAATAAAACCTTATACAGGTTCAAGGTTATGCCTATTCCAGAATTGGAATACGAGCTTACCTACAACCAAACGATACTGTATCGGCGACGGTGACCCCTTCCGGCGACTGAAGACGACGGCAACAAGGATCGGTACCAACAGAAACTGCCGGCGAGCTCACCCCTGGTGTCTAGTACCGGATATGATGCCGGAAAGCGGCCGAAAAGCACTTCAACCACCACACGGCGCCGGCGAGCACCCAAACCACACGGCAACCACATGGAAACATGCCGGGGAACACTGTGAGCTCACAAACTACACCCGAAAAAAACTCTCAACTCATACAGAACTCAGATTCGTGAGAATCGTGCTCTGATACCATGTAGACGAGATTTGATGAAATAATACTCTGTTTTTTCTTATTATTCACAGTGTACACACAAGTATATATATACCCTAAATACAAGAGACCCATATACCCTTATACAAACACATTATAGACAATATATTCTGACAGATACTAATTGTAATGTCAATTTCTCCCGTTTTGGTTGTGTTGTGTAGGATCAAGTGTTAGGGAAGATGATCGCGAGGTGGCCTAAAGTGGGACGACTCTTTCCTCTTCATGTTTCTCCGTCCAATATTATTCCTAATTTTCCTTTACTTTCTTTTGCATGTAATGTTGTTGGTTCTGGAAATAAGATGTGGCATAGACGTCTAGGCCACCCAAACTATGATGTACTTCGTACTTTGTTTAACTCTGGATTATTGGGAAATAAAGCATGTTCTTCTCTTGATCTTTCTTTTGATTGTACATCATACAAACTTGACAAAAGTAAAGTTCTACCTTTTCCTCATCATGCATCTAGTGCCTCGCAATGTTTTGAGATTATTCACACTAATGTTTGGGGGATTGCACCTGTTGTTTCTCATGCGCATTACAAGTACTTTGTTACTTTCATTGATGACTTTAGTTGCTTCACTTGGGTTTATTTCCTCCGGGTTAAGGCTGAAGTTTTTTCAGTCTTTAAGCACTTTCTTGCA
The DNA here is from genome assembly GCF_018687715.1 of Carya illinoinensis. Lineage (NCBI taxonomy): Eukaryota > Viridiplantae > Streptophyta > Magnoliopsida > Fagales > Juglandaceae > Carya > Carya illinoinensis. The sequence continues at coordinate 28,047,835 of NC_056755.1, read as the reverse complement.
CTTCTTGAGACTCAATTCTCTGCCAGCATCAAAGTCTTGCGCTCTGATTCTGGCGGTGAATATATATCTAATGAGTTTCAGGACTTTCTTCAAAGCAAAGGGATTTTCTCTCAGCTTTCTTGTCCTTTGACACCACAGCAAAACGGTGTTGTTGAGAGGAAAAATCAGCACCTTCTTGATGTGGTAAGAACTTTTTTACTTGACTCATCTGTTCCTCCTCGTTTTTGGTATGAAGCACTTTCTACTGCATTTGATTTGATCAATCGCTTACCCTCTCCTACGTTAAATCATGTTTCTCCTTTCTTTAAGTTGTTTGGTCGCTCTCTTTTATATTCTGATCTTCTTACATTTGGTTGTGTTTGTTTTGTGCATCTTCCTACTCATGAACGACATAAACTTACTGCTAAGTCGGTTAAGTGTGTTTTTCTTGGTTATGCTATCCCTCGAAAGGGTTATATTTGTTATGATCCCCTTGCTTGTCGTATACGGGTTTCTAGAAATGTGATTTTCTTTGAAAATCAATATTTCTTTTCATCTCATGTTGAGCTGCCATCTATATCGTTATCTTTTCTGCCTAGCTTTTTTGATTCCCCACCAATTGTGGAAAGGTTTAAACCTAGTTTTGTGTATGAAAGACGTTGTCGACATGAGTCTGGTTCCACTTCCTTTGTGCCCCCTTCCGATCTTGACCCGGTGCTAGATCCTGATCCTGCTCCTGCTTCCACCACTCTTATTCTGTCTACTCGTCCTTCTCGACCCCCTAATTGGTATGGCTACTTCTCTCTTGTCTCTCTTGTCGCTACTTTATCCACCATTTCCATTCCCTCTTGCTACAAACAGGCCATGGAACATGAGTGTTAGCAAATTGCAATGCAAATAGAACTTCAAGCACTTGAGGAGAATCACACTTGGGATATTGTTCCTTGTCCTCCTACAGTCAAACCTATTGGGAGTAAATAGGTTTTTTCTGTAAAACTTCATTTTGATGGTTCTTTGGACCGGTACAAAGCTCGCCTTGTAGCTTTGGGTAACAAGCAGGAATATGGGGTTGATTATGAGGAGACATTTGCCCTGTTGCCAAAATGACCACAATTCAAACCATCTTAGCTATTGCCGCTTTACAGTCGTGGCCACTCCATCAGATGGATGTGAAGAATGCCTTTCTTCATGGTGATCTCTAGGAAGAGATTTACATGAAGCTTCTCTTTGGTATGACTACTTCTTCTTCTCATGATGTCTATAAGATAAGATGTTCTCTGTATGGGCTCAAGCAAGTGCCCCGCGCTTGGTTTGAGAAGTTTCGTAGTACACTTCTTTCCTTCAGTTTTACACAAAGTCAATATGATTCTTCTCTCTTCTTCCACATGTCTATGTCTGGTATAGTTATACTCTTGGTTTATGTGGATGATATAATCATTACTGGCACTGACTGTGGTTTGATTACTAAGCTTTAGCAGCTGTTACATGCAACTTTCTATATGAAAGATCTTGGCCAGCTCACATACTTCTTAGGATTGGAAGTTCATAATCGAGCCCATGGTATTTTCATGAACCAGCATAAGTATATGTGACGCCCCCAAATCCCCACGCACGGACACGGGGAAATCGAGACGTCCGGATGATGACAACCCAGGTCACCACCCTATCGACGAGTGTCAAGTGTGTGTAAAAGCAACAAATGTGCAAAAGAAAACGCAGCGGATAACGAAAGTCATAACTAAGTACCAGAATTTTTTTCTTAATATAATACAAAGCTGTTTAAAACTTACATATTAAAATATTACAAGATACAAATATTATTCAAAACAACAAGAAGATAATAATTTCAACTCAGAACTCCGACTGAGCCGCATCCTCGGGCTCAGCCTCCTCCTCCTCTTCGATCCCTGCACCAAAATCTACGGTACCAAAAATGGTGCCGCAGGTAAGTAAAATCCAAACACCACTAGATAAAAACATAATACACTCCACAATATGCATGAAAGAATGCAAATGCTCTCATCCCATAAAATCACATTTTTTCCACGCACGCCAAAATCCCATTTGGCCCAAAAACATATCGTATAAAACCAAGCCTCGCCACTATCCCAGATAATGGCCCAAACCAACATTTTCCCAGAAAATGGATCGCAATATCCTCATACAAAACCTTGCCATTTTCTCAGAAAATGACCCATTAACCAAACCATCATAGCACTGTAGGCGGGAATCGCAGGCGGGACTCTACCACCATCCTTGCTCACCACCATCCCTACGCATGCACCGTAGGCGGGAATCACAGGCGGGACTCTACCACCGTCCCTACAAGTCCGTCTGTAGGCTCGAATCGCGGGCGGGACTCTACCACCATCCCTGCTCACCACCATCCCTACGCGTGCACTGTAGGCGGGAATCACAGGCGGGATTCTACCACCGTCCCTGCTTACCACCATTCCTACGCGTGCCTCTGACTCAAACCAGTCAGTCCAACCGTTTACATATACCATAAATCATTTCTCGCTTACCCGCACAGCTTTCATTTTTCAAACACATGTACATGCATGCAACTACACGAAAAACCCGGTTTTCTCTTTTTAAACATGAACATGCGTGCACTATACAAAGCAAACATCAAGACACAAATATCTCAAACAAATAACAACATCAACCAAACAACTCCGTCCTCAATCCATCCGACCCCCGAACTCCTTGGACTCAGTCCGGAATCAACCAACCAGCAGTCAAATAATTATTGTAGGAGCAAAATATATTTAAATCTAAAAGTAGAATTTGGAAAATACTTACAGCGCTATACGGTATTTTTAGAAAGCTCGCGGCGTTGCAAACGGCGGAAGAAAAACAACGTAACAGTGTAATTTACACTGTTGCCGTGGGTAATAAATTACCCATTTTTGAACGGGGACAAACCAAAGCTCGGGATTGATAGGGAATGGCCTTGAGATATTTATGAAGCTAAGGGAAACGAGTTTTGGCTGTGGGTGGTGGTGGAAATGGCGGTCGAAGGCCAAAAAGGGGCTGAACAGAGTTGAGCTCGTGGGAGCTGCTCCGGCAATGGATCGAGGCCGGAAAGGTTAGGTCGGCAAGAGGTGGGGGAAGAAGCTGTGAAGAGATGGTGGCCGGAGGTGGTGAGACGGCGCCGGAATCGGTGAAAAACCGTGTGGCTTGGAGGAGCTCGTGGTGGCTAACGGTAGCTCGGATGGAGGTGAAACTTGGTGGGGATGTTCACCTGTGAGAGGGGAAGAAAACTGGGTGCGTGGTGTAGGCCACGCCGCCGGCGAGCGGCGGTTCTGGTCTGCGAAAGTAACCGGCGGCAGGGAGAAAAACAGAGCAGGTGCCGTGACTTCCGGGGGCTCGCGACGGCTAACGGCTGGTCCGATGGCTCTGAAAATTGGTGGGGATGATCTCTGGTGGAAGGGGAAGAGAATGGTGGCGGTGGTGCACTAAATGGTGACCGGACGGCGGAGAACTGGGCGGTCAAAGGGGCGGTGACGGGAAGGAGCAAAAGAAGCTGTTCGGCGTACGCGGGAGAGAAAGGAGAAGAAAGAAGAAGAAAAGAAAGAAAAAGAAAGAAACAGAAGGAAAAAGGAAAAAGAAAAAGGAAAAAGAGAAAAGAAAAAGAAAAGATGAGGGAAAAGAAATGAGGTCCAGTCCTCACTTCGGAAACCAAAATTGATCCGCCGAAAACGATTTTAAAAACCGTAAAACGATTAAATAAATTAAACACAACATCAAATAAATTAAAACCAATTTAAAATACAATAATTTAAAATAAAAGAACTATTATATTAAATAAATTAAAAAGCGCCTTCAATGAAAATACGCGTAAAAAGGGGTCATCACATCCTCCCCCCCTTAAAAACAAATTTCGTCTTCGAAATTTGTAAGATCAACCATCAGCACCAAACAGATACAAGATACAACTACAACTACGAACATATATGAGAGATACATAACATCGACAACTCCCAACAAAACTAATGGTTATTAACTTCACACCATAAATTGCTAATATCCACGACGTCTCTGCTTTACCTTCCGAACTTTCATCCCATTCCAACTTTGGTAACTTAATAGCCACTTCCAAAGTTAACCATCCATAAACCAAATTGCACGACCAAAATATTAATCTCCCATTAAAACTTCGAATCACTACTAATCCTTCAAAATCAACACAAAATTTGAACTTCTAAGAATCTCCAAAAATCATGCTTTCGCGTGCACTCTGATAACTCACCAAAATACATAAAGGCTATGTTCTCAAAAATTAATATCATGAAGTATAAGCTCAATCCACACCTAATCACAAGAAAAGCTTTACCACCTTTCCATAGAAAATCATATACCTAAAAAAAAAACCATAAATCTCCACTCGTTCCTCAATTGGCCATCGCTGCCCTAAACGAAAACCAACATTCCGCAAAAATACATCCATTGATTGATGACGGAAACCAGTACTAATCAACCTCTAGGCCCCAATTTGAAAACACGTAGCATCATCCTAAAATACACCTGTCTCTCCTGAAGATAAGGAACATCTCCAAAAGGCCCAAGTCCTTCCCGGCCAACCAACGAGAGCGCTTATAACTTCTATCTGATATCCCATACTTCAAACTCATTACCTATATTATGAATAACATCTAATCTTGCAATAACTCACACGCTATAAACTACCACTGACTTCACCTAGACCTAATCGAAACACTCTTGGTAACTCAACCACCTACTTGTACTCTCAAAAACTTTAGTTTTAGCACAACTAATTCCTTCAGTACCACTTCACAAAAAAAACATCTCAAGACAGGTCATATTGTTTAAATCTTCAATCCATCAAAAACTATTAAACAACATTCAAGGATCCTACTGCTTTATTACTTCATACATATGATCATGCTACCCACCTTTGATGCATAAGTTTCAACTTCCAAGATTTATTACTTGATACACCCCACATGGTGACCTAACGATCTCCTTTCAAGTTAAATAACCATATCCCCAATTCTCCCAACTGGATACTTGATCTCCAAAGAAAAGTATAGCCTCACCAATATAAATTCATATGATTTCAAGTCGCAATTAATTTTCAAGATAAACACAACAGTCGTTTCAAACCATCATCCCAATGGGTAACCCGCTTCGACTGCACATTCCGTTCAACTTACCAAACAACTCAAAGCCAAAATCTCTTGAATTTAATATTACCACACAGATTCCTCTTCAACTTCTACCAAGCCAAAAATGGATGAGACTAGAACCAACACTCTCCGAAAACCATACGCACTTACCATTACTACTCATCGATCTCATGTACTCTTAGCCAACACCACAAATCATTCAAACGTACAAGTGATCCATTATCACATTTCCATCACCTAGACTTATATCCTCAACTCAACAAGAATCATTCCTGAATCTACTCAACTTATATTCTTAAATCAGCAACTAGCCATTGCTTAAAGTTTGGTACTGAGAATGACCTTAAACTTGCTAAGAATCCATTCCCAAAAGTCTACGGATCGTTGACCGGTGCAAAACTGCAAGTGCACAGTATCGTAGTTTTATAGTAAAGTAATAAGTAGAGTATCGTCCTCAGGGATTGGTACCTTACTCTTGCCAAATACCAAAATTTTACTAATCTCAATTTTATCTAGAGGAATCGCTAAGGTTTTTGTAGTTGCAAATAAACTTAGATCAACTCAAAGAGAAATAAGCAAAGAAAATAAAAATGACTTTCAAAGATCAAATTCAATGGGGAAGAAACCTTCTAGGAAATCAATTTCACCATAATTCTTCACTATGCTTTTCTCATCCAGCTAATTTAACTTAAACCTCTTTTGTCTATTAGCAAATCTCTAATTCATCCAAAAGCCTCTTTCGATAGTCAATTGGAAGTGATTCTAGTTTATCAACTCACACAAGAGTATGCAAATTAAATAATCAAGAACGCAATAAGACCAATGATTTAATTACTACACAGGTTCATACAAGTCTTTCGATCTCTATACTTACCTATGCTGAAATATCCAAGATCTACCCTATGATTCCCTCTTTCGATAGCAAATCACAAGATTAATAATCATCTAATCAATGGCCAGTTAATTAGAAGCATTAAACTCAGAATAAATCAGATAAACAAAGAGAGAATTGCATTAAATTAGCATGGACAAACAAGCATAGTTCGGAATTAGGTTACATCGTTTTCCTAGAAAGAAGAAAATTTAGCTCATACTAGAATTGGAATTCAACATAAACGAATTCACCATAATTGTTCTGAGAAGATGGGAAGAAGAAAATAAACACTGAAAAATCCTCCTTGCAGCCTCAACTGGTCGTCAAAAGCTCAAAAGAACGATTCAACGACTTTCTCCCGTCCGTGCTCGTGTATGAATCCAACGTACGTGCAATAAATTGGAATTCCGTCTCCAAAACAAATGATTTGAAGCCCTTTAGCTATGTTTTTCTCTCCCAAAGAGTGTTCTCCAGTCAAAACTCGCGGCTCTAGAGTGAAGAATGGCCTTTTATATGGTCCCACGGCGGAAAACCTAAAATCTGTCAAAATACGATATTCGCTTGAGCGGGGTGTCGAGCGCGCGTCGAGCGTTCGACTCTGCCTGATTTCGCTCGAGCGTCCTATCGAGCGCACATCGAGCGTTCGACTCTGCCTGATTTCGCTCGAGCGGCCAATGTCTCTGCTCGAGCGATCTTCGTTTTTCAGCAACCCGCTCGAGCTCCCTGTCGAGCGGCAGTCGAGCGTTTGAATCTGTCTGAATTCGCTCGAATGGCCAAAAGCCTCCGCTCGAGCGAACTTGTAAAATCTGCAATATGAAATTTTGCAAGCCATCAATCGTATAGTCTCAAATTCAATCGTATTCAATACCAACACAAAATCTACTATTTCCAACACCCTGATGGACCTATATCTTTCGAATCAATAAAATCATTTCCTAAAATCTGCCACTACAACCTCGAGTTAACAATAATTATTTTCTAAACTAGCTCGATATCTTCAATCCTCAAAGAAATACACGCACTAGGTCATTACCTCCAATCCTCAAAGAAATCTACTCTAGAAAAATTTTCATATCAACAACTCAACTCTAATCAACCCCATTTTAATGGTTACAAACTAATCGCTCACTAGAGTAGATCAAGCTACAGCACTAAGTCTGTAAAACTAAGAACTCAACTCTTATTATAAATCAGTCATTCAACTCTGTAATTCTAAAACCTTAAATCAAATAAGAATCATCTTCCGGGACTTCTAAGATCAAGAAACTTACATCGCATAAAAGAAAATTGACTCTCAAATCCTTCAAATTCTAAAACATTACTAGATAATAAATCATTTTCTAAAATTTTCAAGATTGGTAGCTTTAATCCAAAACATTCACCTTAAAAGCTTGTAAAATCTAAAGCCCCAATTGTCACCAAATTATTCATCCGAATCACGAAATCTAAAACTCGAAATTTAATTATTCCCCCCCCATCCCCCCAAAGCTTGTCAAACCTAATACCTTAATTGTCATAAACTTATTTTCCTAAAATCTATAAGGCCCCAAACTTTAAAACTTTGCTGAAACTTCTTAAAATCTAACATCGAAATTTTTTGAACTTACAACCTACTGCGTTATAGACCATTTCATAAACTCCACGGAACCAAAGAACTCAATTATTCTACTTCCCTAAAAGATCACCCCGATGATGCCATTCTCTCCAAGCCTCGATAATATAAAAAAAACAAACCACACAAGGCATTCATCACAAAAGATTAGATTAGACCCATACCTGCCATGACTCTAGCATTCTGAGTCTCCGTAACCTCGCCTCCAACGGTACCGAGAGTCACTGCGCACATGAACCCGAGCTAATTGCCTCTGGTTAGTTCTACCACTGCGACGAGCTCCACGGTTTTCTTGAACTCGACTAGGGCACTCACGAGCAAGATGTCCCTTCTGGCCGCATTCAAAACATTGGTTACTACCCAGACGACACTCGCCTCCGTGAACTCTATTACATCTTCCACAAGCTGGCACTCGTCCTCCCATATGCACTTCCGGGGCTGCTTGTGGTCGAGTCCCGACCTGCTGAACAAACTTCTAAGGCGAACCCGAACTACTTCCTTCACCAGTAAAGCTCCGCCTCTTTTGTCCTGGAGGGGAGCCCATATTCAGATTATTCTCTCGCTCTACAAGAGTGGCCACATCCACTAAATCCTGAAAAGTGGATATCCGGTAGCTGACCACCATACGGCATATATCAGGACGTAGACCCTCCTGGAAATGCTCGGCCTGCATCTCCTCCGAGGAGATGAGGTGGGGAGCAAATCGCCCAAGTTTTATAAATTTTCGGGCGTACTGTTCCACAGTCATGCTCCCTTGGACTAAGTTTGAGAACTCTCTTGCTTTTTGGGGCCTCACGAAGCGGGAAAGAAGCGATCATTAAATTCTTTCTTAAAGCGCTGCCAGGTCACAGCGGCAATAGACCCCAAACCTTAAACAAAATTTCCTTAAACATATCCTTAAAGTTTGTTGAACCTACACTCTCCTATACTATAGCCCCGTTGCATAAATTCTATAAAACCTTGACCTCAATCATCATACAAGCAAACCACATCGCAAAAAAAAAATTAAAGCCTACTACACTAAATGTTCATGCCTAATAATAGTATCCTCGATTATACCACCTTTCTGCCACAACACAACCCTTGACCCCCTTTAAGAAAAACGAATAAAACCAACAACATAAAACCAAAACCAAAACCAAAACCACATAACAAGAAAACAAAAAGAAGCCAGCATGCAATAACATAACTAAATAAATAAATCAAAAACAAGCAACAAGCTCAAATAAATTCAAAACAAATAAAACATGTCAAATAGCAACTTTACTTAAAATAAATTTTAAAACGCAACTTTAAAAACATTCTGGTACTCCCTACGGGACATTTGGTTTTACCCAGAGCCAAACCGCTCTGATACCACCTGTGACGCCCCTAAATCCCCACGCACGGACAAGGGGAAATCGAGACGTCCGGATGATGACAACCCGGGTCACCACCCTATCGACGAGTGCCAAGTGTGTGTAAAAGCAACAAATGTGCAAAAGAAAACGCAGCGGATAACGAAAGTCATAACTAAGTACCAGAATTGTTTTCTTAATATAATATAAAGCTGTTCAAAACTTACATATTAAAATATTACAAGATACAAATATTATTCAAAGCAACAACAAGATAATAATTTCAACTCAGAACTCCGGCGGAGCCGCATCCTAGGGCTCAGCCTCCTCCTCCTCTTCGATCCCTGCACCAAAATCTACGGTACCAAAAATGGTGCCGCAGGTAAGTAAAATCCAAACACCACTAGATAAAAACATAATAAACTCCACAATATGCATGAAAGAATGCAAATGCTCTCATCCCATAAAATCACATTTTTCCACGCACGCCAAAATCCCATTTGGCCCAAAAACATATCGTATAAAACCAAGCCTCGCCATTATCCCAGATAATGGCCCAAACCACCATTTTCCCAGAAAATGGATCGCAATATCCTCATACAAAACCTCGCCATTTTCCCAGAAAATGACCCATTAACCAAACCATCAGAGCACTGTAGGCGGGAATCGCAGGCGGGACTCTACCACCATCCCTGCTCACCACCATCCCTATCGGCGCTTGGTTGGGAGTCTTATCTACTTGACCACTACTCGACCTGATATCTCTTATGCTGTTCATCAGGTCAGTCAGTTTATGTTTTCTCCTCGGCATCTCCATCTTGCTGCAGTTCGCCGCATCATTCGCTATCTTCAAGGTTCACCTACTCGTGGGTTGTTCTTTCCTACCCGTTCCTCTCTTCAACTTGTTGCCAATAGTGATGCTGATTGGGCTGGGTGTTTGGATACACGTCAATCTACTACAGGTTGGTGTATGTTTTTAGGTGATGCCTTAATTTCTTGGAGATGTAAGAAACAAGATTGTGTATCTAAATCCTCTACTGAGGCAGAGTATTGTGCCATGTCTACTGCTTGTTCTGAAATTGTATGGCTCCGTGGTCTTCTTGAGGAGCTTGGGTTTCCTCAGACTACTTCTACTCCTCTTCATGCTGATAATACTAGTGCTATTCAGATTGCCACCAATCCCGTTTTCCATGAACGCACCAAGCATATTGAAGTTGATTGTCATTTTATTCTAGACTCTTTGGAAAGTCGGGTGATATCTCTTCCTCGCATCTCTTTTGATCTCTAACTGGCTGATGTCTTCTGCAAAGCTATGACTCGACAATGGCATCAATTTCTTGTTGGCAAATTGTTACTGGTTGATTTACCAGCATCAATTTGAGGGGGGGATGTTACCGTATACAATTTAGGAGTTTATACCATTTAGGACTTTGTTATTATCCTTGTATAGATGCTGAATATTAGGAATCAGTTAAGACTTCATGTATAGCATATACTTCCGTGTATAGATGAAATGGACAAGATATATATATATATATATATATATATATATATATATATATATGAAAGTGGCCGAATCAGAGGGAAACTTTTCCAAACCTCTCTTCGTATATTTTCTAGTCTCTAGTATTTTGACACCCATCTCCTCCAATAATGTTAATGTAATTTTGGTTAATTATTTTGCTAGCTTCTGGACTCATAATCATTGGGCACCAAAGCCGTTCATTGGTCACAAAAGAATGAGACTTGAGGAAGGAATCCATGGGAAAACCAAGCACATCTCTTCAGCTTTTCCTCATCATTTTCTTCTGCAGAAAAATACCACTTGTCTAACATTCAATAGTCTGGTCTGCACCTCTAAGGAGCCTCTAGGATTAGCACAATCACGAGAGGACTAGAGACCATCCAATTGGCATCAAAGCTGAAGCAAGGGAGAGAGTGTTGGGCAGGGTTTAACTCAAGATTTGTGGTCTGTTTCTTACTTCTCACTTTGTAACCGAGAGCCCCACTTGCCTATTGCTATTCTCTTCTTCTTCTCTCTTCTCATGCACACACAAGTACCCGCCACCATACACAAGATCAAAGGATCATACCCACTTTATATTAGAGAAACAGAGACTAGTAGTGTGAGAGTAGCAAGAACCAGCTTGTGAGTCTCAAGATTTTAAGCTTGGTGAGGAAGCTTTTGCTCTATATTTTCGGTGTATGTTAGATGGTCATGTTAGTGAGCTTCTAGAATATTTTCCTGGAAGTATATGAACTTGTGATGTACATGTTGGTTGAAAGTTTCGGTTGGTATATGTATGGCTAGTTTTGTTAGCTCAAGTTTGAACTATGCAAAGGTTGGATCTTTATGATTCAAATGGTGTGTATGAATCCTTTTTTGGATTTATGAATTGAATGTGTTATTTGGATGAATAATCATTGTATGAGGTTTAAAGTATAGAAGCTTAGAACATCATCTAGAGCTATGGCATATCTCGGTTAGTGCTTTGCTGTGTTGCATATGGCTATTTTTGAGTCTGATCATAACAAAAGTGGGATTTTTTATATGAATGATACGGTGTTTGAGGACTTAGATTAAGTTTGTAAATGAAGTGCATGGTTCAGATGCTTAGGAAATCATCAAAATATAAGAGATTGTAAGCTAAGTGTGCAAGGTTGATAAATGAAGTCTTGGTTTGATCTCTAGTTTGTGATTTAAGTTCTCTCATGGCTATTTCGGTTTACTTGATTATTTGGGCTTAATATCTTCAAGATCTGATCTTAAGCATGAATATGTTTAGAAACTTAGGTTACTTTGATTACTAAGCACCAAATGCGCAACAGAGCTAGAAATATACTAATAGGTCACAGTTTGATGTTTGAAAGTCATGGATGTATTAGTTATCATTTTATTGCAAATCTGGTCTTATGTGACATGAAGCAAGTAAGTAAACACAATTTTAATCTATGTTGTAGGCTAACATTGAAGGATACTTTCGGTTAAGTGCCTACAATGTGAGTTTAGGTTTTAATTGTAATTAGTGCAATGTGTATCATCAAAGCTTCAGGTTTAGTGACATTTTTGGGCTGTTAAATGAAAAATAATGTTTTGAGGTCAGAAATGGATTTGGCATTAAAGTTATATGCTGTTTGCAAAGTTTTTGGGGCCGGATTGAAAATATTGAAAGTTTAGGGGTCAATGCATAATTTCCAAAAGTTAAAGAGTTGAAGTGCAATTTTGTTAAGTTCTGGAAGTTCAGAATCTTTGTGTTTCTTTATGTGTTATTTGAAGAATTTCTAACATTAAGTATCACTCATTTGCAGCACAGCAACGCCAAACTGTGTTTACTTATCAACAAAAAAAAAGTTTGTAAGATAAATGTGATTATGTAGAAATGCTTCTTGATTATTGTACATTTTTTACTTGTTACAAGTTATTCATATGTTATGCCATGATTAAATGTCGTTATCATATATCCATGGAAAGAAGTGCATGTCATGCATTAAAAAACTATTTTTGTCATAACCCCAATGCTAGGATGGGGGATTGTCCTAGTGAAACTCCCTTATCTACTCTGGAGTGAGTAAACTTGGAGTGGAATCTCTTGGGTTGATGAAGAACTATCAACAAGCTTGGATGGGATAGTAATGGTCCTGGAGCGAGGGTAAGAGCCTTCTAGCTGGTAGGGGTGCTAGAATAGTCATGGTGAAGGACGTTTCACGAAGCCAAGTATTTTTTAGATGAAGCCAAAGCTGGGCATTATCTGTCGTGTGGTGAAGATAACTAGTAGGTGCACATGGTTTTATAGCGAGCCGAGAGGTACCCCATGTAAGGATAAGAAAGGAACAAGATGTTTTATGCATTTCATGTTGTTATGACGTTTGCTAGATTTCTAAAAAGGAATCTAGATGGGAGAAAAATACAGTTCCATGGAATGCAAGTTTATGTTCATGCATACATTTCATATATACTATTAGTCATGCTTATGTTATCTCTGTATATGTTTGTGGCATAAGCTACTGAGATTTCAATGAATCTCACCGTGGTAGTTCCACTATCATTCCCACCTTGGAATGGTAGAAGTTGTGATAGGGCAAAAGGTGATTGGATAGGATGAGGAAGAGAAAACCAGTTTGGACGAGGTTGACTGATGAGGAACCCGAATATCATGGAAGAAAGGAATTACTTTTGCTGTTTTTGGGAATTGTTTTACTTTTAATGACGAAACTTGGGAATCCTTTTTGATGTTATGACTGTAATGTAAGGAGTATGATACTCCACTGCAACAGTTTAAGTTTCAGATTATGGGTTTGAGCATGAACCACGATAAATATTCTGTATTTTGCAAGTTATGTTTTAATTGGGGATCACTAGTTTATTCTGGTACAAATGATTAACTTAGTTACTTTCTGTTGTGTTTTATTCATACTGTTAGGAACATGTTAGGTGTATTGCATGTTAACTCTTATGAACATGTGTATGTAACTCAGTGTTGCATGTCCCGATGCTTTGATCTCCTCCAAATCCCAAGCGGGGGATTGGGGACATCACACAAAGGATCCCTTAAGAGCTGCATTCTATGCTTGGATAGTCTCTCTAGGGAAGATTCCCGCTACGTATAATATACCGGAGAGAAATTTCCATAATTTGATCAGTGTTGCCTGTGTAAGAGTACATTGACCATTTTGTGTAATTGGAAGATGGTTCCTACTTGCCTCATTTTATGTATTTGGAAGGAAAGGAACAGAAAAATCTTCGAGGACAGTAAACAAACTTTGTGGGTGCTCAAAAATCTTTTTATCAATAACTGTCTCACGTGGACTGTTTCTAGACTTTAGTAGACTAAATTTGCATGATTTTCTGGTATCTTTTTCCTCTTTTAGATAGTCTCTCTTGGATACTTCCTGTGTATTTGGCTTACATCTCTCGTGCTTTTTTTAATAAAGATTATTTTACTTATCAAAAACATTTGGCATGTGAGCAAAGTTCACACAAATGCAAGGCATAAATAATATGTAAGCAGGTTCATGCTGTAAGACGAGTGGCTTATAAAAACTCCTAGGAGACAGGATATTGCTTACCTCCCACTCCTTTTTTTTTTTTTTTTTTTTTTCCCCTTAAATGTTGTGGCTTTGATATATTTCAACTTTAAGATCTGACTCAGCTCTGTATAAATGTAGGCACACTTACAATCTGTAAATTTATCAGCAAGTTCATTATTTGTCCCTGACCTTAATTCGATGAAATACCTGAACTATGGTGCTGCAGTAAGTGAGGCAAGTTTATCTTGACACCTTATTACTTTGGTCTGTGCTTGTTTTCCCCTTCTTTGAGTAAAAATGCATGAGGCACAGCGGTGCAGTTCTGGTGTACTGTATTGCAGAAAAAGACTTACTACAGTGAGAATACTTATGTCAGTTGAAACAATAACAGAAACTATGCTGTAACAGGTGGAGGTAAATCTTTTGACAGGAGGAACTACGGTTTTGCAAACAGATATTATCTATGATTGTGGACAGAGTCTTAACCCTGCTGTGGATTTAGGACAGGTTAGCTTTGCTTTGATCGCACGTGCTTCCAAAAACTATATGTTTGTGTTTTCATCTTAACTCGTCAGACATTCCTAGTAAGTGAAAGTCGTATTTCATAGGGTTCAATACTAAGATAGTCCCTTGGTTTGCCTTTTGGACAAATTAGTCCCTATGCTCTAATTTCAAACTTTTTACTCCCTGTGCATGCAGTTTTGATTGTTTTAGTCATTGTGTTAATAATCCATTAATAATCCTTTAAAACCGCCACTTCAGCACCAATTCTTGTGTGTCACATGCATGCAAAGGTGCTAGGGATTTCTCCACATACATGGAAAGACTTGCAATAATTAATGACACTAAAGTTGCTTCCTACAGATTGAAGGAGCTTTTGTCCAAGGGCTTGGGTTTTTCATGCTTGAGGAATACTTGACAGATTCAAATGGATTAGTGGTTGCAGAAGGCACATGGACATATAAGATTCCTACACTTGACACAATACCCAAAAATTTCAACGTTGAAGTACTGAACACTGGACGTCACCAAAAACGTGTTCTCTCTTCAAAAGGTACGTTTCTTAAATTTTTTTAATCACATACAAATGGATTTTACTCAAGAACCTCTTACATATGATTAAGTAGTTGAAAGTGCAAGTAATTAAAACGTCAAAAGAATAAATGAAGTTATTTGTTTCACTATCCCCTATCAATGGTTGCAAATAACATTCTACTCAGAGCATCCAAGTCCACCATAAAAAGCAAAGGGGATATATGGTCCCCTTGTTGGAGACCACGGGAACTATTGAACAAACCTGATGGTGTAAACATCTTCTGAAGACTAATGGGTAAAAATCCTTTATCTCCAAATCTTTGACGGTTTTTGGAATGAGCGCAAGAAAAGTGGTGCTACGTCTTCATTCGAACTTATCCCAAGGGTGGAATTTGTGGAAAAGAATCATTAAATTTGGCTTGATTATCTTCCAACACTTCTGAAAGAGGTAAAAAGAGAAGCCATGCGGACCCGATGCCTTCTCACTGTTTAGAGCTTTCAAGACATCAAATATTTCACTTTCCTACAATTGTCGTTCCGTCCACCTACTATTCATTATTTTATCATTACTTTTCAATACTTTTTATTACTATTCAGTACTATTCAATATTTTATCATTATTTTTTCACTACTATTCACAGAATATCTAAGATTATCTCACTATTCAAATGCAACCTAAGACTATCCAATTTGGGCCACAAACTGAACTATTAGGAGTAAAGACAAGTATAATATTTTACAAAATATTCACCTTTCTATGGTCTGTAGTGTTTGAGTTGTTGATGACTGAAGCTTTAATAAAATAATTCCTTCCATTTGAGCTAGCTAACCAGTGAAAAAAATTTAGTGTTTCTGTCTCCTTTCCTCAATAAAAGTGTCCTACAATTTTGTCTCTTGCTTGCTTCTTGATATAAATTGTCTTCTCCAAATCTCTTACAATTTCCTCCTTCCGTGATGTGTCCTGAGTAGGGTTGGTGAAAAACTCCGAAGCTCCGACTCTGTCTAGTGGTTCTCTCGATTGGAATCACACATTTTGGAATCATAGTCGGAGCTCCAATGAAAAAATATCGGAGTTAGAGTCGGAGGTCGGTACTCCATAGCTTCGAACATCCAACTCCGACTTCGATTTATATTAACAATAAGAGGCAGCCTGGTTGGTTGACACCTTGGACTTGAGGCTTTCACTTAGTGTGATGCCCCCAAACTCCGCTTAGGATTGGATGGAGTTTAAAGCGTTTGGATATGTAACCAAGGCTACATGCCCCTGTTTAGACAGTTAAGAATAAAATGTACCTAGCATGCTTATAACAATATGCAGTAAATGTAACGGATAATTTTATTTTATTTTTTTAGAGAAATACACATTATACCTTAATGCTAATCTCAAAACATACTTACATTCAATTCATATACACATAATCAGAAGTTATACCATTCATCTAAAATACTAAGTTAAACAATTCATATAACAAAAGTAGGGTTCCAAACCATGGACCCTCTTAAAATCGCAACAGAGAAGCACTTGTACAAGTCACAAGGTCCTCATCCTCATCCTGTATTTCCCAAAATTTCTACGATCTTGTTCAATAATGTCAAATTGATATCCATAAAATGATTAGCTAATACAAAACAATTCTCCAGGTTGAGAAACTCTTTGCATGTTGGCATCCATTGGGGCGTAGGATTCCCCTCCAAAATTCCTTCGATACCGCTTACCAAACATATAATAATCTACATATAGCAATCTATCAACTGAAAGTGATCGTCCATAGTGAACTCAGAGTCAATCGGCTCTAGCCACACCACTCTTAGCCTCGCCTAGTTTGGTTCCATTAGTCCCTGTTATAGTATTTACCATTTTGGGGAGAATGGTAGTTGGGATTACCATAATGAGATTTTTGCAAATTTCAGAAATTATGCTCCTAAGTTACCAGCAATATAAATAAGTATGCATGATAGTAAACATGACAACATATATGCATGTTAAACATGGACTTGTTTATGAAAGCGTAACATGACTGAGAAACATCATAACTTAACATGAACATGACATGCTTGCTTGTGTGAACATGAAACCTTCATTCTCATACATATTTGTTTACATGATAATGGACTCTCCACGACTCTCCATAGACCGTGTGCTCCTGCCAGTATTACATCACATCACAGATCTTTGCACTAGTTGTGAATACGTTTTGATAGCTTGTAACATTAATTTTGGCACCACTGGCATTGGGTGCCTAACTTCACTCCGGAATCCAATTTAATTGAACTCATTCGAAGCCTGATTGATTGTATTTTGTCAATCCCAAGAAATTCCACTCCATTTTAAACACTCTAGAGTGGACAAGGGAATTCCACTAGGATAAATCCCCCATCTAGCATTTGGGGTTGTGATAAAACAAAGCGACTAATGCATGACTTAGAAATATTTTCGTGACATACTTGTATGCTTATGACATCACTCATGACATGTAACAAATATTCAAGTAACATATATTTAAAATGGCATGGCATGGGATAATATAGAGCAATTAAATAAGCATAATAAAACATGAATATAATTAATGAAGCTTACAGAAATCCGTGCATAAAGTAAGTGTAGCATGTGCTGAAATGAGAGACATTCTAGGGTTAGAAATTGTCACTTAATCCTCATAAAAATAGGACTTATTAACTTTGGGCTTAATTTGCAAAATTGCCCCTTAACTTTTGGGAACGTGCAAATCAGTCCCCAAACTTATGAAAATTGAAAATGGGCCCCAAAACTTACCAAAATTTACATACCTCATGTAAATTTCATTTGAAAGTCCATTCATGGACTTAGAATTTACAAAATCTCACATCTAATACATAAACCTCTCTTGGCCGAACATAACTAGGTCAAAAATTCACCTAGGTTGCTTTTGTCCATTTATCACACCATCATTCTTAGACTTGATTTTAATAGCACATAAATACCAGATCCCTAGTTTTAATATCATGTCAAGACACTAAATCAAGCATTTTTCAAAATCATAAACTCACCATTTCAAAAAATCACACAAAACATCAAGGTTAGGTCAAACCAAACCTAATCTTGGTGTTTTAGGTCTATCACTTTCATTTTTACACCAAGGACTCCAAAAGTCCACAAATATCACTTCTAACATGTTAATCATTCAAACCTAGTTGATAACATGCTTGACTAACAACAAAAATCACATTACTCAACAAATGAGAATTGGCTTGCATAAAAAGCCTTGAATCTGAAACATAGCATGCATTTGACTTGAACAAAAAGACTATATCCTTGATTTGCATGCATAAAATCTTATAGCAACACATCCATATACCTCACATTTGAGTTCTAACCTAATTTAAGTATCAAACTTAACATATCATAGCAAATAATCACACCAAAACAACCATAAACCCAAGAGCCTGTAAATCATGCTTAAAAACATACCGCTTTGCATATTTATCCACATCCAACAAACCCTAGTCATAAGCTTTAGAAATCCAACTTAATCCCTAAATCAAAGCTTTAAGATCAAGTTTTATAAAAATCAAACTATGGATTTATGATCCTAAGGCGAAAAATACAAACTAAACCAAACAAATCATATGTTGGAGGATTCGGTTCTAACACTCGGTAGATCATGCAAATCTATCTGATTAAAACCTAATATGCTATATAAATCAATCCATAAACATACATAAAAATCATTGTAACACATCATGGAACCGAGATTTGAAACATAACTCATCAAAACAACAAAACTCTTGAAGGTTAACATCATACTCCAAAACTGAACACTTTTATCACCAAATACCAACATCCAACCTTCAAACCTCCAATAAAAATCATGCAACACTCTCCCAAGTATTCAATACTTAAAGCTTAACAAAATTCAAGAGATTTGAGCTATGAGAATAAAACTTACATGGGCTGGAACAAAAGGAAGCAAAGCACCAGAAAGTTTTTCCTTCAAACTCTCTCTCGGTTTCTCTCAAGGAAAGGAGTTGCAAAATTCTAAGCATGGGAAAGAATGAGGGTGGCATGGGGCTGTAGAGGGGCTGACTTAGAGTGGGTGGAAGGCATGACACTTGATGTGAAGGATTGCTTCTAAAAGTGGTGAAGAATTAAGCTGAAATGGGGCTGGAATTTGTGCAGGCCGAATGCTGAAAATTATGGAGAGAGCTTGCTTGTTTGACCTTTCATAAAGACACTATTTGGGGATGAAAACTATGGTACAAAATCAGCCATTGAGGGGTCATTCAAGGGGGAGAAACTTGTGTGGGAAGCTTGGGGGAATTAGGATGGTTTTGGCTGGAACAATATAACCAAACCGAATGGCATCCATTTAGGGTATAGATGGGGTTTCGGTTAGGATTTCAATTCCACATGCAATTTTTTTGGCCAAATGAAAGTACCATAGTGTAAGGGAGTGGATGAGGGTGTAAGATCTTGTACTTGAGTGGTTGGTTGCTTGTAGAAGTGGTTTAAACCAAGAGGAAAACACTTAGACAAAACCAGTTGGCATGTTTAGGGTTTGAAGCATTTGGGGTTTCAGTTGCATGTCAAGCTTCACATCTGGGGTTTCAATTACCCTAATGATTAGGTGTGAATTGAATCACCTAAAGAAGAGCTATTTGCAGAAGTAGTTGCTGGAGGTACAATAGCAGAAGTCTGAAATGCTCGAGCCTAACAATTCTGGGGGTGGATACGATATTGTTTGATAATGTGACCATTCTTGTCACAAAAAGAGCAGTATTTTTTGGGACAATTGGCAGCGAGATGCCCATGTTCCTTGCAGCCAAAACACTGCAAGTTTTTAGAATGCATAGGCGGTCCTCATTCGTGGGCAGCATGAGCCACAGTTCCTGAATTTCCATGAGATTGCTCTTGAGTACTAAAATATTGTTCTCCGCGAAGTAACTCACCAAAACAAACATCAATAGAAGGAACAGGAGATCTATTCAGTAGATAGGAGTGAACAGATTCATATTCCGGGCGTAGTTTCATAAGAAACTGATCACGCCAACTAGTCTTGTGAAGATTTTGAATAGTCGAAAGAGCGGCAATAGGAACATCCGCTGTAACCAAATCAGTATATTCATTCCAAAGAGTCAGAAATGCCGAGTAATAGTCTTGGATGGAAAGACTGCCATGCTGAAAAATGGCAATCGCATGTTCTAACTGAAAGGGATGAGCATCATTATCTTGATGAGAAAATTTCTTCAAGTTATTTCACATGGATTGAGCGGAGCGATGAGGATGCAAGTTGGTGACAAAATGTGGCTCTCCCGAACCAAGAAGCCAAGACATGATATGAGCATCAAGCATAGCCCATGAAGGAGAAGACCCGAAATCCTTGGATTTGTCAGTGTTGGATGTTTGTGTGACATCCATGCCATCAATATGACTCTAAAGGTCTTTTCCCTTGAGGAAAAGTTCAAATTGAAATGCCCAGGTAGAGTAATTTTTGCCTGTAAACTTGACACACATGGGTGTGGAGTCCATTGCAAATAACACTGTTTAGCAAAGAAGCTGAGAGCCACAAGACACACAAAGTATTGTATCTAGAGCCACGAAGACCCAAAAAAATGCTGAAAACACCCAGATCAAGCTGAAATCCCACCAGATGATTACTGTGACAGCAAAGACACCTAGACCAGGAAAAAACGTGGCGAAAGTTTGAGAAGGTTCCCAAAAAAAAAACAAAACAAAACACCAAGCCAGAACAGCACAGATTGCACCGAAAAAAAAACTAGAGAGACACCTCCGAAACCGAGGAGAAAAAAATTTCGAATGAAACAAAGGACTTAGCAGTTTGCTGTTGATACTATGTCAAAATTGTCAAGATTGTATGGAATGGCCTGCGTATCTGACCTTGAGTGTTCTGTATATTATCTATAGACTTTGCAAGAATGCTATACATAGAAAGAAAATAAGTTCCCAAATGATTCTAGCCCTATATATGGAAACTATATTCTGTCAAAGTTGTATGCTAACTGTACAAGTATAAGGAAAGCTGAAATAAGGAAAGAAGAATTATGGACAGTAGAGCTGTTCGTTGACACAAACACCTCCTCATTCAACTTTTTTCAAGTCTTGCTATAAAGCTTTCAACTTGCACAGCAAAACAAAACTCGGGAGGCATCGACATTTTAAGACAGCCACCATTGGTTTGCTTTTTTCACAAAACCCTTGGTTTTTAGTTAATCTCAAATTTGAAGTAGCCTTTGTGTTTAACTACCCCATCTTGTAGGTCGGTAGGCTGCAGTCTAACTCGATCTGACCTTCTAGGAAGTGGGGTATGAACTGAGTCATTAAGGAAAGGTGATGAAGGAGGGGTTTGAGATGATGGTATATGGGGCTGAACATTTGAGGATTCCTCAGGCAATGGGGAGTGGCTGTCGAGGGAATTAGGTGATGGTGGTCCTGTATGTGTGTTTGAGTGTTGGATAGGTTGAGGATAAGAGAAAGTAGAGTCTGAAAGTGGTGAAGGTAAGACCAGACCAGGTGATGGTATATCATGGATGGTGTTGGAACCAAGATCTTGAAAAGGGAAAATGGACTCATAACAAATAACATCTCTGGAAATGAAGCAGGAATGAGTTTCTAAGTCATAGAGTTTGTACCCCTTGACACCAGCTGGGTAGCCAAGGAAGATCCATCTCTTGGCTCTAGGACATTTGGATGTGTTATGCTTGAGGGTAGATGCAAAGCAAAGGCATCCAAATACCCTTAGATGTGTGTATCGCTGAGAAGAGGACTTCAAAAGGGGAATTATTGTTCAGTATGGGAGTAGGTATTCTGTTAATGAGATGGGTGGCTATCATGACAGCATCCCCCAAAAAATGAAGAGGTAAAGAAGCTTTAAAAATGAGGACCCTAGCAGCACATAAGAGGTGTTGATGCTTTCTCTCAACTACCCCATTCTGTTGAGGGGTGTAAACATAGGTCTTTTGGTGCAAAATTCCATTAGAATTATAGAAAGTGGGCATGTCAAATTCTAGTTCATTATCAAACCTGATTTGTTTTATTTTGGTGCTGAATTGGGTATTAACCATGTGAACAAAGTTATGTAAAAGAGTCATTGTCTCAGATTTAATTTCATCAAATAGACCCAAGTGACCTGAGAGTGATCATCAACTATGGTTAAGAAATAATGATGACCTTGGATTGATGCTTGTGAATAGGGCCCCCAAATGTCACAATGAACCAGTTCAAAAGCAGCTAAAGTGCAAGAGGTATTTAGATTGAATGATTTCCTTTTCTGTTTAGCCAAATGGCTAATAGTACATTGCATATCTTTGTCACTTTTTACGTTGGGAACATAGGACTGAATTACATTCATTCTCTGTTGAGAAGTGTCCTAATCTAAGGTGTCAAAGATCAAATTGGTTTGTTGGAGTTGGTTGACTGACAATATTACTGAGAGAGTGTGAACCATCAACCATGTTGCCGCTAGGTGGATTGGAAGTGAAGAAATAAAGGCCATTGTGAACCTTAGCAAGTTTAGTCGTCATACATGAAGAGAGGGCTTGTATGAAGCAAAGTTTGTTTAGAAAGATAAGGCAAAGTGAGGTGCTGTGAGTGAGTTTGCTAACAGAGTTTAAATTGAAGGTGAATGATGGTACGCAGAGTACATTGCTGAGGGTCAATGTATCAGAGAGTTTCATAGTTCCAATGTGAGTCACTTTGGCTTGAGTCTTGTTTGGCAACTAAACAAAGGAATGAGTCTCACCAGTGATGGAAGTGAGAAGTGATGGAGAACAGACCATGTGGTCTGTATCTCTAGTATCAAGAATCCAAGGTGTAGTTTGTGAGTTAGTTGAATAGTTGTTTAGAAAGGATGCAAGCTGTTCTTGGTGAGTTATAGAAAAAATGGATGAATTTGCATGTAAATCTGTTCCTGCCATGTTGGAGGAATGAGGGGCACTAGTTATGGACTCAGCAGGCTTGTTTTGGTCGAGGGATGGAGGGTTACCAACATTGAGCTATGCTGTTTGAGCATTGACAAGTGCAAGGAGCTGTTGAATTTGAGCTTCAAAGATGGGCAACTTTGATCCTTCCATGGGTGCTTTCTCATGGCATTGCAATGTGACTTGGTTTGCAAAGTGTCCAGCTGAGAATCCTCCCTTAGACTTGGTAAATTTAAAGTTTGGAGGGAAACCAATTAATCGATTAATCGATAGCACTTATCCTTGGTGTGACCACTCTTACCACAATGGTAGCAGGTTACATCAACCTTGTCCCTTTTTCTTTCTTGAGACTGGAATGCAGTAAAGGCTGAAGTCTCATGATTAGGCAGCAAGAGGGTAGGAGTTTCCCTCTGCCTTTCTTCTTGCAAAACTAATGAGAAAATCCTATCCAAAGATGGCATAGGAGTCATCAAAATAATTTGCCCCCTTATGCTATCAAAGCTGTCATTTAACCCCATCAAAAATTTGAAAATGCAGTTTGTCTGTTGATCCTCAGCAAGGGTTTTTATAACATTGCAAGTACACAGGCCACGAGAACAATGGGGAAGGGATCTGTAGTTGTGCATTGCTTCCCAAGCAGCATTAAGTCGAGTAAAATAGTCACTTACAGATTGGGATCTTTGTGTGATGGATGCAAGCTGATGTTGAAGCTGGTATATCCTTACACTATTTGGTTGTGCAAATCGAGTTTTGAGCTTCTCTCATACTACTTTGGCAGAGCTAATGGACAAAACATTAGATGCAATTTCCTTAGAGATGGAGTTTAGAATCCATGACAGGATGAGGTTGTTACACCTCAACCATGGTATGTAGAGAGGATCTGTTATGCCAGGTGTTTCAATGGAGAAAACCAAGTTTGTTATTGACGGAGATAGCTAGTGTGAATGATCTATTCCATGA
Organism: Carya illinoinensis; assembly: GCF_018687715.1. NCBI lineage: Eukaryota > Viridiplantae > Streptophyta > Magnoliopsida > Fagales > Juglandaceae > Carya > Carya illinoinensis. Next base: position 28,023,943 of record NC_056755.1, on the reverse strand, counting down.
GAGATAATTAGGTCCTGTTAAGTGTGGGGTGACCACTACAGTATTGGCATTATCACTGTGATGAAGGAAGAAGGGATTGTTGGGATTTTCAGATGAGGATGAGTTGTGAGAGGTGTTGACAGAAGAGGCTTCATCAGCCATTGTGACAGCAGTATAATCAGTGAGATGAAATTATAAGAAGGTTGGATCAACAAAAATAGATAGAACTTAAGCAAGAATCACGAATGACCATGCTCTGATACCATGTTGAATAAATGAAGACCAAACTGATGAATGCAATGAATGAATGGACTGAAGATGAAAAGCAAGTGGATGACCTGAGTGAGTTACTTGAAACATGAGTAAACTTGAAGAGAAGAATTATACTCTGCACTTTTTGTCTTCTTTACTCCTAGCCTGCTTTATCATAAAGCTGCTGTGTTATGCTCCTATTATCACCACTTGTTTTATCTGCTTTGATCACAGCAGCTGCACCTCGACAATGCTGTTTGTCTGGTGCCTCATTCTCTTCTTGGACAGCAGCATTATGCTGCGAGCTTTGGGCAGCAGCTTCATGCTGCAAGTTCATCAATTAACTTTGTGAAGTACTACATATCAATACCAAAACTCCTAGCCTACCAGTCCCAACGACACTTCAATCTATTTTTATAACTTGATTTGCCTTCTTTAATAGGACCTCTTGCCTGCAACTGTGGCATGTTAAAAAAGGCCAACATGAAAATGCAAAGAACACCCTTATTCCAATAAACTTAAATTTGCCAAATAAAAAACGATAACAAGATACTCATAATCAAGTATGACAGACATTATACCCTTCCCACATGCAGTGATAAATTTAGAAGTGATTAAAAAAGCAAAAGCTATTTTTTCGTGCAGCTTCAGGTGAGCCCCCATTACTTCTAGCAGCATCTGTTCACTGTGCTACGAGAGCAGCTATTAAAGAAGCCAGAAAACAGCTTGTGTCTTGGAGCGGCCAAGATGGGTCTACAACAAATGCAACAATATTTGAGCTGGAGGTTCCCGCTACCATGCCTGTTGTAAAGGGCCTCTGTGGGCTAGAAAGCGTGGAGAGGTACTTGGAATGGATAATTGGCACAAAGTAGTAGTGAAGAAGGATGTAGTTGTGGAGCTGTTTGCCTCTGCGTTGTAAGATTGTTAGCATGCATATCATGTAATAAAATTAAGCGATAACACTCATGCTGAAAGTATGAGCTCCATTTTATTGTATGATAGGGGTGCGAAATGTTTATGTTTGTTTTGATTGGGAGTGTAAGAAGAGAATAGTCCTCGGAGCAATGTAAATTCAAAAAAAAAAAAAAAAAAAGGAAAATTCCACACACCATATTACCATCCTACTTTCATCCCACTAAGTATGATGTGGCTCATTTATCACTATTAGATGATAAATAAAATGAAAATAGGATAAGAGTGTGGCATTACTCATAAAGAAAAAAAAATTCGAGTACTTATTTTGTGTATTGTTATGCTTATTGGAAGGAAAGCTTGTAATAAATCCTTGACTTTGTAGAATAATCTTGGGTAGAAATGCATTTATATCTTATTGGAATCAATGCCCTAAGACTCCAATTTGAGTTATATTTTGTAATAATATTTTATTTAATAAATATTTATTATTATATTAAAATTATATTAGCTCTGAAAATTGCATTAATGTAGTCTCTGGTTTATATTGTATGTGATTTATGCATATTAATGTGACTAATATACAAAGAGGAGTATTATATATCAACTACTATTCATCCTACACCTGACGTGAATTTTTTTCCCTTAAAATTCATGTTTTTGAAGAATTGCATGAGGCCATTCCAACCTCTCTCTCTCTCTCTCTCTCTCTCTCTCTCAAGGGGAGATGAAGGGGAGGGGCAAATCATGTTACATTTTACGGGGGGAAATCGCAGAGGAGGGAATATCTTTCTTTTTTTTTTTTTGTTTTGGGGGGGAAGGGGGGCTTCAGGTAGAAATTAGATGAAAGGGTTAGGGTAAAATCGGTTCACTTGTTAGTGAACCTAGTTTGCCACGTACGTAGGGTGAGTGGTGTAGTTTAGTAAATCGGCTAACGTACAGATTTATTCATATACAAAAGATGGCACTGACCCGTTCTTATAAATTATAAGTCATAGTCGGTAAGAAAAGTGAGCATTTGATTAGAGAAGACTACAAGAAGTTAGTGGTGTTTATTCATCTTAATCATAGAAATAGTGATGTTTAACAAACACATTGATATACTTGGAACGCATTGAACTGAACCATGTGATTATTATTTTGAAAGGTATCGTCGGCTGGATGCTATATTTCCTATTCTAATAGCATTTGATTTTCAGTCTTGAGAAAGCTGTGAATTCAAATATAACGTGTACGCTACTTTGATGTATTTAGATTTACGATTCTATTGGGTCAACATTTCATTAAGTTCTGTAATCACATTTGGGAATATTGATTTTCAAAATGAAAATCATAGCCTCTCCTTTTAGATATAAAAAACGTCATTTTGAGATAAATTTAGTGAGAACTAATTATTTTGAATCTTTAGATGATATTTTTATCAAGGAGTTACTAAAATTAGTTTACTTTTTGTAGAATGTGAGTCTATGAGAAAAAAAATAAAGAAATTAAATTGAGTACTCATGGAACGTAGATGCCGAGAAAGAAAAAAGCCAAACCCACCGAGGATCCATACCGAGAGGGGTCCCGATACAATTTTTATTTTTATTTTTTTAATTTAAAGATTAAAGAAGTATTTTTTTTAATGATATTATGAATTTTTTAAAAATATTTAAAGATATAAAAAAATAAATGAAAAAAAAAAACCAAATGGTCTTGTTGGGAGCCATCCTCAGGCTAACACGTCTCGCAGAGAAAATAAAATGATAGTAAATTAATACTTTATTTCTATTTGATTATTTAATAGATGCGTCAATTTCAATAATAAGTAAATGGGAGCACTTTGTTAACCACATAAAATCTAGTGTAATTTTATAATAAATATAAATGATTGTTAAAAGCTAATATTGAATTAGTTATGAAATACTAGAAATTTAAGATTATTTGGAGATAAATTTTATTTATTTTTAATTCCTTGGGTCTATTTCCCATCCCATGGAAAACATTAGAGGTATTTTAATCTAAAAGACCTGTAAAGGAAGAATAATCAAGAGGTTAAATTACATACTCAAGGAATTAAAATGTAGAGAAAATAGAGAGATAGTAAATTAATCTTTTATTTCAATTGCAATAATTAATAATTGGGGCTCTTTAATAGCTGCTCTTGCAGCACAGTGAGTTGAATGGTAAAAATGGCTAAAAGGACAAACACAATGAGGAACCTTCTTAATTAACGGTATAAAGAAATTATGCATGATATTTTTCCTATATCAACAATGAGAAATGATTGTTATAGTCGTGAGTACGTAAGTACCGTATAATTATTTTGAAAAAAGTAAATAATTATAGAACTCACAAGAATTTTTTTTTTAATAGTGGATCTCACTTTTTTTCCAAGCGAATGTACGATATTTACACACTTTATGACTGTTTGTAGTATTACTCATCAACAATACATTACACTGGGAAACCTTGTTAATGATATAACGGTTCAAGGAACTCTAGTTCGAAATTATTGTCTAAAAATAATCTTTTACCTTAATGAATGGGAGATATTATTTACCAATATTAATGCAAAATCTTAGGTGGATACGATCCTCCACTCTGTGATTAAAGAGGCCTACATATTGCTTGAATTAATGATGAATGACTTCTATGCAGTGAAAGTCATCCTGAAAGTGAACCATTGATCTTCTTGGACATGATCGTAATTTAAACGTTCGAAAATCCTTTCACAAACGTTCGATGGTATCCTGCAGACCTCGGACACTCTTGAATTGGTTCACATTTATTAGGCTCTCCCAGTTGACCATAGCTTCAACTTTAACTGAGTCAACACATTAAACTCCTTTTCTCAACACCACAAGTCCAACGAAAGTCACATTCACCAGCCAAAACTTCCTTGAGTTATATATACGAAATTATTTTTCGTAGTGTCTCCCAGAAAGCTCTTAGATGATCTGCACGCTCCGCTCGATCCTTATGGGACACTAGTATGTTGTCGGTGAACTCCATGACTAACCAGTCCAAGTAGTTGTGAAATATGCAGTACACATCCATAAAAACTGATGGGGCTTTGCTAATCCAAATGGCAGGACCAAGAATTTACAAACTACAGGAGCTCCGCAAGGTGACACACACCTTAGATGAATGATGCCCTTTGTCAAAATAAATGAATAACAATGCGATGAATGAACTGAAGAGGAGATAAGTTGATGGATTGAATGAACTACCCGAGACAAGAGTAATTTGAAGAGAAGAACTCTACTATTTGATATATTGTATTGCCTCTTGGCTCTTTACAGTTTTGTATATATATAGAACAAATATACAAGGCATGAGTGCCAAAAATAGAAAAGATCAGAAGGGACAAAATCTGTTCATTGTACATAAAAGGATGTGTTTTGTTCACTTTACTCGGCCTAATTTATCATAAAGTTGGCCTTGTTATGCTCCATTATCTCTACCTGCTTTATCTGCTTTGATCATAGCAGGTGCAACTCCACAATGCTCCTTGTCTGGTGCCTTATTTTCCTCTTGGACAATAACTTCATGCTGCGAACTCTAGGCAGCAGTTTAATCAATGAAATTTGTGACTCCCTCTCAAGATGGACATGGATATTCAAGGTGCCCATCTTGAACAATAAAAAATAGAAAGCAGCAACAGGAAGAGCCTTGGTGAATATGTCTGCTAATTGAAACTTGGAAGCTATGTGTACAGGTGCAAGAACTCTAGATAATACATTCTCTCTAACAAAATGACAATCCAATTCTATGTGTTTGGTTCTCTCGTGGAACACTGGATTCTTGGTCAAGTGTATTGCTAATTGATTGTCACAGTACAAGAGGGCTAGCTTTGGATAGCTTATGCCAAAATCCTTGAGTAAAGAAATTAATCATACAACCTTACAATTGGTGTGAGCTAAAGCCCTGTACTCTGCCTCTGTAGAAGACTTGGAAATGGTGGCTTGCTTCTTGGACCTCCAGCTGATTAAGGAATCTCCAAGGAAGATGCATAAGCCTGTTATGGATCTTCTGGTCTCTAGGTGCCCAGTTTGAGTCACTAAAAGCTTTCAAGTGCACAGATGATTGTGATGAGAGGAGAAGTCCTTGTCCTATGGAACCCTTCACATATCTCAGAACTCTATAGGCTGCATCCATGTGAATTTGAGATGGATTGTCCATGAGCTGGTTGAGGATGCTAACAACATATGTGATGTCTGGTTGAGTTATAGTTAAATAGATTAGCCTCCCAATTAGTCTCCTATAACTCTTGGCATTAGTAAGAGAGTCTGAAGATGAGTGTGATAGTTTATGATTTATCTCTATTAGAGTGTTGGCTGGTTTGAATCCAAGCAAACCAGCATCTTCAAGAACTTCTAAGCTATATTTCCTTTGACACAAGTGAATCCCTGAAGTTGAACTTGCAATTTCCAAACCTAAGAAATACTTTAGATTTCCAAGGTCCTTTATCTTAAATTGAGAATGGAGATGTTCTTTGATACTTTCAATAGCAACCATGTTAGAACTTCCAATGATTATATCATCAACATAGACTAACAAGGCTACAAAACCTGACTTGTCATCCTTTGTAAACAATGAGTAATCTGCTTTGGACTGCTGAAAACCAATTGAAGGCAAGAAATAAGAGAATTTTGAGTAACATTGTCGAGAGGCTTGTTTAAGTTCATAAAGAGACTTGTGTAATTTACAAACCAACCTCTTATCTCTAGGGTGTGGTGACTACCCCAGAAATTGATAGCTTGGAGGCAAGTACATGTAGATTTCTTCATCCAAATCTCCATGGAGAAAGGTAATGTGCACGTCCAATTAATACAAGTCCCACTTGTGAATAGCTGCTAATGCTAAGAAGAGTCTAACTATTGTGAGTTTTACCACTAGACTAAAGGTTTCTTGATAGTCAAATCCATCTCTTTGTGTGTAACCCTTGGCCATTAGCCTGACTTTATTTCTTTCTAAGGTCCCATCAGATTTTAGTTTCACCTTATACACATATTTGCACCCAACAGTAGATTTACCAAGAGGGAGAGTAGTGAGGGACCAGGTTCCATTGTTTTCCAAAGCTGTTAATTCTGATCTCATTGCCTCTTGCCAATGTGGGAACTTCACAGCCTCTTGGTAACTTTGTGGTTCATGTAGGAGATATAGGGAAAGAGCAAAAGACTTGTGAGTGGGTGACAACTTGTGTAGGTTAAATGTTGATGGAGGGGATGAGTAGTTGAGTTGTCAAAGAATCAGAGGTGGTGGCAAGTTGATAGTGATAATCTTGTAGGTAGGTAGGTCATTGTGTAACTCAATCTGACCTTCTAAGGGGTGTGATGTGAATTGAGTCAGTAGAGGAAGGTGATGAAGGAGGGGTTTGAGATGATGGTATATGGGACTGAACAGTTGAGGGTTACTCAGGCAAGGGGGAGTGGTTGTCGAGGGAATTAGGTGATGGTGATGGTGGTCCTGTATGTGTATTTGAGTGCAGGTGAGGTTGAGGATAAGAGAAAGTAGAGTCTGATAGTGGTGAAGGTAAGACCAAACTAGGTGAGGGAATGGTATGGATGGTATTGGAACCAAGATCTTGAAACGAAAATATGGACTCATAAAAACTGACATCTCTGGAAATGAAGTAGGAATGACTTTCCAAGTCATAGAGCTTGTACTCCTTGACACTAGCAGGGTAGCCAAGAAAGATGCATCTCTTGGCTCTAGGACTTAGTTTGGATGTGTTATGTTTGAGAGTGACTCATTTTGGATGTGTTATGTTTGAGAGTAGATGCGAAACAAAGGCATTGAAATACCCTTAGATGGGGGTGTAGGAAGGTATTGCTGAGAAGAGGATTTCAAAAGGGGACTTATTATTCAATATGGGAGTAGATATTTTGTTAATGAGATAGGTGGCTGTCATGACAGCATCCCCCAAAAAATGAAGAGGTAGAGAAGCTTAAAAAATGAGGGCTCTGGCAACACATAAGAGATGTAGATGCTTTCTCTCAACCACCCAATTTTGTTGAGGGGTGTAAACACATGTCTTTTGGTGTGAAATTCCATTGGGATTATAGAAAGTGGGCATGTCGAATTCTAATCCATTATCAGACCTGATTTGTTTTATTTTGGTGCTGAATTAGGTGTTAACCATGCTCACAAAGTTATGTAAAAGAGTCTTTGTCTCAGATTTTAATTTCATCAAATAAACCCAAGTGACCCGACAATGATTATAAACTATAGTCAAGAAATAAACTAGAGTCAAGAAATAATGATGACCCTGGATTGAGGCTCATGAATAGGGCCTTTAAATGTCACAATGAACTAGTTCAAAAGGAGCTAAAGTGCAAGAGACACTTAGATTGAGTGATTTTCTTTTTTGTTTAGCCAAATGGCAAATAGTACATTGCACATCTTTATCACTTTTTACATTGGGAACACAAGATTGAATTACATTCAATCTTTGTTGAGAAGTGTGACCTAATCTAAAGTGCCAAAGATCAAATTGGTTTGTTTGAGCTAGTTGACTAACTATGTTACTGAGAGAATGTGAACCATCAACTATGTTGCAGCTAGGTGGATTGGAAGTGAAGAAGTAAAGGTTATTGTGAACTCTAGCAAGTCTAATCGTCATCCATGAAGAGAGGGCTTGTATGAAGCAAAGCTTGTTTAGAAAGATAAGGCAAAGTGAGGTGCTATGGGTGAGTTTGCTAATTGAGATTAAATTAAAGGTGAATGATGGAACACAGAGTACATTGTTGAGGGTCAAAGTATCAGACAATTTCATAGTTCCAATGTGAGTTACTTTGGCTTGAGTTTTGTTAGGCAGTTGAACAAAGGAATGGGCCTCACAAGTGATGAAAGTGAGAAGTGATCAAGAATAGAGCATGTGGTCTGTAGCTCCAGTATTCAGAATCCAAGATGTAGTTTGTGAGTTAGTGGAATGGTGGTTTAAAATGGGTGCAAGCTGTTCTTGGTGAGTTGCAAAAAAAAAAAAAAAAAAAAAGGATGAGTTTTCATGTAAATTTGTACCTGTCATGTTGGAGGAATGAGGGGCACTAGTTGTGGACTCAGCAGGCTTTTTTTGATCAAGTGATAGAGAGTTACCAACATTGAGCTGTGCTATTTTGGCATTGACAAGTGCAAGGAGCTGTTGAATTTAAGCTTCAAAGATGGGCAGCTTTGATCCTTCCATAGGTGCTTTCTCATGGTCTTGCAATGTGACTTGGTTTGCAAAGTGTCCATCTGAGAATCCTCCCTTTGACTTGGTAAATTTAAAGTTTAGAGGGAAACCAATTAATCGATAGCATTTATCCTTAGTGTGACCCTTCTTACCACAGTGGTAGCAGGCTACATCAACCTTGTCCCCTTTCCTTACTTGAGATTGGAATGTAGCCAAGGCAGAAGTCTCATGATGAGGCAGCAAGAGGGCACGAGTTTCTTCTTGCAAAACTAGTGAGAAAATCCTATCCAAAGATGGCATAGGAGTCATCAAAACAATTTTCCCCCTTATGCTATCAAAGCTGTCATTTAACCCCTATCAAAAATTTAAAAATGTAGTTTGTTTGTTGATCATCAGCAAGGGTTTTTATAATACTGCAAGTACACAAGCCACAAGAACAATGAGGAAGGGGCCTATAGTTGTGCATTTCTTTTCAAGAAGCATTAAGTTGAGTAAAATAGTCACTTACAGATTGGGATCCTTGTGTGATGGATGCAAACTGTTGTTGAAGCTGGTATATGCTTACACTATCTGGTTGTGCAAATCGAGCTTTGAGCTTATCCCAAACTACCCCAAAAATCACAAAACAGCACTTGGAGTTTTTGGTTTTGCACTTAGTCCAAAAACAGAAACTTTTTCTCAACTAACTTTGATCAATCTCTTGATCCATGGTTTAAAATGATGAGATCTTCAAACTAAAACATAACATGGTTTAAAAATGTGTCCTAAAGAAGATCCAACCATCAAACTTAAAATCACAAGGCTAAAAATCAATAAAACATAGATCTAACACAAAAACATCAAATCTTAGACCTAATCGAAATCTTTTTGCATAGAAAAATCATATATTTGAAACTAATATTAAATATTTTCAAAATAACATCCTAACATTCAAATAAGAGACTTAGAATCATCATATAAATATATCAAAGCCTTTAGAGTAAGATCAAACAACGAAATATTTAAACTTTCTCAAAATAAAAACTATTTTTCCACTTCTAGTTTTCAATTTTTTAGATCTAAGAAAATCCAGGGCTGGCTCTTCCATTAGGCAAGTTAGGCAATTGCCTAATGCTCCTAGTGGAAGAAGGCCAAAAAAAAAAATTAAATATAATTTTTTGAAAAGAAAAAAAAAATACCTATTAAAAAAATTAATTAACTCCATGAGAGAACATCATAAGTATTAAATAAATATTATGTCATTATTAGTTTTAAAAATATCCTACATAATAATTATTTCAGGTACTCTCAGTCTAAGAATGCACTTCTCTTTTGTCATCAGTAATTTAATATATAATGTAAAAATTATAAATAGCAAAATCTATTTTTTAAGTGTTCATAAAATTTTTTGTATAATCCTTTGAAGAGGCTAGGGCCCACTTTTTCCCAAATGTATAGGTTATTCATAAAATTTTATTAACAATAATGATTATAATTACGTTTAGGGCTTATTTGGATACTAAGAATATATCAAAAAATATCTGTAAATAATAGTGAAATAGTTTGAGCTAAATATTTTATTGGATTTTGTGAAATGAAAGAGAAAAAGTTGAATTTGAGAATAGTTGAGAATAACTTAGAAGAGTTGTTTTCCCTAACAGGCCCTAAGAGTCTAAAGCACGTATTGTAAAACTAGATTTGATAAAATCTTCTCTAAATAAAAAGTTTTCTAATAAAGTTAGTTATCAATTGAAAGGGTGGTATCAAATCTTGATTAGTAATTTTACTTTGCAAAATTATAGGTGTTATTCTTAAATAAGAATGTAATGTAAAAATAAAAATAAATTTTAAATTTTTTTTAAATTAAAAAAAAAAAAAAAAAGCCTGATCAAAAGCCTCATTCAAAATTTTAACCTTAGTCCCCAAAACATATTGAGCCAATCCTAAAAAATCTATCATCAAAAGTTTTAGTCATGCAACAAAATATCAATGAACACTCATAAATACATGCTAAAACCACTCAATAAAATTTTTGGACTAAGATATGTCCATTAGTTTGGTAAAAAATTTTAAAACAAAACATATTCTCCAATTTCATGCCCAAAATGACATTTCCATGGTTAAAAATTGTGATGCCCCCAAATCCCCACGCACGGACATTGGAAAATCGAGACGTCCGGATGATGACAACACGGGTCACCACCCTATCGATGAGTGCCAAGTGTGTGTAAAAGCAACAAATGTGCTAAAGAAAACGCAGTGGATAACGAAAGTCATATAACTAAGTACCAGAATTTTCCTTAGTTTAATACAAAGCTGTTTAAAAGATATATAATAAAATATTAAAAAACACAAATATTGTTTTAAAAACTAACTATAAAGCATAGACTTTAACTCAGCACTCCGGTGGAGCCGCATCCTTAAGTTCAGCCTCCTCTTCCTCGAATTCTGCACTAAAATCTACGGAACCAAAAATGGTGCCGCAGGTAAGTAAAATCTAAATACCACCATATAAAAACATATAAAACTCAAACAATATGCATGAAAGGATGCCAATGCACAAAACCCAAAAAATCGTATTTTTCTACACACGCCAAAAATCCCATTTGGCCCAAAACATATCCTTTCCAAATATCACGCCAAAAGTCACATTTAGCCCATATCCAACTCAAACCATTAACCAATTAATCCGTATGCACCATGACCTCCCCTAAGGGTCATCCACATACCCTGGCTCCTGTGCCACACCGCAGGTAACGACCATGCGTGTGACACCTAAACGAGCAATGCTCAGTTCCGCTCCCTGCGCGTTCGTAGCCAAGTATCTTCTAGCCCTCGCCAGCAAATGGCCACGAAGTCGGTGCGTAGAGCGATGCCCAGTTCCGCACTCGGCGGGTTCGTAGCCAAGCATCCTCTAGCCCCCGCTCCTGTCGTCACCCAGCGACAACTCAGGGGACGTCACTCAGTATATTACGCTCCAGAGTGACCAGAGGAGTTCCACCGAAATAATAACCCATCCCAGCTTGGGCTCGTGAGACACATGCACCCGAAAATTTATTTACGTCAATAAAATAGGATTTTCTCAATTTAAATAAAATGCACGTGAATGCAATATGTAATGCACACCTCAAGGCATAAACCAACCAACCAATCACAACCCAACAAATCAAGCAACTCCGTCCTCAATCCATCCGACCCCCGAACTCCTCAGACTCAGTCTGGAATTAACCAACCAGCAGATAAATATTTATTATAAGAGCAAAATACATTTAAATCTAAAAGTACAGTTTGAAAAATACTTACAGTGCTATACAGTATTTTTCGAAAGCTCGCGGCGTTGTAAACGGTAGAGGAAACGCAACGTAATAGTGTAATTTACATTGTGGCCGTGGGTAATAAATTACCCACTTTCGAACAGGGACAAACCAAGGCACGAAATTGATAGGGAAAAGTCTAGGGATGTTTATGAAGTTAGTGGAAGTGAGCTTTGGCCGTGGGTGGAGGCGCACGGTGGTGGATCGGCCACTTGAATCCAATTTCAGCCTTGGAGAGTGAGGGAGAGTAAGGGCTATAGATAACTCTGTTGGCCATGAAATTTCTTGGGGAAGATCATGGTAATGAGAGGAGCAAGATGGTGGTGGTGAAACACCATAGGTGGCCGTGTACGGCGGCGTACGGTGGTGAAACCGAAACTCTAGTTATGGAGACCTATCAGAAAAAAAGAGAGAGTTATGAGAAAAGAAAGACATGGGAAGAAAGCCCTTGATGTGGTGAATCCAATGGTGTAGCTGATTTGGCCGTGTATGGTGGCTCAAAGAGGAGAAAAAAGGTAGAAGACCCATTTGTTTGGAGGAGAAAGGAGAGAGATTGGGTGGCTGGCATAGCACACCACCGGTGCATTAGAGGTCGCCGGTGAGGGAGGGACACGCCGGAGGTAGAGGTGGGTCACAGCGGCTGGAGGTGGCGCCGGCTGGGTGGGCTAAAGGGACGGACAGAGGGGGAGGGTTGTTGCGCGCGGGAGAGGAGGAAAAAGAAGAAGAAAAGAAAAATAAAGAAAGAAGAAAAGAAGAAAAGGAAAAAGAAAAAAGGAAAAAGGGACAAAGAAAAAGAGAAGAGAAAAGAAATGAGGTCCAATTCTCATCTCCAGAGTCCAAAAACTGATTCGCCGAAAACGATTTTAAAAAACTGTAAAACGACTAAAATAAATTAAAACAACATCAAATAAAATAAAATCAATTAAAATACAATAATTTAAAATAAAAGAACCAATATATCAATTAAATTAAAAACACTCATTCAGTAAAAATACACGTAAAAACGGGTCATCACAAAAATAACGTTTACCAATCAAATGACTTTGGAATAATACTAATAAGATATTCACGGAAACTACACTCAGGTAGGAACAACTTTTGTGAAGGAGTAATCGTGCAAAAATACTCAAAAAGATTCAAAAGTCTCCACGCAAAAAGATCCAAAAATCTATTTGAGAGAGTTCATTTGGGTTTATATCTAAGAATGGAGTGAAGAAGTGATAAAATGGAGGAAAATGTGTCCTGCATGACTTTAAACTTCTGGAATGGGGATGTATGGGCTTGAATGACCCTTGATTAGAGGTGGCTATGTCACATAAAGTGGAGAATAGTGAAGGGCAAGGATTGCCTCCTGCAGCTGTGAGCTATGAAGGGTAATGAGGTGGATTTCTCTTTTACATCAAGATGCTATTGGGTGCAGTCAAGGGCATTGGATGGTCTACAATTTGGGGGGAGGAAGCTTCTTCAAGAAGTTCTGTCAAGGTGAACAAATTTGTGGGTTTCAACCAAGTGGGTTTCAATTTGGGATTTAAGCGGGGTTTGGTTAAGGTTTGAAATGCTGTCAAGTACAAATCTACTTTTTCTTGACCCAATCAAATTTCTAAGGTATAAAAGGTTGGATAATAATATCATAACAAGAATTTGGTAAATTAATAGCGTGTGAAATTGATGTAATCAATTGATTAAACATAATGCTAGAAATCGGATCAAAAAGAGTTTGGAGGCCAACTCTAGGGTTTAGGGAAACTGTTTAGGGTTTCGGTTTGAACCAACCTTTTGGGGGTTTCAATTGGATTCCACCCATTCAGGTTTCGCTAGGGTTGAAACCGTCTTGGATTTGGTTCAACTTGGTTGATCAGATGAAAGACAATCCATCTCATGGTTCCTCTTTGTGCCAAGTGTCTAAAACTATTCACCAAGTATGGTTAAGATCTTGTCAAGTGTCTAAACAAAACTTCTCTAACCTAATTTAGACATTTCACACTATAATTTTAAAAACATTGTGCTAGGTGCTACTATGGAAGTTTTTATTCACTCCGGAAAAGTGAAAAATAAATTTTGCACTGTAAAATTTTAAATATTCATACAAACCTAACTATACAATTATTTTTTTTTACCAAAATTCTACCACGAAGTGCCTCAAAACAATCAAAACGCTTTTTCAATCAAGCATATCGTCCGAAAACTAAAAACGAGATTGTTGAACCCAAGGTTTCAAGTTTTGTGTAATTATATATCTACAAATGGATTTTGATGATAACAAATGAATTCAAAGAATAAAGAAATCTCAAACTCAAATTGTCTACACAATGGAGTTAAGCACATCAAGGAAACAAGTATGAGTAAGAAGGAAACAAGTTCACATTAAAATGATAGAGTAATGTTGTAAATCTCTTTAAAAATTTGAAATTAGGATTAAGGCTCAAAATTAATATTTTATCATAAAACATTAAAATACATTTTCCACATATGCATGAATATTTTTGAAAATTAAAATTGAAAATTTTGAAAGATGATTGATTGTCATCTTTTAAATGTGCATACCTTGATTAAAGGGTTGAATTTTGAAAATATTAAAAATGATTGATTATCATATTTCACATGTGCATGTTTTATTTGAATTTTTTTAAAAGTGATTGATACTTTTCTTGACTTATGCAAAAGGTAGATATTTTTGTTTGAAATATTTGAAAAGTAAAGTGTGCTCCTTTTGTCATATGCAAAAAGTAAAAGATTAGGTTTGAATTTTTTGAAAAGTAAAGTGTGCTCTTTTTGTCATATGCAAAAAGTAAAAGATTAGGTTTGATTTGTTTGAAAAGAAAAGTGTGCTCCTTTTGTCATATGTCAAAAGTAAAAGATTAGATTTGGAGTTTTTGAAAAATTAATGTTGTCTTTGACAATCGAAAAAGAAGAACCTTTTATTTGAATTTTATGAAAAAGTAAATGATATTGTCTTTGACATGTGAATCTTTTTAAATTTGAATATGAAGTCTCATATGCCTATAAATAGATCATTTGAGACCTTCACATTCACAACATCCAGAGCATACAACATTCATTCAAAGTTTTCATTCTCTCTTCTCTAAGTTTTGAACCTTAATCTTTTTTCATTTTGAAAGATATAGTTTGCACTGTATTGTTCTTATTTCACTCATTGAGGAGTGTTTTCTGATAACCTACCTACTATCAGCTCTTGTATCAGAAAAATGATGTGTATAACCCTTGTGCGTGTAGGAAGTGTTCTACACGGGGAATAGTTGAATCACCACGTGTAAGGTAATTGCAAGTGTAGAGGGTGTTCTATACGGATCCTTTATAGCGGTGTTGTTCAAAAGTGTAATAGGTTTCTATCTCCACCTGAAGGAGGTTGAATAGTGAATTTGGGGATCCTCAAGGGGTAGCTTGAGGCGAGGACATAGGCAGTGGGGCCGAACCTCGTTAATATACTGAGTTTATTTCTCTCTTACCCTTACTCCTTATATTTATTACTGTTTTGTATTTTGTTTATATTTTATATTGTATATTTGATTTATAATTGTTATTTTAAATATAACTCAATTCACCTCCCCTTTTGTGTTAGTCATCTGGGCAACAGAGATTATTGAGCCATAAAATTTTAAATAATCAACTGAATCTACTGGCACAGACCATAACACATTCTGACACTTCTAATTACTTCAAATAAATAAAATTATACTTTTAGCACCATAGTAAGTAATAACACTAATTATGTTGACAGAGTAAAACATATGCGATTAGGATTTTCACAAGAAATTCACTATTGAATTTCTAGTGGGTTGTCACACTGGTGGCTCTGGAGATTCGGCAGCTTGGCTTACTTCTTATACTGGTACCTTTACTCGCACATATGCACCGATGGCTACATCCTCCTAGGCTAAAGTTCCCCAAGATATAAAAAACCACATCAAAAATTGTTATATGGTAATAAGTCACGTAGAAAATAATTAAGTATAACATATTAATTTATAATTAGTTTGTATCTGGAATAATCATTTATAAATTTTTCAAGAATGAGTTTGAACTTAATTTTGGCTGACGAGAGGATCGACTAACAGTTGATAAGCTGATATCCAATACATTCCAGAGGTACAAAGGTATATGCCATGTACACTATCAAAAGTTTAATAGTGCAACAAATGTGGGTCAAAATCCATTTCAAGAGATGCCACCAAATGAATGGAAGAAATTTTGTGATATGTTTGAAAATCCCTCATATTAGGTAATTTCGCTGCTATTTTTATTTTTGGTATATGATGGATGCATTAAATTAATATAGTAATAGTGTTGTTTTTCTTTTGTAGCAGCGGAGTACTTTCAATTGATGACCTGTATAATTTAGTATATTTTATCGCTTTTTAACTTTAAATGTTAGTCTAGCTTTATTTATTTTCAATTGTTGATTTTAGATTTCATTGTTATCATTTAATTTTATTTTAGATTTGAAGAAAATGAAGATTTGAATGATTTTATCTTTGGAACTTGGAAGACCTTTGGTTTGGCTTGGCAAAAGGCATGCAACACTAGGGTTATTTTAGCTTGAACTACTAGAGAGGATTTGGATATACATGAGGGGGTAGATTTCATTGTGGCTTGAGAAGCTAGGATGTGAGATGCACGGTGAAGGAAGCATGAAGATGCAACACGTAACAAGGAGTAGCTGGTTTTGACTTGGCCAAAAGGATTTCATGTGGGACGCATGCAAGAGAGGTGAGCAACTTTATTTTTTGACTTGGCATGCAATACGGGCCATTATTTTTAATTGATGGAAGAAGCAATGTGGGGCCTTTAGTTTGACTTGGGAGAAAGACACATGAGTGAAATGCGGAATAGAATTCCCTCTCGAATGAAGATGCAAGACACACAAAACTGATTGGAGAGTTAATTGCATTTTGGCTGGATTCTTGGATGCACGTATAAAAAAAAAAAAGGAGAGGGGGAAATATTTTTTTTCTTGGAATGTTGGGTTCTAATTTCTATTGAAGTAGAAGGGGATGAACGAAAACAAGGACGTCGTCTAGACAGGAATTTGAAGAAAAAAGTGGTTTAGACTGCGGATTGCGACGAGTATTTTTTAGTGTTCATTTTCTTTCATTCCTCTAAAAAAATACGGTGAATTCGTTTATGTTAAATTTAATTTTTAGCACCAACAAAGCGAATAGAGAAAATTTAATAATACATCATCATGCGGGTTCCCCATTTTTTCATTGACTATACAAAAAATTGTTAATGTTATACTAATCTTCGCTTAAATATTAACATATTTAAGTTTATGATTGAAGCTATAATATAGATTTTCCTTTTGCAAGAAGAAGAAAGTTCTACTAACTATAATCTTATCCAAGTGTATGCTACATCACATAAAAATCGTGATGGTGCTTGGATCAACCCTAAAGTACTAGCAAATTATGTAAGTTTAAGTCTTATATTGGTATTGTGTAATCATATTTTTGTTATTTATAACTATCTTGAATGATTTTTTTAATAGGACAAGATGGTATCACTAATGGAAACTACTACGACTCCATCTAATGAATCATCTGTGAATGATGTTCAGATCTTTTCTCAAGTTCTCAAACCACATTCTAGATATCTAAGGGGTTTAGGACGTTGTTTGAAGCCTTCCTCAACATCATCATTCTCTATTCAAGTCAGATCGAATAACAACTCTCAGAAATTAGAAACAGTAAGGTTGGAGATTGAACAATTGAGGTCCAAGCAAAGAGAGTACTAGACTCAATTAGATTAGGTAGCGGATAAAGAGGCAAGATTAGAACAAAACATGCCAAAGAAGCTGGAGATTCAATATAAAAAAATGTTTGAACAATGGCAATTAATGAAGTTGCAAAACTCTATGCCACCACCATCCTAGAACTTATTTTTTTTACTTGTTTTTTTTTTAATATGACTTGATGCAACATTTGAACAAATGGGATGCTTTAATTATAATATTTTAATATTTGTTTCATTTTCGAATTTACTGTTTAATGTAGCATGAGTACCATTTGAACGTAACATACCCAGTTCTAACTGTATTATTCAATTTATTGGTTGTTCAAACGTATTTTAGATTCCATTTGAACAACCAACCAAAACCAATACACTGGGCTGAGGTACGACAATTCTGTTTGAACAAATTAACTTCTTGTTCGAATAGACATCATATTAGAACATTCGAATAGATAAAAGCTTGTTCGAACGAATATGTCATCATTCAAATATACCATACACCATTCGAACAAATATATTGAACCACCCGTTTGAACAGAGGTTTTCAATTAGAACATATATAAATTGCATTCAATTAGATTATTTTTGTTTGAACAAAAAAATATCAATTCGAACAAAATTAAATTATTCGAACAATCTTTCCATTTGAACAAGATTAAATAAATTCGGGTTATTCGAAGCAAATTCCAATTGCATTCGAATGGATACTTGACAAATCGAATATTATTTTTTTCATTTGAACGGTTTTTTGAAACGAAAATATTTCGTTTCAAAAATATTATCTCGTTCGAATGCTTTTGACTGTTTCTGCTAGATTTCATCCTTAAAAATATTTTTGAGAACATTCTCCAAATATATTCTGAGACAGATATTTTGGAACAAATTAGAGACGAATTTTTTTTTTATCTCTAATACTCTTTAAGAACCAAAATCTTATTTTTTGGGTAAAAATTGTTCGTCCCAAAAAATAGATTCTATTGCAGTGAGCGGGTGTGATGCTCGGCCGAAGGGTAGAACAAGATACTTGGTAGTTAATCATTTTGGTCTTCTCCCCTTTGGCCGAATATCATGATGTCCTAATTTATGACACATGACATATATAAGGCTGCTGAAGCTTGTTTGAGGTGGCATTGCTAGTTTCAAAAGTGATATTCCACATATGACTTAGACATAGTCATCAGTAACGGTGCAAAGGGGTGGGATACATGTGATGTGTAAGGGTCATGGTGATGTGGCAATCTAAGATTGGTCCAAGTAGTTGCATGCATTATTTGTGTAAGGTGATGTGTACAAAGCGACCAATGGGATGGTCACAACTAAAATATGCTCTAGAGGAAGTTTGCCACTACCGACTACCGAGTGGCATTTTCTAGGTTGCCACGTGTGTGCTGCAGGGCGCAAATTTTTTTATATTTTATTGGTTTTTTCAAAACTAGAAAACCTAAAAGTGACTTATTCATTTTTATTTTTATTTTGATTTAATAATATTTCTAAAGAAGTTTACGAAGTTTATAAGCTCCATGATTTCCTGATCTATAAGTAATGTATTTTTTTTTTTTTTAACTGTGTTAGTCTATATATAGTCTACGTACAAGTTTTTATTTAGAGATTGTTCATGCAAATCCATATAATTATATTTAAAAAAAATTATAATTACAATAATATATTTTTTAAAATGATATTTTTTTTCTTTTTTATCGTCATTTATCAATATATATAACTACACACATAATATTTCACTCATGACTATAAATATAATTTTTCTTTCTTTATCTATTATGTCTCTCTTAATTGTACATTTATTTTCTCTCATGTTTGAAGTTATCGTTTTGGTAGGAGGTTGTAACGTTACTTTTTATTCTATATTTGTTATTCCTCATTGCTTTAATTTGCTCTTTAGTTGACGCCGAGTATTTTAAGTGGCTTTCCTGTCAACCACTTTAAATGAATAAAAATATAGAGTTTTGTTACATATAAATATAGTTACGTACTAATCTATATATTAATACTGATTTATTCATATTTAAGATTTAAATTAATACTGTTTTTAATAAAATTTATTTTTTAACCAATCACATTACATTAGTGTACAGATTAATGCACAATTGTACTTGCAACTATATTTTTTCAAAAACATACACTACAAGAAATTAGCCCTTTTGTAGCGCTTAAAATCATTGCAAATACATTAAAAAAACGCTGTAATTGATCAATTGCAGCGTTATTACCCTCCTTGCATGTTCGACAGTATAAAAGTGATGTTTTTGATCAATAGCAACGTTATTCAAAAAACACTGCAAAAGACTTCATTTGCAGCGTTTTTATACCGCTGCAAACTCACTAATTTCATGCTGCAAAAGGCCACCTCATGTGACTGCCATGGCGCTGCATTTGATCAATTTCAGCGAAATTTATCCTTGCTATATCATTAAATTTCGCTGCAATAGCCTCCCAACAACAGCAGTGCGACATTTGGGTCGTTGCTTTTGCCATTTTTTGCAACACTTAAAATCGCTACAATTGATTTATAAGCGCTGCAATTTGTGTACGTCAAAAGCAACATACCATTCTAGCGCTGCTTTTGATATTTTTTGCAGCGTCTATTTATCGTTGCAAATTTCCATAAAAACGCTGCAAATGTGCCATATCAGAAGTAGCGCTTGCTTTTTTGTTGCATTTAACACTTTTTGCAAGGACTAAAATCGCTGCAAAAAATAAAAAGCGCTGCAAAAGTGCAAAAGCAACGCTTGCTTCCTTTGTTGCATTTTGCATTTTTTTAAGGACTAAAATCGCTGAAACTGATAATTTGCAACGAATTTTGGCCTATTTGCATCGAAAAAAAATCGCTGCAAATACTTAATTACAAAATAAAAAAAAATATCATTAATAAACATACAGTTTCAGTAATTTTTTTCACTGTCCAATAAGCAAAGTTAGTAGATTAGTTAGGATTTAATTCCCTTTACTTAATAATACAATGACTACATAGAAAATAACAACAAAGTACCCAAGGATCCTTACCCAAGTCAAATTATAAATTCATTTACATTATAATTTATATAATCGGAGGGGTAGCTTGTTACATTTTAAAGTACTGCTAAAATTTCTCTAATTGGACAACCCTTATTGCACCTATTCTTTGCAAAAATGAATAAGATGTTCCAGCAAAGCCACCTCCAACTATAACATGCTTGCTGTCCAATAAAGGCCATTCAGTTTTCTACATAAAAGATATATAAAGATCATGGGTTAAGAATGTAGAAAATCAAGGAATTTACTTAGAAATGGAAGAGAACAAGAAAGTACCTTCTTAGAGAACAAGATTGGAAACAAAAAATCAGAAAGCAGTACTGATCGTAGAAAACAATGACTTGAATAAATAGCATAATGGCCTTAAGAAATAAAGAATCTAACTACAAGCATACGTAATGCTCTCTGAATAGCTAGGGTAAATAAAAAAGCTTCATGCTCACAGCAATTACAATGTGCAAACTTGTGTTTCTTGAAAGGCAAAGACACTATGCTACAATCAAACAGATTGATTGTATAACCTAAAATTGTTACCTAAGTCAGTCAAAGAAGGCAGTGATGAAAGAAGCTTCAACCACTAATCAGCAATCATGAGTAATTAGTCTAAAACTAGTTAGAAAATAAGTGATTTATTAAATCACCATGGAACAAGGACAACAAAATGTCCAAATCTAATTTCGAGTGGAAAAACAACTGCATTTAGATCTAAAGACTTGCTTGAGCCTTCAGAGATTCAAAGACCACACACACACAACACATATGGAGAACTTGGAAGCTACAACCAAGGCAGCATTGTTACTTAAATCTTTAGTATTTGCAGTTTGCACATTTTCCGGCCATTTTCCTTTAGAATTACCAAATTATTTTAAATCATATATACATAAAGAAATACAAGTATTTGAATTCTTTGGTTGTCTCTAGAAAAAAATGACATATTATCTACCTTGGAGCCAGCCAAACCAAAAATCTGATACAACTCAATCCACTAAACTGATAAGCATTGTATTAGACTCAAAAAGATATAAGCATCCTTTGTAGAGAGATTCAACTCAGGGCATACTACTTCACTCAATAAAAGGCATACAAAGAGCATACAAAACCACCAAAAAACTAAAAGAACAGTCGAAAGAAAGAAAGTTCTTGCCAGAACAAACAAGTAATACAGGCAAACAAACCTTACATGCAGCACATAGGTCATCTGAGTGGGTTGATATTCTGACTGCAGCAAGGGCATATCTTAGACTTGAACAGGGGATTGGAGCTGATTTTGCAAGGGGATTGGAGCTGATTTTGCAAGGGCATATCTTAGACTTGATAGTGTTGCCAAAGAATTACACAGAAATGGCTTAGGTTATTTGCTTGTGGCAAAGTCAAAGATAGTTGCTCAAAACTGGGGTAAGAACACACAAGGTATTTTTACTATTGCTGTCAGTTGTATCACTGCCTTAATTTGACGTGATTCGTGCTGCTCTTTGTTTGTTGGTAACCATACTCCTTGAAGTTCACTTGTTTTTAGCTGCAACTACCTATATTCTTTCTCAGGGTGGTTGTGTTCTATGTGCCTAACATAGTCTTAATGGTGGAAATGAATGAAATGCAGCACCAAACTCACTAATTTATGCTACTACCTATGATCAATAATTAAGGAAAAGAAAAGGAAAAGATAGTTCTAAGTTGTACAAATATGGTTAGAAAGAATGAGATTGACTAGTGGCAAAACTAGAAAATTATGAAAGAGAGAATGAGATGGACTAGTGGCAAAATCAGAAAATTATGAAAGAGAGACAAGTTTGGGAGAAATCCTTGGCTGTTCACTTTTCTTATTTGCTCCTGGACATAGCTCACAATTACAAACTGATTTTTAAGAGTTCAACACACAAAAATGAAGTTTTGATATGGACTAAAAAGAGAGGACTAAAATCACAGCAAAAATTTAAATGTTTGGGGCAAAATGGAGTAGAAAAATTGCACAACCTCTTCTCACAATAGGTTGTGCAAATTTCCCTTGTTTATACACTCCCTCCACTTGGTTATACACTCAACTAAACAAGTAATATATGAAAAAAAAAAAAATGGAAGTGGAAGATCATCATACGAAAATTCTGACTGTAGCAAAATCTCTCAGAATACATTATTGCAGTGTACATTATTGCAGATTGAGATCCTATATATAGAACTCTAGCATTATTGCAAATCAAATAATACCCACTTCTTGCTCATCACTATATATTGCCTTTAACTGAGAGATCATAGCCACCTAACAAGGCCAAACCTCTCACACTTTGCCTTCTGTTTGGCCAACATTACGGCAGAAAGTGGACACCCTATACAGTGACCTATTCTGAGTTTCCGTGCTTCCTTCCATGCCACCCACAAATTGTGGTTAGCAGGGAAAATGTAGCAGAAGGAAAAGAAGATAACACCAGAGAGAGGGAAAGAGAGAGGCTTCAGTGCATAGGGTTTCATTTAATATAATCAAGCCCCAACAACTTATTATCACCAATCCATGATAGAGGCCACATGAAAGAAAAAAAACATTAAGTATAACTATGCAAGCTATTTATGAAGAAGAGTATATCCAATCTACCAAAAGATAACAAGCTTTCGTACTCGTTTTGCATCACAGATCATATATATATATATATATATATATATAGATATATATTTGATGAGGATTGATCTCAATACCCAACTTCATGGTCATCAATATTCATGCATGTAGCACTGATGCCAATAACACAATTAAACCAGAAGGCAAATCCTCCAAAATCACACCAAGAGAAGAGAAGTAGAACAACACTATGCATTATTCTGCATAACAGATCAATCACAAGATAACTATGTCTCTGTGATTAATATTCCACATTTATTTGCAAATTGTAGCCCTGTAGGACATTTGGCAAATTTAGCCTTTGTGCCAGTTGGATAGCAATGGTAGACTTTCCAACACCAGCAGTTCCACATACAAGAATTATTATATGGTACTCTTTGATGGTGAAATCTAAAAGCATTCAACAAGAAAGATGACATTACTATACAATGCACTAATGGCAACTCAAATTTGTAAATAATAATTAACTTATTACAAAAATGCTGAGGGACAACTCACTTACTTACACAACAAGTATCTAAAGAAAAACCATGTACATGACAAAAAAAAGATGCAAAGAAACTATAAGATCAAGAAATAAGGGAACAGAGAAACAGGACAACTCTGTCAACCTAGCAAAAAGGGAACTTAGAAAGTATGGCTTTTAATCAAGTAAAAATGTTTGGCCCCTCAAAGGATATTCTCCCCAACAAAACACACCACCCCAACTATACAGTTCTGCATTTAATGCTGGTTTCCATTGTCTTCTTCTGAAAACACACACTGCCTTGGCCCTAAACCTAATTGTGGCAAAACCCTAGATAATCAATTTGAAAAGAAAAACCCCACGCTTCCCTAATAACTGAGCAACACCTTCCTCCCTTATCCATCTGCACAAGCAATACCAGTTCACATGACTATGATCATTTATTTATTAAGTTATCAAAGGCAGACTTTCCCAAACAGAGGCTGTCCACACAGGCCCAGCTCAAAGCCTATACAATCTCCAACTCAACAAAACATATTCTGATTCATTGGGGAAACAATCATACATCCCCAATGAATCACACAGTGAAACACCAACGGTGGTGCATAAATAGATCGAGTACTGTCCAATAAGTTAGGGTTTTTGTTACAAGCTAGCAATCCGAAATCAATGAACATAGATTTGAGCCTCAGAAATGTAACAAACGGGAAATCCGAGAGCAAGGGGGCAAAATACCAGATATATAGAAATATATATATATTCTAGCAAAACATGAAGAAAAATAGAAGAAAAGAAGAAGCGAAACTCACAGGGGAGTGGCAGAGTTTTCCAACGCGTGAGGGCCGTGGGTTGCGAACAGAGCAAGGGAGAGAGGGAGGGCCTCGGGCTGCTTGGCTAGGCGTGGAGGAGAAGGGGGCTCTGACGGAGGACTGGCGACAGCGTCGAGGTGTGGGAGGTGGCGAACGGCGCCCCTAGTGGCAGCGATATAGAGAAATCCGAGAGAGAGAGAGACAGAGAGAGAGAGAGGCGAGGCCAAAGCATAATCGGCGTGGGGGACGGGAAAGAGATCCACCTGAGATGGTGCCAACGAATGGTGGTGGTGGGCGGAAATGCAGGGAGACGACACGGCGGTAGAGACAGTACAAAGGGGAAATGGTGTTCTGAAAATGGGGCGGTGAAAATCATGCGATTTCGGAGAAGAGAGAACAAAGAGAACTGAGACGCAAGAAAGAAAAGGGGGGGAAAAATAAAATGAGAAATTTGGCGCCCAGACTAATTGCATCAATTATTTCAGCGCTGCAACATACATTTGACATATGCAGCAGTCAAAATCGCTGCAAATATCATATTTTTCGTTGTAAATATAAATATACAGTAAATTACGAGGTTTTAAGTAAAAACTTAACAACGATTTAAAAATCGCTGCAATAGATTGGTTTTTGCAACAATTTTTTTTGCAACAGTATAAAAAACGCTGCAATAGGTCAAATTTCTTGTAGTGATAAACTCTATCATGACAGGATTAGCATAACAATTCTCTTTCGTCGTAATTATAATAAGAGTTCCCCTGCTGTATAATGTTCGGTTTAAGCCATAATTATTGACCAAAGGATGAGTTCATCACGGCTACACTCTCAAAATATCTACCTGATCTAATGTCCATCCGAATGGCCCAAAGATATGATTTTATTACAATAAATAGTTTCAATTTATGTCCTAATTCTAATTCCTGATTTCAAAATCATAAAATACAAGTTCGTATCAAATGGCCGGGCTACCATCTTGATGGTTACAATTGACTAATGTGTAGCATTTTAAATATCTTCTCATTTAAATGGTGGATAAAATAAGTGACTTAAAACTCGTCACTTCCACCGGTGCGATTAATTATAATAAATTCAAGATGAAGACTAAGGGCAGGATTGGTATGTAAGATTAAAATTTTGAGTTGAGATGAAAGTTTAAAATATTATTTTTGAGTATTATTATTATTTTGAAATTTAAAAAAGTTGAATTGAAATTTAAAAAATTTAAATTATTTACTCTATTTTGTATAAAAATTTTAAAAAAATTTAATAATGAAATGAAAATTTTAAATTGAAATGAAAATTTAAAATTGAAATGTTTTTACCAAACCTTCCCTAAATTATTTAATTTCATGTGCAAGAAATAAATGCGGAATATACTGTTCATTGCATGCTCTGTATGTGAGATAGAGAGAGAAGGTCGGTTTGTACACAACTGAGGTAGACGAGAAAATAATGAAATCCGAACAGTTGACATGAATGACATAATAAAGACTTGGGAACCGGGAAGGTGTATATATATCTTTTAACTCTTTAACCCATATGTTTTCCTTTATTTAACCGATATGACGTGCCACCAGTCGTCACGGGAGGGCCTCGCTAGCAGCAGCGGAGTGGAGGTCTCGGTTTGACGTTCTGAGATGAGCAGGATGACAAGTGGCAACCTAGCAAGGGTTGAGGTCCGAGGATGGCTGTAAGGAGGTTTGTAGTGGTGCCATGGTAGTGGGAACACGATGGATGAGACCGTGGGGCTGCTTGGCAAAAAGGCCATGGACTTGGAGGTTAACATGAAACGTGTATTTAAATAAGGAACACTTCCTGACAGATAGAGATTAAAAGACATGCAAGGTGGAAACAAGGCGTGATCGAAGGTGCAGAAAACATTATGCTATCTGTGAAGTGAAATCATATCAATATAAAGTATTTGCTGAAAACGCTAGTAGGAAACAAACGTGCAAGCAGAGTTTGGGATGTGATGAATTCGTGACTTATGTAGTTCTGAAAAACGGACATGCAACGTGATCAAAAGCAGTGTGTGTGAAGGGTTGTCTAGGATGGTTGGATTGGGCTTTCTCTCCTAACTTCTTGGCTCCGACAAATCCTTAAAAAAAAACATACTGTTCCATAAATGCCCCGGCCCATACCAAGGTTTTTGTCTAACCCAAAATATATATATATATATATATATATGAGAAATATAAATGAATTTAACCAAATTGGCAAGCTAAAAAAAAATTCACAATATCAAATAGGCTTTTCACACCTAAGCATCCTTTTCTTTTGTTTTTTTTGGGAAAGCGGGCTTGACTGACCCGGGTGTCATATACAACGAATTCAAGATGAAGACTAAATTATTTAATTTCATCTGCAAGAAATAAATGCTGAATCTACTGTTTATTGCCCTGTATATGAGGTAGAGAGAGAGAAGGTGGGTTTGTACACAACTGAGGTAGACAAGACAATAACGAAATCCGAACAGGTGACATAAATGACATATTAAAGACTTGGGAACGGGGAAGGTGTATATATATCTTTTAACTCTTAACCCAAATTTTTTTCTTTATTTAACTGTCAAAATCCCGTTTATTATAAGAAACTTTATCCTGACAAGAGTATGTGGCTCACTACCTGTGCGGCTTTCGTGTTTTTTATTCACCTATTACTCCCAATATCAGGCTATCAGCCCCAAAGTTT
The DNA here is from genome assembly GCF_018687715.1 of Carya illinoinensis. Lineage (NCBI taxonomy): Eukaryota > Viridiplantae > Streptophyta > Magnoliopsida > Fagales > Juglandaceae > Carya > Carya illinoinensis. The sequence continues at coordinate 27,996,996 of NC_056755.1, read as the reverse complement.
AAGAAGTTTCCTGACCATTACTGCAACGGACCCTCATGCCTAGTCCCTACATCTCATAATTGTGGCCGAGTGTTGGTCCCGGCCAATTAAAAGTATTGTTATAATTCCCACCAAACTTCTTAAAATTAATTCCTCGAGTACTTACTTCAATGCAAGAAATTAATGAATACGTGCGTTTTGGCCAGCTTCCACCAAATGTTCTTTATACATCCCATGCAATTTCTGAAGACTAGAACACTGAAGTGACCAAGGGTAATGGCATACTTGCATGTCTCATGGTTATTGATCTTGGTTCACATCCTAATACTAGTAGCAAAATCCAAAGCCAAAGTTCCGGCAATTATAGTGTTTGGAGACTCATCCGTGGATGCAGGTAACAACAACCAGATTCAGACAATTGCAAGGAGCAATTTCGACCCTTATGGTCGAGATTTTCCCGGTGGCCGCCCAACCGGAAGGTTCTCTAATGGTCGCATTCCTCCTGACTTTATCTCCGAGGCTTTTGGCCTCAAGCCAGTAATACCAGCCTACTTAGATCCAATGTATAACATCTCAGATTTTGCTACCGGTGTTTGCTTTGCCTCTGCTGGAACTGGCTATGACGATGCCACTTCTGATGTGCTGGTAAAAGTATCCATGTCCACTTTCTTATGCATACGTATTCTCAATACCATATTTATGGAGCCTGAATGCTGAATCAATATACCCTCAAGTACGTTTCTTACCCTCCTCGGTTTAAGAACTTGAGGGGATCCTTTTTTCTTAATGCTACCTCCAATGTGCACTTTCCACAATACATACACATACTCAGTATATATAGAATATTTATCAAAATCAATACCAACTCCATGATAAGTTTTCTCAATCCAATAAAAAATTATGCAGTTTCAGGTACTCTACTATGTAAAATTATGTGGTAATTAAAGAAAAATAGTTCTATGCATGTTTCAGGGAGTGATACCTTTATGGAGAGAAGTGGAGTTATACAAGGATTACCAGAAGACTTTGAAAGACTATGTTGGAGAAGGGAAGGCAAACGAAATACTGAGCGAGGCTTTATACTTGATTAGTATGGGAACAAACGATTTCCTGGAGAACTATTACACACTCCCTAATCGACAATCCCAGTTCACCATCAAACAGTACGAGGATTTCCTCATCATACTGGCAAGGAATTTCATTCAGGAACTGTACGAACTAGGAGCTCGGAAGATGTCCTTAACTGGTGTTCCTCCAATGGGATGTTTGCCATTAGAGAGGACCACAAATATTATGGATAATCATGGTTGCGTAGACAGATACAACAACTTGGCCATGGAATTTAATGGGAAATTGAAGGGTTTGGTGGCAATGCTGAACAAGGAGCTTCCTGGGCTTGAACTGGTTTTTGCAGATGCATTTAACATTTTTATGCAAATCATTACCAGGCCCTCTACATATGGTAAGTTAATCTCTCCTTCTTTACTTTGGATAGGCATTTCCTTCATTCTCTTTCTTTTTCCTTTTATTAAATAATTTCGAGCCTTCAGAATTCATAACCGTTCATGCACAAACTCGGAAGTCCAGCTTATAAAACTAGTACGGGCTTGGCCTGCACAATATAGTAGGTAAACCCTTAGAAACTTACAAAAGTTAGTACATTCACTTGTGATAGATAGAGTATGTACAAAATATAGTATAGCTTGCGCGGCCGTAGAGCTATAGCTAGGGATGATTATTATCAACCATTTAGTTATATCAGTAGAGATAAATATCAAGTTACAATTTTGTCTGATGACATATAATCCGATTCTTCAAATGAAAACCTTGATTCTAACCTCTCACCCCCTTATGAAATAAGAGAAAAACAAAACAAAAAAAAAGTAAGGAAGCGAAACGGGTTCTAATGGTTTTGATTGGCAGGATTCGAGGTTGTAGAAGTGGGTTGCTGCGGCACTGGGACATTTGAGATGAGCTACCTCTGCGATCCACAAAGTCCATGTACATGCAGAGATGCAAATAAATATGTGTTTTGGGATGCTTTCCATCCTTCTGAGAAAACAAGTCAGATAATCTCCCATTATTTATTTAAAATGTTTCTGGCTAAGTTCCTTTGATGTCTGCTTCTCATGTTACGATATATTGGCATCTGATCTCCTGTCAATGGAATGGAATTTCAGCTTAGGTCCCCCGGCCCGCCTCGGTCTCTCACTTTTTCGCGTCTATCTTTTTTTTTTTTTTTTTTGAAATAATGATATACATACAACATTTTTTATAGTTATTTTTACAACTTTATATTTTAAATGAAGGACGATTGTATAAAATCTAGAATTGAAATAAAAGAAAAGTTAAAGATTTTTAATGAAGTGAGACACTATTATATTGATTGATAGTAAAAAAAAACTTATATAAATATAATTCTTCTGTTTTTTTTTTGGCTGCAAACTCTTGCAATTTTGCGACGCAAAAGGATATATATTTCAGAGATTTGGTGGAAAATAATGAAGATTGTGGATGCATGAGTATGTTGCTATTTGCAAAGTGACAAAAGAAGCTGTCCAGCTTATTAAATTCTTTGCGGTATTATAAAATTGAAATAGTCTCTTGTCACTTTTTTTACAACAATAATATATAGTACGACTGATCAATCTAAAGAACTAAGGAATTACAAGCAAAGAGAACAAATAGAGCGCAAGAATCATCTCATCAGAGATATAGTCACAAAACTTTTTAAATCCTTTAATCAAGACTTCATCACAAATGAAAATTTAATATATCACACCATCATTCCACTATATAAGATATGACATATTTATTACCATTGAATATATAATCCGATGGTGATAAATATGTGATGAAAATAAGATTATGGTGTAGTGTATAGCATTACTCTCGAGCATTGCATTAATTAGTCGGCCATAAGTTATACTATATATAATTTATATATCTAGGAGATTAATGAATAGTAGAAATAACTTATAATTCCTTATAATTTATAGATTTATTTTAAGAAGAGTAGGACACCCAAATTTATTATGAAAATCCCTTGCTTCTAGTAGAGGAATATTGTGGTAATCTTCTAACATATCAGGTTAGAATGTTCATTAAAGCCTAAGTCAAGGTGCAAAAACCAAACCTATAATCAAGCAAACAAAAAATTATATATAACAAACGTATAGTTATATCTATATTAATATATAGTACAAGTATATAAAGAGAAGTTCATTTCCATTATCTATTCGTATTATGCCTCTAATGCCCATTGGAGCTAGAGAAAAGTCTTGTATAATCCCCTCGACACCTAGTTTCGATGAAGAATCTACAACTTGTCTAATGGCCTCTCTCAGTGTATGTCTCATTGATGAAAAATTCTATTCATAAGTCTCATACATTACACACCACTATTTTTATTATTTTTTTTAATTTTTTTCTCTTACAAAATGTGTGATATATGGATGATGAGTAGAATAATTCAATTATTTTAAGAAGAATAAAAATAAAAAAAAAATTTAAAAATAAAAAAATAAAAAATTATGTGGTGTGTGGTGTATGGGGCTAATTATGAATAACAAAGCTCCTCATTGATAAGCCATAGTCCTTTGATAATAAGCTCTCTTTCTCCCAATGCTCTTCACCCAAACATTGCCACCAGTTTACAATATCAGTTGGGAATATGTTTCAGCTTCTACGTACCTATTTTCATTGCATGAGTTAGGCACTGTAATATTTGTCCCCATTCTGTAATAAGAAAAGAAATTCAACAACAAAGTCCCATCCTGAATCCCTGAGAGCCCATCCTCCACCACTGTCACTTGGGCTACCCTCATGACTACACTCATCGATGTTTAGTTTAAATCTGAAGTTAGTCGGAAAAATTGTAGGGCCAAGTATAGTCGGAGAAATAAAACAGTCGTGAATACAAAAAACTAAAAATACCAATGAATATGAGAGAATGAGAGGATTGAAGAAAACATTTTATAATAAATGCATTTTAACACAAGAATTTATAATAATAATAATAACTTTTGAAAGGAAAAAAAGGGGGCCGATGTGGCAGCCACATAGCTGTCACCTAGCAACTGGAAAGCTAGAAAGCCAACTGGAATTCCCTCTACGTTTTGGTGGAAAAAAGGGACCTTTTAAGGAGTGTAGTCTAATTATAAAAAGGGACACCAAACTACCTAAGGAGTGTAGCCATCTAGGACTGCATCTAGCTGCAACTAGTTATTTATCACAACTATATTTGCTACAAATAACTACTCGAGACGAGTACATGTCGTCGTCAAAATTAGTCCTTTTCCCACGACTCTTAACTAAATCCAAATGATATTTCTCAAGATGTGGTGCTCGTAAGTCCTGCTTGGGATCTAACAGAAATTTAAGTATCTGGACATACAACACGAAATTATATATTTTTTATACATGACAATTAAAATACAATGTACCTAATATGTTACTAATAATATACAATAATCGTAGCGAAATAATTACACTAGTAATGGTTCGAGCAATTTATTATTGTACCAAAACAATTCTATTAATTGCAAAAGAAATAATTATGATCATCCATACAAAAGTTAGGATCCCAAATCTATGACCCTTCATATCCATTAAAACACTGTTTCAAAACATAAACTCGTTCATTTGTCCTTCTTCTCCAATATCTTGTGAATGTCCTCAAAAAGTTTCAAGATATCGCATATGAACTTTTTGGCTGCTTCTAGCTGATCCACTAGTGAAGGCTCCTCAAAACTCTTAGGACTCTTATGACTCTCTGTAATTATTGAGGGCTCTTTGCACTTACGCTTCCCCATCCTGCTCACTATCTTAATATTCTATCACAACTTCTACTATTTTAGGGGGAATGGTAGTGGAAACTACCATAGTGAGATTTCAAAAAATTAAAGTAATTTATACCAAAAGCATATAGAGAGATAACATAAATATGCATAAGTTAAACATGAAAATGGATGCATGAGTATGAACGTGCAATTTTATCAAATCACATTTTTCTCACATCTAGACTCCTTTTTCAAAACATTGAAATTTTAACATATAACAATTTGACATTTCTTATCAATCACATATGTTCTTACTCAATATAACATTAATGTATGGGCACACCTTATGGTTACCCCTACAAATCATGTGCACCTACTAGTTATCACATCACATCACAGGCCCTTTGGCAACTGTGGATACATCATAACAAAGACACCCAAGAAAATTGACATGCTTTCACCATGATTCTTGGAAAATCGACATGCCTTCACCATGAGATCACTAGTAGTGTTAGGCACTATTGCTCCGCTCCGAAATTCTTAAAAAATACTCATTCAAAGTCTTTATTATACTTCGTCAACCTTGAAGTTACCACTTTAATTTAATAACTCTAGAGTGGACAAGAGAGTTCCACTAGGATATTCTCCAATGCCCCCTGGTCCCGCACGTCGGAGAGTTACTTCCTGTAACTTAAAAACTCACATTTCATCAAGATATTTACAGACTCCAAAATATAAAATCCTTAGAATACTACAAAATCTCTCAATAAAATCTACCAATTCTCAGAAATCTTCCATGAGCAAACCACTATACTTAAATAATCATCTTACCTATGCTCCATAATCCTATCCTTAGTTGAACTATTCAAAATCATCTAAAAAATATTATGGAGATAAGGGATGAATTATCAACAACTCAGTAAGTAGATGACATATATTAATATATAAACATGAGCATTTATAGAGATCAAAATTCAGAACATAACATTTTCTTTTTTATTTTCAGAGTGCGGAAGCAAAAATATGTTATAAAAAATCAAAATGAAGTTTCAAAAATAATCATATTCAAAAGCACTTTGGCATAACGAATCTAATTCATCATCATCATCATTCAAAGCATCATATCAAATTAGAGGCCATGTTTTTTGACCCCTGTGATGGAGTTGTGCATCTACAGATACCTAAGCAGGTGCATATCAGAATTGAAACAAATTACCACTATTCTTTCATGTCACAAAGTCGCACATAAATAGATACCATGTATATTCCCCTTGGTAGGGTCCCTTAACTGAACAAAGCAGAGACAGAATCAGATTTAGAATCAGATAGTTATGCAAAAGATTTTTCAAATACCACATCTTATCAAAACAGAATACTAACTAGAATCATATCTTCAAATTCAAAAATATTTTTATTCAAAATCTTTTTGTAGAGCATAACTGACCACCATCATACCAGAACATCATATCACATCAGAGGTCCTGTTTAACCCATATGGTAGGGTTGTGCAACCCTGATAGCTAACTGAGCTGAAACAGAATGTAAATCTTCCACTTATTTATTCTCGGAGCCTTGAGTGTGCACACAGGAAATACTACAAGAAAAACCACTTTGTTTCCGAAGTGGGGGCACTAGAAACAAAATAGTTAGTACCAACCTAAACAGGAGCCACTATTAGCACTTGTGGTAGGTCAAACAGATCACCATCCACAAACTATATCCATATTTAGAATGTCATGTCAAAAGTTTTCAGAAATCACATCATATCATATCAAAGTACAAAACATCTTCGGAACATAACAAAATCATATCACAAAAACGTAATTTATGCACAAAGTTTTATATCTGCACAAAATTTCATATTTACTCTCTTTTGCATAGTTCAAAAATTGAATACAAGAAAAATAAGCTGATGTCTACACTAGTCATGAAAAAAATACTTCTCTTTCATCAGAGTCCATGAATGATCTCGAACAAATAACTTAGGTTGTTTTCATAATTCTTTTAATAACTTACAATGTACATTTTCATAAATCAACATCAGTTCATTTTATTTTTATATAAAGTCTAGCATAGGAACCTTGCTTATTTAGACTTCTTAACTTTTCAAAATTTCTCTGCAACATTGCCAAACGAAAATCAATCGTCACCTAAAAATTCATAAAACCTGAGTGAATTTCCAATTGAGCACATAACTTATAATCGCACGTGAAATACTCAAATTGCCTATTTTAATTCCTCAAAGAAACTTATAATTCTCTTAACCTAAAAAATTACCAGAATTTTCTAAATTCATCAATATCCACTGAATAAATATTCAGTTAAAAACCTCAGTATACCAACTTAAAAATCAAATCTCAAATGCTACTAAGTCCAAAGAAAAACCTTCAGCTCACAACAAACATCAACTACCTTCAAAATATCAAGTCCAAAAATAATATGAAACACCTCGAGAATATTGGTCCAACCCAATTTAATAACATAAAGATTTCCCAGGGTTGAACCTAAGGGCAAAACTGTAAATTAAAAACACTAGCATGCAACCTAAAACTAAAATAAGCTCAACGTAAAACATAACTCTTAAAAACTAAAGAGTTGAGTGGCGGCAACACATACCCAAGAAAGAACAAAGAGACAGCAGCAACATGGGAGGGCGTGATAGCTACTGGGCTGAGGTGATGGTGTGGCGAAGATGCCACTAATCTAGGTGGTTAAACACGAGGGAGAGATAGATGAGAGAGAGAAGACGAATAGTGAGAGAGAGATACGGAGATGAAGAGTGAGACGAGAGAGGTACAGAAGCCGTATGAGATACTCACCGAGACACTGCAAAAAGGTAGCGTCAACGTGGTTGGTGCGACAGAAGACCATAGAGTGGCACGTGGGTGAAGGAAAGGTGGCTGGTCGCAGTGTTGGGCTCACTATACCGTGGCTGGTGGCACCTAGTCATAACAGGCTTCCTCTGTTTCGAGATGCAAAAACAGAGGCCCTTCAGTGAGGTTGAGGGTGGTGTTGCAAGGAGGTTTGCGGTGGTGCAACGGCAGTGGGAACATGAAGGAAGAGACCGTGGGGGCTGTTGCAACTCTACAAACACTAGGGTAAAAAGAAAGGGCTGCTTGGGCATAAGGGCTATGAACTGGGAGGTTAATGTGTGAAACATGTATTTAAATAAGGAACACTAGAAACCCTAGACCAAATAAAGGAGAGGAAATGTGCATGTTGAGAACCCTAACAGAAAGAGAGTAAGAGACGTGCAAGGTGGGGAACAAGACGTGATCAAAGGTGAAGAAAATACTGTGTGATCTGTGAGGGTTGTGCGTGAACTTAGGTAACACGTGAATATGAAGTGATGAAAAAAATAAAAAAAATAAATGGGCTCTTACTTGAATTTTGTACCTCGAATCAATCTAAAAAAAATAATCCAACTTGGTCGAAAACTAACTCGGCCATAAAAGATTTTTAACTTAAATATCAAACTCAAGAAAAAATCATAATCCACCCAAATAGAGATTTTAGGTCCGAAGTCTACTTAAAAAAATTTTAAAACTCAAATGGGCTTATAGCACATATAAATCTAAAAAAAAAATGTTTTTGAAAACAATTTGGCTGTCACAACCCCACCCTATCAAGAACGAGACCGTGATCCCGTACTTATTATTCTTTCTATTATAACAGTAAATTTATTTATATATAAATTCCCACATTGTTATTAGTATTATTATTATTATTTTATAAATATTTAAAAAAGAAAAAGATAATGCGAGACAATTCGAACGCATTACGCATAAATTCTAATTTCTAATTGAAAGAAACATCTAATAGACATACGTTTACATTCCTTTACAAAGGACTCTCAGAGTCTGTCATCCATTTATTTAACAAAACTACTTTAAACAAAAAGGGACTCAGTCCCTTCAGTCTTTACAAAAGGAAACTAACTTAAAGCAGGAGGGGTTTTCATTATCCCACTATATACTTTATACCCGAAGGTATCTTGTCTAGAAGTTAACTCAATAAAACATCCCCGTGTGGGGTCCAATATTAAAACATAAGAAACATATATCTTCATAAAAAGAAACCAAACTACCCAGGGACTACTAAACATCGGCCCTTCCCTCCTCAGAAATACCCAGCTCCTCAGTAGATTCGTCTGTACCTGGACGTTTAAAACATAAATACAAAGTGAGTCTAATACTCAGTAAATAGTACACCATGCTGTTAACTTATTAAGCATATAGTACTTTCTTTTGAAAACCTGCATCTAGGGCTGAGCACCGACACAACCGGAGTCGGTATCTGGGTCGTCCGACTCCGACTCCGACTTTGTCGGAGGCCGAGTCCAACCTCCGACTCCGGCTCCGAAGGGTATATGCTCCGCTCCGGCTCCGGCTCCGACTTGTCGGAGCGGAGTCGGGACGGAGTCGAAATCTTCAAAACACAAACCCAAACGACGGATTCGGCGCAGGGGGAGGGGAGGGAATCAAAACCAAAAAACAAAAAAACAAATCAAAACCAAAACCAAATCCATAACAGAAAAGAGAAATCAAAGAGTGAGAGTGAGTGATTCGGCGCAGCCGCACAGGGGGAGGGGAGGGAATCGGGGGGGGGGGGAAGAGGGGGGGCCGGGAAACCTAATAATAGGGTTTTGAGATGAGAGGTGAGAGAGATCGGGATTCCGGCGCAGGGAGAGCCGGGGAGGGGAGGGAATCGGGGGGGAGAGAATCTGAGATGAGAGGTGAGAGACGCAGACGTCGCAGAGAGGGATTCGGCGCACGGGCGCAGGGGGACTCGAAGGGGAGGGAATCGGCGGGGGGGCCAAAAAGACCTAATAGAAAACACTGAAACGACGCCGTTTGGGGCTATTTTCACCCAAAACGGCGCCGTTTCAGTGACAGAAATTTGAAAAAAAATAAAGGGTTGCGTGAAACGGCGCCGTTTCACGCAACCCAGTTTCCAATAACGGCGCCGTTTAGCACTTTCTACTTCTAAATTCTACTTCTAAACAATAAAAATAAATTAATAAATAATAAGTGAGTAAAAATATATTTTAAGTTAGTAAAAATAAAATTAAGTAACAATTTAATGTGTATTATTTAATTAACTCACTAAAAAAATCACTAGTTAATTATTACTTTTTTAATTATTACTAACTTAGAGAGTTATATATTAGAAATTTGACAAATTTTTTTTATTGTTGTTATATCCAAGGGAATATATTTAATAATTATGTAATTATATTGTGATATTAATTTAATATATATTAACTAATAGTATACTATTATATATATTATATATTAGTAATATACTAATACTAATACTATTAGTCTATTAATATATAGTAAATTAGTAATATTTATTAACTTATTTACTATAGTCTATAACAAATAACTAGTAACTAATATATTTATTAACTTATTTACTATAGTCTATAACTAATAATAACTAGATGTAATAACTAGTAACTAATAATATGTAATAACACTAGTTACACTAGCACTAATAGATAATAACTTAAAGATATTAATTTAATATATATTAACTAATACTATACTATTATAATTTATATATATATATATATATATATATTATATATTAGTAATACACTAATGCTAATACTATTAAATTAGTAAATTAGTAAATTAGTAATATTTATTAACTTATTTACTATAGTCTAATAACTAGATAGTCTAGATGTAATAACTACTAACTAGTAACTAATAATATGTAATAACACTAGTTACACTAGTACTAATAGATAATAACTTAATGATATTAATTTAATATATATATATATATATATAACTAATAGTATATTAGTATATAGTATAATAGTAAATTAGTAATATTTATTAACTTATTTACTATAGTCTAAACTAATAATAACTAGATGTAATAACTAGTAACTAATAATATATAATAACACTAGTTACACTAGTACTAATAGATAATAACTTAAAGATATTAATATATTAGTAATTTACTATATACTAATAGTCTAATACTATTAGTCTATTAGTATATAGTAAATTAGTAATATTTATTAACTTATTTACTATAAGTTTATAACTAATAACTAGTGCGAATTACTAGTATATTATTGAATTTAACTAATGATGTTAATATATAAGATATAGTTATATAAAATCTATATAATCAATTTTAATTTTTATACATTAGTATTAAATGCTATTATAAATTTATTACTTATATATTAGTGTTATATGTTATATTATACATTAGTATTATAATGTTACATGTTATTAAGCATTTTAGTATTTATACATTAATATTACATGTTATTATATTTATATTTATATGATTAATATATAGAAAAACACATTTATTATTTATAAACTATGTACATTAGCGGAGCGGAGTCGGATGCGGAGTCGGAGTCGGAGTCGGAATAGGGAGTCGGAGTCGGAGCCGGAATAGGGAGTCGGAGTCGGAGCCGGAGTCGGATCTGCCTGGCCTCCGACTCCGACTCCGACTCCGACTCCGACTTTCCACCGAAAAAATCCTCCGACTCCGACTCCGACTTGTCGGAGCCGGAGCGGAGTCGGAGCGGAGCCGGAGCAGAGTCGGAGTCGGAGTCGGATTTTTGGATTTTTGCTCAGCCCTACCTGCATCCATAAACCAATACTAAATCTGACAATACTTCCATGCATATACTTTCTTTATAACATCATGCATACACTTACTTCTTACTATCATGCATATACTCACTTCATACTTTCATGCAAAATCTTTATTTCTTATTTTCATACATACTTATATTTCATATTATCATGCATACACTTCATTTAATCTTTCACTTTCTTGTGGCTGACACACTATTACGCCCCGTGTGTTGGGGTTAGCGGTCCTATTGGACCTGGATTCCACCCGTGGCCATAGGTTAGGAACCCCTTTCTGTCAGGGAGCAGCACTGGCCGCACTACCAGTACTACTTACCCGGCATTGCAATCTGCCCATTTCTTTGATATCAATTTCTTTCATGTGGCCATTACATATTTTCATACATTAATTCATTCCTTTTTTTTCTTTAAAAATCAACATTTTCAATATCTTCCTTAGTCCGATGAATATGCTTTTATTTTAGAAAATAACATTTTATGTCATGCTTACATATAAATAAAATCTTAGTTATTTCAAGAAGCAGGTATAAAAATTTCATGACTTAGGGTCTACATGCATGCATTACCATATATACATACAATCAATTATAATCAATAGGATACTTAACAGGGCTACCAAAAAAAAACAGCTTGTACATAATATAAACTCATTTATTCTTTAATTAGAGGAACGTTTGGAAAGAGATAGAGAAATATTCTTCCACAAGAGAACTTGACGTGGGCGCATGGTCATAACTACTTACCTCGATCCGCTGCAATCCCTTTAACTTCAGAAAATCCTAATCCAATAAATAACAAGTGTGTTAAAACTCATCCAACATCCTTTAGATCCCCTTTTAACGATGGCTAATATATTAAAAATCTAACATCGTTTTCTACCCTTAATGTTACTTCAATTAACTACCCTCTCGATAAATCCTTACAAGAGTAACATAAGAAAATAGTTAATTTAGTTAACATAACATCAAAACAACTCCATATATGCATTTAATCACTTAAAACAGAACATAATTATATATATACACAAAACAGAACATTAAAACAGCCTTATATATATATAATTAATCCCTTAAAACAGAGCATATATGTAGATATACAAAACATAACATCAAAACATCCCCATATAAATACTTAATCCCTTAAAACAGAGCATATATGTATATATATAAAACATAACATCAAAACATAAACTAAACAATTTGGTTAGCTTCCAAAATCACATTAAATCACATTAAACAATTTACCTTAAGCTCCTAGATTCTTTCAAGATGTGAAGTGAAGGTCCAAAACTTGAAGAAAATTAGAGGTGTTTGATTTCTTGAAGAGGAGAAGAAAAGAGGGAAGTGGCGTTGGCTAGCATGGAAAGAGAGATGAAGAAGACTTGTTCTTCATTTGTTAGGTGTAGACCGATGGGTTTGAAGAGGAAAATCCTTCATCTATTAGGTGTAGACCGATGGGTTTGAAAAGAAAATCCTTCATCTATTAGGTGTAGACCGATGGGTTGAAGAGAAAATCCTTCATCTATTAGGTGTAGACCGATGGGTTTGAAGAGAAAATCCTTCATCTATTAGGTGTAGACCAATGGGTTTGAAGATAAAATCCTTCATCTATTAGGTGTAGACCGATGGGTTTGAAGAGAAAATCCTTCATCTATTATGTGTAGATCAATGGTTCATAAGAGAATAAGGCTTAGTTAAATTTTGGTCATTAAAAGCTTAAGGAAATGGAGGGTTATGATTAGATTTAGAAAGATAACTATTCCAATTACCAATCCAATGGTGGGAATCATTTGTGCTCTTTCATAAATCATAAAATTTTAGAGTTTAAGAGAAAATATTATAAGGCCTTAAAAATCATGTACTTAATTTATTTTAACAACCCACATAAAGTAAAAACACACACATCTAAATAAAATAATAAAAATATTTACATGAACATATTTAACTTTAAGGAATAAAATAAAATAACGTAAAAACTCACGTAGTAAGATTAGGGTATTACAACTCTCCCCACCTTAAAATAATCTCGTCCTCGAGATTGAACGTGCCTTAAAGAAAAAGAGTGGGATATTTAATCCTCACGTCGTCTTCATGTTCCCAGGTTGCCTCTTGCTCAGTGTGGTGGTTCCAAAGCACTTTGACCATTTGAATGGTTTTATTGCGAAGTACTCAAACCTCCCGATCTAAGATTCGGACTGGTGCTTCCTCGTATGAGAAATCTTTATGCACTTGGAGAGGTGCATAATCCACCACATGTGTAGGGTCATGCACATATTTTCGAAGCATTGAAACATGGAAAACATTATGCATGACTGAAAATTTTGGGGGTAGTGCGAGTCGATATGCAACTGCTCCTATCTTTTCAAGAATCTCAAATGGGCCTATGTATCTTGGAGTTAATTTGCCTTTCTTGCCGAATCTCATAACTCTTTTCATTGGAGCTACCGGAAGGAATACTTCGTCTCCTACCTCAAAGTGCAGCTCCCTTCTTCTATGATCGCCATATTTCTTTTGTCTCTCTTGAGCTAGGGCAAGCCTCTTTCTAATGATAGCTACTTTTTCTTTCATATTTTGAACTAAGTCAGGGCCCAGCATCTTTTTCTCACCAATCTCGTCCCAGTAAAGGGGCGATCTACATTTGCGCCCATACAAAACTTCATATGGTGCCGCATTGATACTCTCTTGATGACTATTATTGTAGGCAAATTCAACTAATGGTAAGTATTTTATCCAACTTTCCTTGAAATCCAAGACACATGCCCGTAACATATCTTCAAGAATTTGAATTGTTCTCTCAGACTGCCCATCTGTCTTAGGGTGGAAAGCAGTGCTATAAATCAATTCTATCCCCAAGTTCCTTTGCACGCTCCTCCAAAATGCTGAAGTAAACCGTGAGTCCCTATCCGATACTATCTTGGACGGAACTCCGTGCAACCTAACTATCTCCTTGACATATATCTCTTCCAACTTGCTCATCGAGTAAGTCATCTGAATTGGTATGAAGTGGGCTGATTTCAATAATCTATCGACAATCACCCACACAGAATCTTGTCCTCCTTGGGCTTTAGGAAATCCAGTTACAAAATCTATGCTGATTTCATCCCATGTCCAAACTGGTATTGGTAGTGGCTGTAGTACTCTCGAGGGTCTTTGATACTCAGCCTTAACTTGCTGGCATGTCAGGCATTGAGCTACAAAGTTAGCCACGTCTCGTTTCATGCCGCTCCACCAGTAATGTTGTCTCAGGTCTTGATACATTTTGGTACTACCTGGATGCACTGTGTATAGAGACCAATGTGTTTCCCTCAATATTAAATCCATTAGTTCCTTTTTAGCTGGTACACACAATCTTCCTTTAAACCGCAATGATCCATCACCAGAAATCACAAAATTAGGTTGTTTTCCTTCTAAAATATCTGCTTTGATCTTCTGGAGGTTAAGGTCTTCACTTTGAGCAGCTTTAATTTGGTCCAATATTGTCGGGCCCAAAACTAGGCTATTCAGCCTTGCTTGTACATCCTTCACCATTTCCACTCCCAGCTTCTCCATATCTAGAAGAACAAATTTCTGGGGAGTATACATGCTCCTGAGAGTGCCAGAAGAAAACTTCCGACTAAGAGCGTCGGCAACTATATTAGCTTTGCCAGGGTGGTAGTTGATATTACAATCATAATCTTTCAATAGCTCTAACCATCTACGCTGCCTCATATTTAACTCATTTTGAGTGAAGAAATATTTGAGACTCTTGTGGTCTGTATAAATTTCACAATGTTCCCCATAAAGGTAATGTCGCCATATCTTTAAGGCAAATACCACAGCAGCCAACTCTAAATCATGGGTTGGGTAGTTGCGCTCATAATCCTTAAGTTGACGCGAAGCATACGCTATAACTTTTCCATGCTGCATAAGAACACACCCCAACCCTTTGTGTGAGGCATCGCTGTATATCACAAATCCTTCCGTACCCAAAGGTATAGTAAGAACAGGTGCCGTCACAAGTTTCTCCTTGAGCTCCTGAAAGCTTTTCTCACATTCTGTCGTCCATATGAATTCCTCACCCTTTCGGGTCAAGGTCGTTAAAGGAACTGCGATGCGAGAAAACCCTCCAACAAATCTTCGATAATACCCCGCAAGACCAAGGAAGCTTCTAATTTCTTGAATAGTTTTTGGTCTAGGCCATTCCACTATCGCCTCCACCTTTGTAGGATCTACGGAAATACCATCCTTTGAGATTATATGACCAAGAAAAGAAATCTTTTGTAACCAAAACTCACACTTATTCAACTTACATATAATTTCTTCTCCCGCAAAACTTGAAGAACAACCTCCAAATGCTTCACATGTTCTTCTGGGGTTCTTGAATAAATAAGAATGTCAGCAATAAATACTATTACAAACTGATCAATATACTTCTTAAAGACACGATTCATCAAGTCCATGAAAGCCGCTGGGGCGTTAGTCAATCCAAAGGACATCACTAAAAATTCATAATGTCCATATCTCGTTCTAAAAGCAGTCTTTGGAATATCCTCCGCCTTAATCTTCAACTGATGGTATCCTGATCGGAGATCAATCTTTGAAAATACTTGGGATCCTTGAAGTTGATCAAATAAATCATCAATCCGTGGTAGAGGATACCGATTCTTAATGGTCACCCTATTAAGTTCTCTATAATCAATACAAAGTCGCAACGACCCATCCTTCTTTTTCACAAAGAGAACTGGTGCACCCCATAGTGATACACTAGGGCGAATAAAGCCTTTTTCCAACAATTCTTGCAATTGATCCTTAAGCTTCTTGAGCTCTACAGGTGCCATCCGGTATGGCGTTTTAGAGATAGGTGCCGTTCCCGGAATGATATCTATAGAGAACTCAATCTCCCTATCCGGAGGTAAGCCAGGTAGTTCGTCTGGAAAAACATCAGGAAAATCCTTCACCACCTCTATATTTTGCAACTTAGGCCCATTTGGTTGTGGCATCACCAAACTAGCAAGAAATCCTGCACAACCCTTCCTTAACATAGTGGTGGCCTTTAATGCTGAGATCACCTTTGGCATAATACTCTTAGCCGCAGCATAGAAACGGAACTCTAACTCACTTGGTGGTCTAAAGATTACTTCCTTCTTGAAGCACTCCAAGCTAGCATGGTATTGAGACAACCAATCCATGCCCAAAATCACATCGAACTCCTCCATATCAAATAATATCAAATCAGCAAGGAGATGTCAATCTTGTATCTTTATCGCACAACCCTTCAGCACAAACTGACAAATCATGGATTTCCCAAGAGGTGAAGAAACAGACATCACTGGCTCAAGAGGTTCAGGTGCTCTCTCGCTCAGGCATGCATATTTACGAGATATAAATGAATGCGTAGCACCAGAATCAAATAGTACTAAAGCACGATGCGAAAATAGGGGAAGAATACCTGTTACCACATTAGGAGAAGTATCAGCATCATCAAATGTTAACGCAAAAACTCGAGCCGGTGCTAGATTCTTCTGCCTTTGATTCTGCACTTGAGTATTAGGAGCCACAAGCATTGTACACTCCCGTGCCAAATGACCTATCTTACCACATTTAAAGTAGATGTTAGTCCCCATAAGGCACTTCCCGACATGACGTTTGCCACAGTTTTGGCATGCGGGGTGAGGCGCTGTTGTACCACGTTGGGGAGGTTTGACCACTTGGATTGGCTCGGGCATCGAGCTGTACATAGGTCTCTTGCCCTTATTTTGCTCCATGGCATAAAATGGCCTCTTCCTTTGATTGAATTCCCCTGCCCGGACTCGTAAATTCTCCTCAAGTATCACTGCTCTATCTTCCAAGTCTGCGAACTTTCTAATTTTCAATGCAAGAAGGGAGTCCATAATTCTGGGGTTTAGGCCTCGCTCAAACTTCTCGGCCTTCAGTGCCTCAGTGTGGACCAAGTGTGGGGCAAATCTCAACAACTCCACAAATTTTGATGCATACTGTCTCACTGTCATTGTCCCTTGTTTCAAGTCAGCAAACTCTTGGGCCTTGGCCTCTCGAATAGATACAGGAAAGAACCGGTCATTAAATGCCTCTTTAAATTTATTCCATGAAATATAGGGGTAGCTTCACCCAATTCCTGCTGAATAAATCCGCGAGTGGCCTTCCACCACTCATTGGCCACATCAGCCAAGTTATATGCTGCAAATTCTACCTTTTATTCCTCGGTACAGCTGATTACACTGAAAATTTTTTCCAAGCGCTCTAACAAATTATCTGCATCTAATTCCGTACCCTTGCCATCAAACAACGGAGGATGCTGTTTGCAGAAGCGATCAAAAGCAGTCAGATGTGCGACTTGTACTTGCATGGCGGTTTGCCCACTAGTGAAAGCCTCTATAAGGCGAGTTGCCGCATCCACAAGGTTTTCTGAATCTCTAGGAGATTCTTGTTGATCTTCAGGATTATGGACACTAGGCCACCCTCGATGTTTATAGTTATTATGTTGAGTTGCCATACTGGAACATGGATAACAATAGCATTAGCAAAAACTCATACAAAGTAGCATACATAACTTGAAATCTCTTTACAAAATTCATATCATGCAATAAGAAATACCATTTGAACCTGCTGCAGAGCTTGGCATACTTAGAGAGAGGGCCTTAGCCTAGTTTACCCCTAAAGTCTACAGGACTTCTTAACCTTTGCTCTGATACCAAGATTTGTCACAACTCCACCCTATCAAGAGCGAGACCGTGATCCCGTACCTATTCTTTTTCTTATTATAACAGTAAATTTATTTATATATGAATTCCCACATCGTTATTAGTATTATTATTATTATTTTATAAATATTTAAAAAAAAAAGAAAATGCGAGACGATTCGAACGCATCACTTATAAATTCTAATTTCTAACTGAAAGAAACATCTAATAGACATACGTTTACATTTCTTTACAAAGGACTCTCAGAGTCCGTCATCCATTTATTTAACATAACTACTTTAAACAAAAAGGGATTTAGTCCCTTCAGTCATTACAAAAGGAAACTAACTTAAAGCAGGAGGGGTTTTCATTATCCCACTATATACTTTATACCCGAAGGTATCTTGTCTAGAAGTTAACTCAATAAAACATCCCCGTGTGGGGTCCAATATTAAAACATAAGAAACATATATCTTCATAAAAAGAAACCAAACTAACCAGGGACTACAAAACATCGGCCCCTCCCTCCTCAGAAATACCCAGCTCCTCAGTAGATTCGTCTGTACCTGGACGTTTAAAACATAAACACAAAGTGAGTCTAATACTCAGTAAGCAGTACACCATGCTGTTAACTTATTAAGCATATAGTACTTTCTTTTGAAAACCTGCATCCATAAACCAATACTAAATCTGACAATACTTCCATGCATATACTTTCTTTATAACATCATGCATACACTTACTTCTTACTATCATGCATATACTCACTTCATACTTTCATGCAAAATCTTTATTTCTTATTTTCATACATACTTATATATCATATCTTCATGCATACACTTCATTTAATCTTTCACTTTCTTGTGGCCGACACACTATTACGCCCCGTGTGTTGGGGTTAGCGGTCCTATTGGACCTGGATTCCACCCGTGGCTACAGGTTAGGAACCCCTTTCTGTCAGGGAGCAGCACTGGCTGCACTACCAGTACTACTTACCCGGCATTACAATCTGCCCATTTCTTTGATATCAATTTCTTTCATGTGGCCATTACATATTTTCATACATTAATTCATTCCTTTTCTTTCTTTAAAAATCAACATTTTGAATATCTTCCTTAGTCCGATGAATATGCTTTTATTTTGGAAAATAGCATTTTATGTCATGCTTACATATAAATAAAATCTTAGTTATTTCAAGAAGCATGTATAAAAATTTCATGACTTAGGGTGTACATGCATGCATTACCATATATACATACAATCAATTATAATCAATAGGATACTTAATAGGGCTACCAAAAAAAAAAAAAAAAGCTTGTACATAATATAAACTCATTTATTCTTTAATTAGAGGAATGTGTGGAAAGAGATAGAGAAATATTCTTCCACAAGAGAACTTGACGTGGGCACATGGTCATAGCTACTTACCTCGATCTGCTGCAATCCCTTTAACTTCAGAAAATCCTAATCCAATAAATAACAAGTGTGTTAAAACTCATCCAACATCCTTTAGATCCCCTTTTAACGATGGCTAATATATTAAAAATCTAACATCGTTTTCTACCCTTAATGTTACCTCAATTAACTACCCTCTTGACAAATCCTTACAAGAGTAACATAAGAAAATAGTTAATTTAGTTAACATAACATCAAAACAACTCCATATATGCATTTAATCACTTAAAACAGAACATAATTATATATATACACAAAACAGAACATTAAAACAGCCTTATATATATAATTAATCCCTTAAAACAGAGCATATATGTAGATATACAAAACATAACATCAAAACATCCCCATATAAATACTTAATCCCTTAAAACAGAGCATATATGTATATATATAAAACATAACATCAAAACATAAACTAAACAATTTAGTTAGCTTCCAAAATCACATTAAATCACATTAAACAATTTACCTTAAGCTCCTAGATTCTTTCAAGATGTGAAGTGAAGGTCCAAAACTTGAAGAAAATTAGAGGAGTTTGATTTCTTGAAGAGGGGAAGAAAAGAGGGAAGTGGCGTTGGCTAACATGGAAAGAGAGATTAAGAAGACTTGTTCTTCATTTGTTAGGTGTAGACTGATGGGTTTGAAGAGGAAAATCCTTCATCTATTAGGTGTAGACCGATGGGTTTGTAGAGAAAATCCTTCATCTATTAGGTGTAGACCGATGGGTTTGAAGAAAAAATTCTTCATCTATTAGGTGTAGACCGATGGGTTTGAAGAGAAAATCCTTCATCTATTAGGTGTAGACCAATGGGTTTGAAGAGAAAATCCTTCATCTATTAGGTGTAGACCGATGGGTTTGAAGAGAAAATCCTTCATCTATTATGTGTAGACCAATGGTTCATAAGAGAAGAAGGCTTAGTTAAATTTTGGTCATTAAAAGCTTAAGGAAATGGAGGGTTAGGATTAGATTTAGGAAGATAACTATTCCAATTACCAATCCAATGGTGGGAATCATTTGTGCTCTTTCATAAATCATAAAATTTTAGAGTTTAAGAGAAAATACTATAAGGCCTCAAAAATCATGTACTTAATTTATTTTAACAACCCACATAAAAGTAAAAACACACCCATGTAAATAAAATAATAAAAATCTTTACATGAACATATTTAACTTTAAGGAATAAAATAAAATGACGTAAAAACTCACATAGTAAGACTAGGGTATTACATTGGCACTAGACCCAGGTGTTACATATTCCCCCATTCTAGCATTGGGGTTGTGTCAAAAACATGTTAAATGCACAGCCTGAAAGCGTAGCATGTAGTCATGATATGGCATGTGAACTTAACATGTAATTATGGCATGGCATGTGATCATAACATGTACTCATACTCAATATTCAACATGAACAGCTTGAAACAATTAGAACATTTGGACATATAACACAAGGGCATAACCTACAATGATTCAACATGACACTTAGCAAATACAATGGCCAAACATGTCATATAGGCGAAATTCCAGCAAGCATATAATTGGACATATCATGACAACCCATCATATAAATACATTAATATGGTGGCATGTAGCTGAACATACAATGTAGCCTTTAAGGACTTGACAATCATAGAGTGATACAAATAATACATATGTATGCAATGTTTACACAAAAATATGGTAACATTATCCAAGGGTATGTTAGAGGCTAACTTACAAAGCCTTGAATTTAAGTATAAATGCCAACAAAAAAGCAAGCTGTAAATATGCATTCCAAGTGTTAGAATCTTGAAAGAAAATTTTAAACTTATACACTATAGGGGTTCAAACTCCCAACCCTAATTGGCTTTAGGGACCACCCAACATTTCAATCCACTCTTGTTTTCATATGTCTTGGTTCACACATTCACACACGACAACAAGCCCTAGGGAGGCCAAATGACATTAAACTTGTCATCAAACTTTCCCTTTACATGGACAAAATCCTAGTAAGCTAAGCGTGTGACAAGTCATTTTTGAGCTTGAGTAAAACCCTAATGGCCGAGTGTTACTAGAGTTATAACACATTATTCTAGGTCATGTTGTCCTCATTTGATGACTCAATGATAATATGTGACACACCCAGCCCCAACTTGGGATTGGATGATGACTTAAGTATCAAGACATATAACACAAGGCTACATACCATTCTGTAACACCTGTCCTTATGGTAGATCCTTTAGAAAATGATTTTAAGAAAGACAATGGGAACTACCGTTCGTTTAAAACTTTTTCCTTCCATGCCAGGATACGAAAGACTTCATGCTTATAAAATAAAATGTGATTCTTAATTTAAACAAAGTTATAGCAGTAAACATTAAATTTTATAGTTAAAAGTCTTTCGCACAAAACATTGTGCCTAGGCTGTGTCCATCTTGATGTGTACCATTCGTCTTGTCCTTGGGAGGGCATACATAAAAACTAAAATGAGTCGAAGACTCGTAAACATTACCTTATACAATTAAAATATAATAACATAGGTTTTCAGTCATGCATTCATCACTCCATACATACTTATACTTAAGAAATTTGTTCAATTAAAACATTTTGAGGT
Source organism: Carya illinoinensis (assembly GCF_018687715.1). NCBI lineage: Eukaryota > Viridiplantae > Streptophyta > Magnoliopsida > Fagales > Juglandaceae > Carya > Carya illinoinensis. The sequence continues at coordinate 27,974,873 of NC_056755.1, read as the reverse complement.
GGGGTTTTTCTTGAAAAATGATTTTCTTTCGTAAAACACTTCCCCATGCCTCGTGCCTTAATTTCTTAAAGAGTCTGCGCATACATGCATTATTTCTTAACATGTATACATTCTTTCTTATCACTTTCATTGGCCGTTGCACACTGTTATGCCCCGTGTGTGAGGGTTAAGGATCTTTTGGATCTTGATTTCACCGTGGCCACGTGTTGGAATCCATTCCATCAAGGTGCAGCACTGGATGCACTACCAGTACTACTTACCCAGCATTGCAATCTGCCTAGTCTAGTACTTTGATACCGTTATCCGTTCAATCTAGTCATGGCCGTTAAGTATTTTCATATATTAAACATTCAATCCTTCCATTCATTCAGTCATTTCAATCTTTTCATTCATTATTTCCAGTCTATTAAGTTCTTAAGCATCATTTAAAAGCATAGGCTTAAACCTCAACATTTAAAAGCAGTATTTGAAATCATAACATAAGCATCCTTAAACATCATTAGTTCATGGCATCATTTAAAACATCAGTTTATAAGGGCACTTTAAAACATCAATTTATAGGGACATTTTAACACATTTTCCTTGCGTCGTTTAAAGCATCACTTATAGCATGAGGCATAAGCCTCGCATTTCATTTCGTGAATATACATCCAATATATACTACTTATAGACATGCATTCACATGCATACACTTAACGCTTTGGGATGCATAAAAAGAGGCTGCCAAGGAGGGCCGTTACATACTTATACTTGAAAACTTATACTTAGTGTTCCTTTGTAAAACATCATCCATTTCAAACATTTCAAGTATAAGTATGTAACGGCCCTCAATATACTTAGCGTTCTTTTGTAAAGGAAAAACATCGGTCTCTGTACACAGTGCATCCATCATACATTTCATTTCCATTTTCATATCTTTAAAAACTCTAGAAGAGTATGAACATAATACTTACCTGGACTCCATGCCAACTTAGTTCATGTAGCCCATTCATGTGCATGTCATATGGCAATCTACATACATACACATAACCTTAATGTCATTCTCTATCTTAGTACATAAGCAACTAAACTAGAAATAGAGCTACACTTTGCTTGGAACACTCTCCTTCTATCCCATGTTTTTACATGCCATTTACTATGTTAAAACCTTCGGAATCCAGTTACAGTCACTACCTTCGTCTTCTATGTCTTCCTTACCACATTTCCTCTTTCTGGGACCCACTTAGGTCACCTTTTCCAAATTCAACGTTCTACTTCAAGGTCTTATCCTTTAAAGTAAACCTCCATGATTCACCTTATGATTAAGACACTAAGGCCTTCATCTTACTCTCCTATTAACCACATTCTGAGGCATGACTCAAGCTGACTAAGTCACACATCCCAATCCTTGACAGCATACCCATTACTACCTTCATGCATCCCAGTCCATACTCAATTCTCATTCCTATCCATGCATGCCACATGACTTTAAGCCAACTCCGAGGCTTAAACATTATGCACCCATACTTTGGACAGATTACCCATTATATATCGTAAATCAGTCTAGTACACGTGTCTCACCAGATGCACATGTACCTTACCCCCTTATCACCTAAGATCAACTTATAATCAATTGAATGCCCGCTTGTATAAACAAGCTTCTACTCTGATAATCAAGGACCTTTCTACTTCTAGGCCCTGTACCAGTTCATCCCAACACTTATACGCCAAGACCAATTCATTCTAAGCCTTAGTCTTGTCGCGTTGCTCGAGACTAACCAGACTAACCTCAAGCTACATCATAACACTAGTCACTATGACAGGGTCATGTCATAACCACTTTTGGACACTATTCCACAGCTCTCGACACTACACAACACGCTCTACGCTCCTCAACTACACCATCCAAACCTTCGTGACACGCCATCCAGTGCATCATGACACTGCACAGAGTACACTCCATGTGAACTCTCTTCCATCCACACTACACCATACACCATTACGATACACACCACATGGTGCAACGCTACACTATATAGAGTACGCACCACATGTACTCCTTCACACTACGCAACATCACATCACTACTATAGCTCACACTTCACACCCATACTTCGCTGCACAATGCACAACACTTCACAGTACACTACACAACTACGACCAACACTTCACCAAACAACGAACTCCACAATTATCCAACTAAAATCTAACAACCATCGGGATTAACCCATGCGTTACTCACTGTTCGGCATGGTCAAAGCATCGAAAGGGTCATACGTGGCGGTTAAACCGTGTACAGTGGTTGTTCGGGTTATTAGAGGTGGCTACAAGTGTGGATCTAAGCGGAGAAGGGTTTTCGTCATGGTCTTGTGGTGATAGTCTCGTGGTGGTGCCAAGGTAGCACATGGTGGGGGCATGATGGCCTTGGTGGTGGTAGAGGCTGTGCATGGCCTAGCTAAGAAATGGAGAGGGAGAGCTAAGGGAGCTTGGCTGGGCATGGAGGAACTTTAGGGAGGTGCGGTGGAGCTGTGGTGGCAAGGTGGAGGTAGCATGGTGGCTGATTTGGCCATGGGTGGTGCAACCCATGTGTTGGAGAGTAAGAGTGTGTGCGGTTGATAGAGGCCATCGGATGTTGTGGGGAGTTAGGGAGAGGAAGAAGGAGGCTAGTGGTGGTGCTCAGTGGCATGGGAGGCGGGGTATGGCGGTGCTATGGCCATCGGTCTAGGTAAAACCGTGTGGATAAACCCATTTCTAGGTTACGTGTGTGTGTGCGACGGAGAGGGAGATAGGAGCTGGGTTTGGTGGGGGTTGGTCGCTTGTAAAGGGAGAAGGCCGTTGGTGAGGTGTGGTGGCCTGGGCAGCGGTACACGGGTGGAGAACTTGTATGCTATACCCATATTTGGGTTGTGCTACTGTGGTGAAGAGAGAGGATTGCGGAGGAGGAAATCGGCGTGGAAGAGGGAGGAGGTGCTAGGGACTTCGCCAGTAGTGGCAGTGGATAATGGTGGTCAGTGATGGCTGGGCTGGGAGGAGAAGAGAATCGGCTAGGGAGAGGGGAGCTGAATGCGTGAGTCGAAGGAGAGGGAGGAGAGAGAGGAAAGGGAAAAGTGAGGGGAAAAGGCTAGGGATTTGGGTATTTAATCTAGGTCCTTCATTTTGGGATCTTCAAAACAATCTAACGGTGAGTTTTAAATACTGATTTGAAAATTTATAAATATTGATTTACCTTAAAACACTGAGAGAAATTAAGATAGAGTATTTTAAACTAAATTTTGGTTTATAAAATAACATCTTCATCGTTTATTAAATGATGAAGTGTTGCTAATTATTTTTAAGAGAACAAAACCATTTAATTAATTTAGAGTTTTAAATGTAAATTTAAATATCATAATATTTTTAAATGACTAAAGTCATTTAAATTAAATAATTTTTCACAATTATAATATTTTTGAAACTCTTCAAAAATATTATAATTGTCTTATTTAAAATTAAGCTTAGATCTATAACACTGGAAATATTCCATATAAATATTTTTAGGACAATTAAAATATTTGAAAGCTTTAAAACACTAGGCTTACTTTAAAATCCACTTTGTATATTTAACAACATGCCATTGAGGCTTGGCACATAGAACGAGGCTCATAACCATAAGAGAAAGAAGGAGTGAGATATTACACCCTCGTACATGATAGTTAAGATGCAATGCACCTATTAATCTACTAGTATGCAATATATTACAACATAAATTCTACTTAAGTCAAATAGAATAAAATCAATATAATGGTACTGAAGCACAAAATCCCAAAATAGCACTTATAATAAAATCTTTCAAAAGATATAATTGTTTCCAAAAAAACTCCCAAAACATGGGATAATCATTTTATCATCATCAAGACAAACATTTTGGATTGATACGATTCTTAATGTGTTAGAAATATATTTTAAATGGCTATAAATTTGTCTCAAATAAGGATTTCCAAATTCGAAGTCTTGAAGCACATACGTGGCTGTCAAGATTAGTCCTAAAACTTAGGTAATTTTTTTTATGCGAGAATTATGAATATATTAGGATTTCTTTCCTATCCTATATAAGCATATAATTAGCACGAAATGGGAGAGGAGGAGAGGCACAAGGGGTAGAAAAGAAAGAGACTCTTCTGGTTTTTGGGGCTCTTCTAGTTTATGGGAGAGGATGCTAAGGTTTGGAGAAACTTATCTTCCAGAAAAAAGATTCTTCTTTTTTCGAATGAGGAACTAATCTAGTAAGGCTAGAGATGAAATTGCACATTATATGGTATTTTTAATTTATACATTTGATTTACAATTACTAAAACTCTTTTATTTTATCATTCTTAATTCATTATTGATGTTTTCTTTTTCAAATAATCATAAAATTTATTCTGTTTATAGATTCAGTTATTCTTTTTCTATTGAATAGATTAGTTCTTTGATTATGCTTGGATCAATTATTTATCTAAATTGATTTAGTTCTCTGCTACAATATCGCTCCTTAAGTATGTTGTAGTCATTGGATTTTCTCAATAGTGATAATAATTTATGTATTTTAAAAGTGTGAATGATTTTTTAAATGGCTACATTTGATTTATAATTCTATACCTTCGATTGGAAATTTTGGAAATTGAGTTCCCAATTAAGTTATTCAATGAATTAAGAGTAATTAAAATACCAGATTTGTGCAAGGGATTTCCGATGCTTTACTGTTCATCAAATTTGAATATTTTTTCATTAGTCACTTTGTTTCACTTTCATTTGCATTTAAAATTAATCTTTTTTCTCCATTAATCATTTAATGTTTTTTTTAGTTTCTTTGTTCCTTCTGCTATTCTTTTAATTTGTCTCTCTATGGAATCGACACCCTAAAACTGTACTACAACTATTGTTTTATTCTTCGAGCGTAATCAAATTTTGGTGCAGTTGCTGGGGCGGTAGAAGAATTGGTTGATAGTTTTTCTTTTCAACAATTTGTAAAGGCGGTAACTTTGTTCCTTCTTTTAGCTTGCTGCATCTTTATTTTATTTTCTTTTCCTTTTTGTAGTTTTTTTTAGTGTTGCATTTTTCTATACCTTGCATGCATAGATATAGAGATCTCTTGGGTTGGTTTGCTTGTAGACCAGTGTTACAGTTAGAGTTAGAGTCTAATTTTTCTAATCATTTGTTTGATAATCCATCTAGTCCCAAAAAAGTGAGTGTGCACAAATATCAACCTAGTGTAACAACCCACTAGAAATTCAATGGTGGAATTCCTATATACTTAGGAACCTCATGAACCTCATGAAAATCCCATAAGTTTTCATGAATTGACTAATCGCAATGTTTTAGTCTGTCAGCATTGTCAGTGTTATCACTCACTATGGTGCTAAAAGTGTAATTTTATTTATTTGAGGTAGTTAGAAATCTAAGAATACATTATGGTCTAGGCCAATTGACTCAGTTAATTATTTAAGATTTTATAACGCAATAATCTTATTTTCAATTTTCAGACGATACATTTATTCGAAAACCCGTTTTGCTTTTTTGAGGCACTTCAGGGTATAATTTTGGTAAACAAATTGCACAATTAGGTTTATATAATTATTTAAGATTTTTCAATTCAAAATTTATTTTTCACATTCCTATAGTGAATAGTAATTTAAATAGTAACACCTAGCACAGTGTTTTTAAAATCACAGTGTGGAATGTTCAAATTAGGTTAGAGAAGTTTTATTTGGACACTTGGCAAGATCTTAGCCACACTTGGTGAATAGTATTAGACACTTGGCACAAAGAGGAACCACTATATGGATTTGTGAAGGAAATTAATATGTGAGATCATGCCACTTAAGCAAAACCCTATTCTTTCATCTAATCAACCAAATTGAGCCAGATCATAGAGGGTTTCAACCCTAGTGAAACCCTAAATAGTTGGAATCTAATTGAAACTCCAAAAACTTGGTTGAAACCGAAGCCCAACAATTTCCCCAAACCCTAAAGTTGGTCTTCAAAACCTTTTTGATCTAATTTCTAGCATTGTGTTTAATCACTTGATTAAATCACTTCCACATGCTATTAATTCACCAAATTCTTATTGTGACATCATTATCCAACTTTTTAAACCTTGAAAAATTAGATTTGAGCTTGATAGCATCCCAAACCCTAACCAAACCCCCTTTAAACCCCAATTTGAAGCCCACTTTGGTTGAGGCCCACCAAGGCCCATGAATTTGGCCACATTGGAAAAACTTCTTGAAGAAGCTTCCTCCCCCACATGGTAGGCCATCCATTGCCCTTGGATGCACCCAATAATGTCTTGATGTAATGGAGAAATCCACCTCATCATCCTCACAAGTGCAAGAGATAGTCCTTGCCCCTCACTATTCTCCACTTTATGTGACATAGCCACCTCCAATCAAGGGTCATTCAAGCCCATACCGCCACCCTATAAAATTATAAAGTCTTGAAAGATACATTTCACTCCATTTCATCACTTATTCACTCCATTCTTAGAGAGAAACCCCAAAGAGCTCTCTCAGAAAGATTTCTAGGTCTTTTTATGTGGTGATTTTTGACCTCTTCTAAATATTTTCACATGATGAATCATTCATAAAAGTTATTCTTCTTTGAGTATAGTTTACATATATATATGATTTGTTTCATTCCATGGTCATTTTTCGGTCAAAAGTATTTTTAACCATGAAAAGGTCATTCTAGGCATGAAACTGGAGAGTATGTTATGTTTTGAAATTTTTGACCAAGCTAATGGACATATCTTGATCCGAACATTTTATGGAGTGTTGTTAGAATGTTTTTATGAGTGTTCCTTGAGCGTTTTTTGCATGACTAAAGCTTTTGATGATAGATTTTCTTAGATCTAGAAACTTAAAAACTGGAAGTGGAAAAACAATTTTTATTTGGAGAAAGTTTGAATATTTCGTAGTTTGATCTTACTCTAAAGGCTTTGATATTTTTCTATGATGATCCTAAATCTCTTATTTTCATGTTAGGATGTTAGTTGGAAGATATTTAGTACTAGTTTCAAAGATATGATTCTATGCCTGAGGATTTCGGTTAGGCCTAAGATTTGATATTTTTGGGTTAGATCTATGTTTTATTGATTTTTAGCCATGTGATTTTAATTTTGATGGTTGGATCTTCTTTAAGACATATTTCTTAAACCATTTGATATTTTATTTTGAAGATATCATCTTTTTAAGCCATGGATCAAGAGATTCATCAAAGTTAGTTGAGAAAAAGTTTCTGTTTTTGGACTAAGTGTAAAACCAAAAACTCCAAGTGTTATTTTTTGATTTTTGGTGAATTTGGGTTGATGATTTAAAGAATGGTTAATCTTAGGATAATGTTATGAATATGTTAGAAGTAAGATTTGATTTTTTTTAGAATTTTTAAAGATGTTTTGATTTAGAGTCAAAGCTTGCGATTCAAGGGTGTGCTTTTTGTTAAAAAGTTTGGGTCTTTTTACAAAAAGTTTTGTTTTGATGATTAGCTTTTTCTTAACTGAATTTTTAAGTATATTTTTAAACATAGGATAGAAAAATCTTTGTTGCAAAATTTTAGTTTAATCACGAGTTTTGAAGTTGGAAGAAATTGCAACAAAAATCAAGAGGAATGGCCTATGAATGTTTCGGCCATAGTGAGTTTCCCATAGTTGTGAATTTACATGAGGAATGTAAACTTTGATAATTTTTGGAGTTAGCATGTGAAATCATTAAGTTTGGGGTAAAATGGTCATTTTTTCACATGTAGAGAGTAAAATGGTAATTTTATCATAAGATGTCTCTTTTACACGGTCCTAATTGTTAGTAATTAAATTTCTCACATTTAGAATACCCTTTTACAGTTTCTCATATTTCAAATTTCATTCTCGTAGAACGCAACAATCGAGGTAAATTAGCTATTAACTTACTATCAATTTATTATGTATGTGTGAGGGGTAAGGGAACTATAGTTTATATATTTTTGTTACCATATATGCCATGCCATGCCATGTCATTAGATGTTTATATGTTATGCATGAGTTATTTTGTCATGAATATTTATCTGTTACACAATCTATTATGTCACGTATTGTTAAATGTTATAAGTATATCATGTTAAGTATGCCATATGTTACATGTCAATCATATTATGTAATATTCACTGTTGCAAATATGTCATGTTAAGTATGTTGTTTGTTACATGTGATATCATGTTATGAAATATTGTCTGTTACATGTTATGTCATGCTACTAAATATTTTTATCTCGAGTAAGTCATGTTTTTGGAGTTACGTTCAAGTCATGTTGTTTTACGTTAAGACCTCTATCCTTTCATATTCTAGTCACATTTCGTCTTGAATATAGTTTGTGTATCTCAAGAACAACCTTTCAAGTCATGTCAAGTTAGTTATTTCTAGGATACTCGTGATGTAATCGACTTTGATTGTCCAAGCATCTCCATTCATACTTCACACAAGGTATTTCTGGCAAAATCATTTTGATTGTCAGAATTTAATTCAAGTTCAGTTATGCAGATAATCCTAGCGTAATCATTATGATTGTTAGGGTATTTCTTTTAAAATACTCGTGATGTAATCATTTCGATTGTCAGAGTATTACTAGGTATTCCTGATGTAATCATTTTGATTGCTAGGGTACGTGATTTAAAATGCTCATGTGTAATCATTCTGATTGTCAGAGTATTACTAAATATTCATGGTGTAATCATCTTGATTGCCAGGGTACATGATTTAAAATACTTATGATGTAATTATTTTGATTGTTTGAGTATCTTCGATGGAATACGTTGGGTGGAATCATTCTGATTGTTCATTATTCCTAACGAAACCATTGGCAAAATCATTTTGATTGTTAGAATTCAGATCAAGTTCATGTTAAGTTAAGTTTCCATTGAAGTTCACTTTTATGTTATGTTCAAGTTCATGTTCATATTACGTTTCAAGTTCACGTTTCAATTCACATTAAGTTCATGTTTAGTTTCAGTTCAAGTTTAGTTATGTTCACGTTCATACTCAAGTTCAGTTTATTGAACAAGATTCCAAGTTCATGTATTTCACGTTCATGTTATGTTCAAGTTCACGTTATTGTCAAGTCTCAAGTTCATGTTCATGCTTTGTCACATCAAGTCAAGTCTCAATTTTAAGCCCATGTCATGCTAAGTTTCAAGTTCAATTCATGTTTTAGTTCAAGTTATGTCAGTTCATGCCATGTTATGTCAAGTTATGTTATGCTTATTATTGACTTTGATTGTGCATTCATGCCTTTACTGCCATGCATGCATAATTAACCTGTGTCAAAAATTACTGTTAACTTGCTGAGAGTTGTAATCAAATCTTACAGTGGTAGCCCCAACTACCATTCTCCCTGAATGATAGGCGATGTGTCAGGACCAGAGCAGGGAGTGGACATCGGCAGATTGGAGGAGGTTGACTAGACGCTGCATACGCGATGCAAAGCTTACAACCTCCATAGTTAAATTTTTGGATAGTATTCTAACATCGTTAGTCGAGTTACGTGAGTTACTCAACAAACTGGCTCAATAATGTATTTTGGTAATGTAATTATGGAGCCCAGTCTCTATTATTTTGAGATTACAGTTTTCTAAGATCCATACTGTAATCGTGGATATTTATTTTGTTAAGTATGCAAAGATTATGTTTTAACTATTGGGATATTATAAGTTTGGTGCTTAGTATTGCTCAAAAAAAAAATTATCCACTACGAATATTGTATAATACTAGATTCATGTTAGGAACATTGCATCTTGTATGTCATGAATGATGGTAGGTAACCTTGTGTTGTATGTCCTGACGCTTCGGATATTCGTCCGATCCCAAACAGAATCTGGGGTTGTGACAACCTAGGACTCTGCATGAGTACCTTCACCTTACACGCATAGCAACACCATCATCCATTATATTTCCACCAAATATTCCTCCAATGGATTTCAAACCAGGTATAATACAACTTCTCCCTACTTTTCATGGTTTAAAGAGTGAAAATCCATATGTGCATATTAGGAAGTTTGAAAAGGTTTTTGCTACATTTCATGGTCAACCTGGCACTGTAAATATTGTTCGACTTAAGTTCTTTCCTTTCTCACTAAAGGATAAGGTGAAGAGTTGGATGTATTCATTGAGACCACGATCGATTGGGTCATGGGCTGAGATGACCCAAATATTTTTCAATAAATACTTTCCTCATCATAAGACTAATACTTTGAAAAGGCAAATCTCAACTTTTACACAAAAGGATAGTGAGACTTTGTATCAAGCATGGGAACATTTTAGAGTTACTTCGCTTGTGTCCCCATCATGGTTATGAAAGTTGACATCTAGTTAGCCATTTTTATGAAGGTCTCACTCCTAAAGAGCATCAATTTGTTGAAATGATGTGCAATGGTGAGTTTTTGCAGAAGGACTCGGATGAGCCAATAGAGTTTTTGCACAACCCCCTAGATCATATCCTTCACCATATTATGCATCTTCTTCTTCTACGAACTTCTTAGAAGATACTTTATATGCTTTTATTGAGACACATGGTAAAACTAATCAAAAGTTTGAATATTTGATTATGCAGGTTGTTAAAGAAAACAATGAGATAAAGAGCTATGTATCCAAGATGATGAGCTACTTGATTGTGAATGAGTGTGGCAAGTTCCCTTCTCAACCTCAATCCACGCCCCAAGGTTAACATATGGTGCAAGGAAATTTGAAATAGGTCAATGCCATTGTGACAAGAAGTAGTAAGTCCTTACATATCCCAACAACAGATAAGCCTAAGCCAGAAGATGTTGAAGAGGAACAAAGCAATGATAGTACCGAGTTCTCCAAGGAAGCTGAGGTAATTAAGAGTCCAGTTAAGGTACCATTTTCTCAAACTTTAAAATCTGGTATGCAAACTTTGAATTCTAGTAATGAAATCTTGGAGAACCTCAGGCAGGTAAAGATTAACCTTCCACTTTTGCATGTTATTAAACAAGTTCTCACTTATACAAAAGTTCTTATTTGTGTACAGTTAAGAGGAAGCATCATGTTAAGAAGACAACATTTCTGATAGAGCAAGTTAGTGCTCTAATTGAGCAGTGAATTCCTCCTAAGTACAAGAATCCTGGTTATCCAACAATTACATGTAGTATGGGGACTCATGAGTTTGGGCAAGCCTTGCTAGATTTAGGAGCTAGTGTTAATTTGATGTCTTATTCTATTTATTTGGAGCTTGGTTTGGGAAAAATTAAGCCTATTTCTATTGTATTTTAGTTGGCTGATCGTTCAGTTAAGAAACTGAGAGGGATAGTTGAAGATGTTTTGATCCAAATTAACAAGTTGTATTATCTTGTTGATTTCTTAATTTTAGACACTCAGTCAGTTGTTGAGTCTAACTCTAAGGTTCCTCTCATATTAGGTAGACATTTCCTTGCAGCTGCCAATGCACTTAAAAATTGCAGGAATGGGTTGATGAAACTATCTTTTGGAAATATGACCATGAAGGTCAGCATTTTCCATATTGAGAAATAGCCAATAGATGAAAAGTGCCACCAAATGTACGATTGACGCACTAATAGACAAGGGAGTTCACACAACTCATGATTTTGATCCCTTTAAATATTCCCTTATTAATTCTGAGTTTGATACTATTAGTGATTCATCTGATATTGTTAATATTTATGATGTTTTTGATAAAACACAGGATTATGGAACACGAGCATGGCAACCGAAATTTGAGGAGTTTTCTATGAAATGTGAAAAATAGATTCCTTCAAGTATAGAAGCATCAAGAGTGAAATTGAAACATTTGCTTAAGTCTAAAATCTATAAGGTTAAAATGAAAGTGTTTCTTGATGAAATTATTTTTAGGAAGACTTTTAAGCCTAATGACCGAATACACTTATATGATTCTAGACTTTATAAACACTTAGAAAAACTTTGGTCTAGGTGGACTAGTCTCTTTGTAGTGAAACAAGCTTTTGAAAATGGAGCGGTAGAAATAGAGGATCCTAAGAATGGTCGGATTTTTAAAGTAAATGGTCAACATCTTAAAGTATTCATTGATAGGCAAGTTCCGGAAGTAGAAGATATTTCACTTGTGGATCCGGTCTATCAACCTTGACCACACCACCCAGGTATATTTTTCTTTATTTGTTTTGTTTTATTTTTGTTTTATCTTATATGTCAATTTTTTGCATCACACGTGCATTTTTTTCACATGTGTACTCATTCTCATTCATATCCATTTTAGTGAATTCGCCAAACCCACCATAATCATTTTTTACTGATACATTCACAGAACCCCTAATGCACTTATCCAAATTTTGTGGTAAGATGGTAGTTTGACATATGTAACTAGAGAATTCTTTTGCTTAAGTATTCATGTAAGTTTGGAGAGGATTGAGAGCCTACAAATGCAGTAAATTGTGATAAGCATTCATTGATCTATTGAATTGTGCACTTCTTTTGAGACTATCATTACATGGTTTCTCGTAAGATGGTGGATAAACTTGGGATATGACGAAGGTCAACTTAGGATCAACGTTTGAGCCTTTCAAGCTAATCCTTTCCATCAGACCCCTAGTAGCCAAATTTGAGCCAATAAACACATGTAGCTTTTTCTTGTCATATGCCCACATTATCCATGCCTCTCCACATTGGAATATAGCATATATACTGATTTTTCTATCCTTTTTACTTCCATGTATACTAGGTGTGGAATTTGCATTTTCTTTCTTTTGTTTTTATCATTTTCAATTAGAAAAATGAGAAGATTACACGTTGCAAAGTGTTCAATTGAGTGAGCTTCAAAGGCAAAAAATAAAACAAAAATTAAAAATTAAAAAAGATAAAGAAAAGAGTCAAGGTTGGGCAGAAATGGCAAGAATACCAAAGTGGGTGTGTTTGTTCATCAAAATGTTGAAAAAAAAAAGAAGAGGAAGAAGAAGAAGGAAAAACATTATTATTCGATGATCCGAAAAGTTGGAGAGTACATCAAGTGAGAAGTGTGGTCTACTGATATATTTAATAAAAGTCCCTTTGTATGTACTTGGAAGTTTTTGAATTATTTTCATCTCTTTTTTTTCATATAGCCCTGAACCCAAGCCACATTACAACCTTTTGTGTTGACCGTTCTTATCCTAAGTAAGCTCTTGGAAAGCGTGGCAGAAGTCTCATTTGTTAGTATTCCTATCATAAGATCAATGTTTGTTTACTGCTTGTACATAATTGTCTAATTCTCCATGAGAGTGTGTGTACATCCATTGTCCACTCCATAGAGAGAATCCTCACAGGAAACCCTTTTATACCTGTGAGTTATGGAGTTGAACCTTTCGCTTGAGAAATTCTTGATGTTGCATGTGTTAGGGCCTCTGGTTAGATGGATATAGTTTGGAACACACAGACACTTTGTGAATTGCAATAGGTGCATTGCTTGTGATAATGTTATTGAATTCTTAAAATTGCTTTGACAAGTGAATCTGGAAAGTGTGACTTGGTGGCCTTTGTGTATAATTTTCTTTAGTCTTTTTCATTATTTTGGCATGAAAATTGTTAGGGACTAGCTATGAGTAAGCTGGGGGGTGGGATGAGTGCATGAAAGTGCACTCTAAATATCCTATTATTGGATTCAAATGTTAAAATGTGAATAGAAATAATAGAAATTAATGCGTATTCTTGAATTGAATTTTTATTTTCATTGGGATGCTCCTAAGCAGATTTTTATATTTAATTAAAAAAGAAAAAAAATCACAAAAGGAAACTACAAGAAGTCCAAGTCTGAAATTCGCTAGGAGACAGCTTAGACATATTTTAATATTTTAATCGTAACTTTCCACTCATATATCGGATTGATACGATTCTTAATGTGTTAGAAATATATCTTAAATGGCTATAAATTTGTATGTAATAAGGATTTCCAAATTTGAACTCTTGAAGCTTATACGTGGCTGCCAAGATTAGTCCTAAAACTTAGGCGATTTTTTTATGTGGGAATTATGAAGATATTAGGGTTTCTTTCCTACCCTATATAAGCATATCATTAGCACAAAATGGGGGAGGAGGAGAGGCATAAGAGGCAGAAAAGAAAGAGACTCTTCTAGTTTTTGGGAGAGAGGATGCTAAGTTTTGGAGAAATTCATCTTCCAGAAAAAGAATTATTCTTTTTTCGAATGGGGAACTAATCCCTTGGTGAGGCTAGGGATGAACTTGCACATTACATGATATTTTTAATTTATATATTTGATTTGCAATTACTAAAACTCTTTTGTTTTATCATTTTCAATTCATTGTTAATGTTTTCTTCTCCGAATAATCATAGATTTTATTCTGTTTATGGATTTAGTCATGCTTTTCTATTGAATAATCATAATTATATACCTTCCGATTGGAAATTTTGAGAATTGAATTTCCAATTAAGTTGTTCAATGAATTAAGAGTAATTAAAATACCGAATTTGTGCAAGGGATTTCCGACGCTTTACTGGTCATCAAATTTGAGTATTTTTTTCGTTAGTCACTTTGCTTCATTTTAATTTAGATTTAAAATTAAGTTTTGTTCTCTATTAATCATTTAATATTTTTCTTTAGTTTCTTTGTTCCTTCTGCTATTATTTTAATTTTCCTCTTTGTGAAATCGACACCTCAAAGCTGTGCTATAACTACAGCATTATTTTACTGCACTTTCTTCTTCTTCCTGTGCACTTTCACAATTCGTTGTTCTATTTTCTTCATGCACTACCGATTGTTGTGTTTCTTTGCTTGAATCCCTAGCTACCAAGTCTTCATCGTCCTCTTGGTCTTCAACAACTATTGGCTTTTGTTTCCTAACCTTTAAACTCACTAATTTTTCCATGATAGTATATCGATTAGGAATATTGTTTTGCTTTGCCATTTAGTTAAGCAACATAGCTGTCAACTCGTTCAAGCAGTTATTAAGCTCTTGAAGACTCTTTTCATTAGAGTCTATTCGCCACTACAAGGCTTCTTCTTGCTGCTCAAAAAATATTTCGTCCTCCATGGATTGTCGGCTCTAGATACTAATTGTTATAAACCTTGTTGTGAATATGTTGTAATGGAGATTGCAGTTGCCGTAATCTAATAAGGGAACCAACGGGATGTAATAAGATGCTTCAGATATGAAATAAGAGCATGCGGAAGGTGTTTGATAAAATAATACAAGATGCAACCAAATAGTGGAAATTTGTGAAAGATCATCCAGTGGAACAAATTTTGGGAGAACCTTCACGAGGTGTAAGTACTCGATCATCTCTTAGTGATGACTTGCAAAATTTCATATTGTAGATTTTACAAGTTCGCTCGAGCGGAGGCTTTTGGCCGCTCGAGCGAATTTAGGCAGATTCAAACGCTCGACTGCCGCTCGACAGGGAGCTCGAGCGGGTTGCTGAAAAATGAAGATCGCTTGAGCGGAGACATTGGCCGCTCGAGTGAAATCAGGCAGAGTCGAACGCTCAATGTGCGCTCGATAGGACGCTCGAGCGAAATCAGATAGAGTCGGACGCTCGACGCGCGCTCGACACCCCGCTCGAGCGAACATCGTATTTTGACAGATTTTAGGTTTTCCGCCGTGAGGCCATATAAAAACAATTTTTCACTCTAGGGCCGCGAGTTTTTGACTGGAGAACACTCTTTGGGACAGAAAAACACAGCTAGAAGGATTCAATTCAATTGTTTTGGAGACGGAATTCCAATTATTGCACGTACGTTGGAATCATACACGAGCACGGACGAGAGAAAAGCGTTGAATCGTTCCCTTGAGCTTTTGACGACGAGTTGAGGCTACAAGGAGGATTTTCAGTGTTTATTTTCTTCTTCCCATCTTCTCAGAACAATTATGGTGAATTCGTTTATGTTGAATTCCATTTCTAGTATGAGCTAAATTTTCTTCATTCTAGGAAAACGATGTAACCTATTTCCAAACTATGCTTGATTGTCTATGCTAATTTAATGCAATTCTCTTTGTGTTTATCTGATTTATTCTGAATTTATTGCTTCTAATTAACTGGTCATTGATTAGATGATAAGTAATCTTGTGATTTACTATCGAAAGAGGGAATCATAGGGTAGATCTTGGATATTTCAGCATAGGTAAGTATAGAGATCGAAAGACTTGTATGAACCTATGTAGTCATTAAATCATTGATCTCATTGCGTTCTTGATTATTGAATTTGCATATTCTTGTGTGAATTGATAACCAAGAGTCAATTCTAATTGACTATCGAAAGAGGCTTTTGGATGAATTAGAGATTTGCTAATAGACAAAAGAGGTTTAAGTTAAATTAGCTGGATGAGAAAAGCATAGTGAAGAATTAGGTGAAATCGATTTCCTAGAAGTTTTCTTCCCTATTGAATTTGATCTTTGAAAGTCAGTTTTATTTTCTTTGCTTATTTCTCTTTGAGTTGATCTAGTTTTAATTGCAACTACAAAAACCTTAGCGATTCCTCTAGATAAAATTGAGATTAGTATAATTTTAGTATTTGGCAAGAGTAAGGTACCAATCCCTGAGGACGATACTCTTCTTATTACTTTACTATAAAACTACGATACTGTGCACTTGCAGTTTTGCACCGGTCAAGTTTTTGGCGCCGTTGCCGGGGATTGGTTGATTCTTATTCTTTTTGTCAATATGATACAAAGTAATCTTGGTTTTAATTTAGAATTTTGTTTTAATTTGTTCTACAGGTGTGTTTTTGACGTTGGATGCGCCGTGCTAGATCTCGTGATATTATTCCTGTTGATCCGGAGATTGAAAGAACTCTTAGATCACTAAGAAGAAATAAGATACTAGCCATGGCTGAAGAAGATCGTGAGGTACTACCACGCACCTTGAAGGACTATGTACGACCAGTTGTGAATGGAAATTACTCGAGCATAATGCGCCAGCCAATCAATGCCAACAACTTTAAGCTCAAACCAGCTTTGATTAGCATGGTGCAGTAGGCTTAATTCAGTTGATCGCCACTTGATGATCCCAATATTCACTTGGCAATGTTCTTGGAGATTTGCGACACTGTGAAGATCAATGGTGTTACTGAAGACACCATTAGACTGAGATTGTTTCCTTTCTCTTTGAGGGACAAGGCTAGAGGTTGGCTACAATCTCTACAACCGGAAAGCATCGTTAGTTGGCAGGATATGGCTGAGAAGTTTCTTGCTAAATTCTTCCCTCCTGCAAAAACAGCCCAACTCAGGAGTGAGATTGGCCAGTTCAAGCAAAATGATTTTGAGTCACTCTATGAAGCGTGTGAGAGGTATAAAGACTTGGTGCGACGTTGCCCACAACATGGATTGCCAGATTGGTTGCAAGTTCAGATGTTCTATAATGGGTTAAATGGGCAAACTAGAACTATAGTTGATGCTGCTTCTGGTGGAACTTTGATGTCGAAGATAGCTGAAGGTGCTACTGCACTTTTGGAGGAAATGGCTTCAAACAACTATCAATGGCCAACTGAGAGGACTTTGGCTAAGAAGGTTGCTGGAATTCATGACTTGGAGCCGATAGCAGCTCTTTCCGCTCAACTAGCTACTCTATCTCATCAGATTTCAGCCTTGACAATACAAAGGATACCACAAAGTACAGAATATGTTGCATCTACAAGTATGATAGTTCCAAGCAATGAGGCGAGTCAAGAACAAGTTCAATATATCAACAATCGGAACTACAATTATCGTGGTAATCCTATGCCAAATTACTATCATCCAGGGCTTAGAAATCATGAGAATCTTTCATATGGAAATACAAAGAATGTGTTGCAACCTCAACATCCTCCCGGATTTGATAGCCAACCAAGCGAGAAGAAGATGTCACTTGAGAATGCCATGGTTTCCTTTGTTCAGGAGACCAATGCAAGATTTAAAAAGACTGATTCACGGTTGGACAATATTGAGACTCATTGTAGCAATATGGGAGCCACTATGAAGAATCTTGAAGTGCAAATTGGGCAACTAGCCACTACCATCAATGCCCAACAAAGAGGAGCTTTTCCAAGCAACACTGAAGTGAATCCAAAGGAACAATGCAAGGCCATCACACTAAGGAGTGGAAAAGAAATTGAGAGGGCACCATTAAAGGAGAGCAAGTCCACTCCTACCGCTGCGAACAATGGCCAAAGCAAAAATCAAGTAGAAGAAGAGGAGATTGTCAATGATACACTAGAGGAGACCGACTTGCCTCCTACAATTTCATTTCCTGACAATCCTCCTATTCTTGCTCCTCCACTTCCTTATCCTCAGCGTTTTCAAAAGCAAAAACTAGATAAGCAATTTTCTAAGTTTTTGGATATTTTTAAGAAAATTCACATTAATATTCCTTTTGCAGATGCTTTGGAACAAATGCCAAACTATGTCAAATTCCTGAAAGACATCATTTCCAAGAAGAGAAGGTTGGAGGAGTTTGAAACAGTGAAGCTTTCTGAAGAATGTAGTGCCATTCTTTAAAAGAAATTG
This sequence comes from Carya illinoinensis, assembly GCF_018687715.1. Lineage (NCBI taxonomy): Eukaryota > Viridiplantae > Streptophyta > Magnoliopsida > Fagales > Juglandaceae > Carya > Carya illinoinensis. The sequence continues at coordinate 27,956,430 of NC_056755.1, read as the reverse complement.
CCTCAAAAATTAAAAGATCCGGGAAGTTTCACTTTGCCTTGCACTATTGGAGATTCATTTTTTGATAGAGTCTTATGTGATCTCGGTGCTAGCATTAATCTTATGCCACTTTCTATTTGCAGGAAATTAGGACTTGGAGAGATGAAGCATACAATAATTTCCTTGCAACTAGCAGATCGATCTATCAAGTATCCACGTGGGATCATAGAAGATGTATTGGTAAAGGTGGATAAATTCATTTTCCTTGCTGATTTTGTGGTGTTAGATATGGAGGAAGATGAAGATGTCCTACTAATTCTTGGCCGACCATTCTTGGCCACGGGTAGAGCTTTGATTGATGTTCAAAAGGGTGAATTGACATTGAGAGTAAACAAGGAAGAGGTTATGTTCAACATCTACCAAGCCATGAAATTTCCAGAAGATCCAAGTACTTGCTTTCGGGTAGATGTCATTAAGCAATGTGTAGAAGAGGCATTTCAAGAAGATATGCCATCCGACCACCTAGAACGCTGTATCACCTCTTCATCTCATGCTTTTGATTTTAATAATTCTGCTGTTTGTGAATCTGACTTGCCTTTTGTTAGTGAAGAATTTCTCCACTATGTTTTTGCTTTGGGAGCATTGCAGCAGGTTACATCACTTAGTAATGAAGTGGGGAAGCTAGAGCCGGTGGTACCAAAAAGTGAATCTGAAAATGATAAAGAAAAGATGCAGAAAAATACTTCGGAGTTGAAGCAATTACCTGAGCATCTTCGCTATGCATTCTTGGGTGATAGTGATACATTTCCAGTGATTGTTGCTACATCACTCACACCCGAAGAAGAGGAAAAGTTGCTGCGTGTATTGAGGGAGCATAGAACAGCCTTGGGATGGACTATTTCTGACATAAAAGGAATAAGTCCCTCCATTTGCATGCACAAGATTTTAATGGAGGAGCTTTACAAGCCAACAATTGAGCACCAAAGAAGATTAAATCCAGCAATGAAGGAAGTAGTGAGAGCTGAAATTTTGAAACTCCTTAATGCTGGAATTATATATGCTATTTCAGATAGTTCATGGGTAAGTCCAGTGCAAGTTGTACCAAATAAGGGTGGAATGACGATAGTGAAAAATGAAAATAATGAGTTCATTCCTACAAGAACGGTCACGGGATGGCGTGTATGCATGGATTACCGCAAGTTGAATAAAGCAACAAGGAAGGATTATTTTCCACTTCCATTCATTGATCAGATGTTGGATCGATTGGCTGGGTACTCCTACTATTGTTTTTTGGATGGTTATTCGGGGTATAATCAGATTGCTATAGCCCCTGAAGATCAGGAGAAGACTACATTCACATGCCCCTATGGGACGTTTGCTTTTAGGAGGATGCCCTTTGGATTGTGCAACGCCCCTACAACATTTCAACGTTGCATGATGGCTATCTTTTCTGACATGGTGGAAGACATAATGGAAGTATTCATGGATGACTTTTCAGTTTTTGGTACATCTTTTGATCATTATTTGCATTACTTAGCTCTTGTTTTGCAGAGATGTGAAGATAAAAATCTAGTCCTAAACTGGGATAAGTGTCATTTCATGGTTCAAGAAGGGATTGTGCTGGGCCGTAGAGTGTCATCCAAAGGAATTGAGGTGGATCGAGCCAAAATTGTAACCATAGAGAAACTACCACCTCCAAAGAATGTGAAGGGAATCAGAAGTTTTCTGGGACATGCGGGATTTTATAGAAGATTTATCAAGGATTTTTCTAAACTCTCTAAACCTTTATGTAATCTTCTTGAGAAAAATTCTGCATTTGACTTTGACGTTATTTGTTTGCAAGCCTTTAATGCACTCAAGGAGAAGCTAATTTCAGCACCAATTGTGATTGTGCTTGATTGGAGTCAACCTTTTGAAGTTATGTGCGATGCAAGTGACTTTGCAATTGGAGCAGTGTTGGGGCAAAGGTGAGACAAGCTGTTTAGAGCCATCTATTATGCAAGCCGGACATTGAATGAAGCTCAGTTAAATTATACAACAACTGAGAAGGAGATGCTTGCTGTGGTGTTTGCTTGTGACAAATTTCGGTCCTACCTCATTGGTACAAAAGTGATAGTGTTCACTGATCATGTAGCACTTTGCTATTTGTTTGGCAAGAAGGATGCTAAGCCTAGGCTAATTCGTTGGATCCTCCTTCTTCAAGAATTTGATTTGGAGATTCGAGACAAGAAAGGAAGTGAAAATTTAGTGGCTGACCATCTCTCTCGGTTAGAGTAAGAGGAAGAAAGACTAGATTCAGTGGTCCGAGAGGCATTCCCTGATGAGCAGTTGTTTGCATGTGAGATCAAGCTTCCGTGGTATGCTGATATTGTTAATTATCTAGCTTGTAAAGTTTTACCACCTGATCTTACTTACCATCAACGTAAGAAATTTTTGCATGATGTGAATCACTATCTTTGGGATGAGCCTTTGTTGTTTAAAAGATGCCCTGATCAAATCATTAGAAGATGTGTGCCGGAAGAAGAGATGCAAGACATCCTCCATCATTGCCATTCCTCATCATATGGAGGACACTTTGGAGCCACCCGTACAGCAGCTAAGGTACTTCAAAGTGGGTTCTTTTGGCCTTCCATTTTTCGTGATAGTTACACTTTGGTGAAAACTTGTGACCGGTGCAAACTTGTGGGAAATATTTCAAGGCGTCACGAGTTACCATTGAAAGGTATCTTAGAAGTTGAGTTGTTTGATGTTTGGGGAATAGATTTTATGGGGCCTTTTCCTCCTTCTTTTGGTTTTGCTTATATCTTGCTAGCAGTTAACTATGTGTCAAAATGGGTGGAAGCAATTGCTACAATAACAAATGATGCAAAGGTAGTGCTCAAATTTCTGCACAAGAACATATTCACAAGATTTGGCACTCCACGAGCTATTATTAGTGATGAAGGGACTCACTTTTGCAACAAGTTATTTGAGAATCTTCTGTCTAAATATGGTGTGAAGCACAAGATAGCACTTGCTTAGCATCCTCAAACTAATGGTCAAGCTGAAATTTCAAATAGAGAGATCAAGAACATCCTTGAGAAGACAGTCAAAATCAATAGAAAGGATTGGGCGAAGAAGCTTGATGATGCTTTGTGGGCATACCGTACAGCCTTTAAAACACCTATCGGGATGTCTCCATACCGATTAGTGTTTGGAAAGGCATGTCATCTTCCTGTAGAGTTGGAGCATAGAGCTTATTGGGCTGTGAAAAAGTTTAACTTTGATTTGAAGGCAGCAGGTGAAAAGCGACTTCTTCAATTGAATGAGATGGAAGAGTTCCGGAATGATGCATATGAGAATGCAAAGATCTATAAAGAAAGGACGAAGAAGTGGCATGACAAACAGATTCTTAGGCGAGAGTTTGCTCCAGAACAACAAGTTTTACTCTTCAATTCACGACTCAAGCTCTTCCCAGGAAAGTTGAAATCAAGATGGACGGGTCCTTATACAATTCATGAAGTTTTCTCTTTTGGAGCAGTAGATTTGAAGGACAAGGCAGGGAATATTTTCAGAGTTAATGGTCAAAGATTGAAGCACTACTATGGAGAGAAAATGGAGAGGAACTATGCATTTATTCCTCTTGGATATCCTAATTGATGATCATTGAAAAGTCTGGCTGTAGACTTTAAAACAAGCGCTTATGGGAGGCAACCCATAGATCTATCTTTCTTTCTTTCATTTATTTTATTATCTTTATTTATTTAAGTTTTAATAAATTGGTTTTTGATGCAGGTTTATTTAGCAAGAATAAAGAGCTGAAAAATTCTAAACCTCGGAAGATTCACCATGAAACAAGGGAAGTTCCTTTATTTCTTCAATCCTTTTTACTTTTGCATCACAATGAGGACATTGTTTAGTTTAAGTTTGGGGGTGTAAACTCTTATAATCATTTGATCCTCTTGTTTTCTAAGTCTTGGGTTGTTGATGGGTTGTTTGATTCTCTTACCAAGCATGCATTGGAGTAAGATTGAATTCTCTATGACTCTGAAATTTGTGATTGAAGATGGTTTTGAGAAAAATTTTCAAAAATTTCTTTTATGTCAAGTGAAGTTTTGTGGGTACTTTGGTTTAAATCTTTGACCTTGAACACAATTGAGCACATAGTCGTTTTTCTCTTATCCATTTTGCTTATGAAGAGAAGAAGTTGAATTAATTGAAAGAGGGAGGTTCGATTTTGCTTTGCTCTAGAATCCGTTGATGGGTCCTTGAGGCGAAATCCTAGTTGAGACCAAATATCAGAGAAATGATCTAGGCATTTCTTTGGCATAACCAAAAAGCTTTCCCAGCCGTCCTAAATATCATACCATCATTACATGGTGTGTTTCCGTAGTCAACCCCTTGAACCTTCATGAGCCTTTATTGATTCTTTGAACTACATAAACCATGCCCGCTCTAAGCCTGAAAAACAATGAATCTACCGTTGATAGTTTGAGAAAATACTTTGGTGGAGAGTTACATTTAAAAGAGAAAATTGGTTTCATGATGAAACGTATTATGTTTGCTCTGTTTGATCAAAGAAAAAGAAGAAGAAGAAAGGAAGTGATTGTTAAAAAAAAAAAAAAAAAAAAAGGAAAGAAAAGAAAAAGAAGTCGCCAAGCGGAATGTGAATTACCTCAGATTTTGTTAAGGGAAGTGTTGGTATTACATCAGTGATTACAACAATAATAATGCCACAAGTATGAGCATATTGCCAAGAAAGAGCTATGATTTGAATCATGTGAGTTTCTCTTTTAATGTTCTTTTCACTAAGTATTTTCCCAGTTTGATTTAATTTCCCATATCCAGTTCTTTCTTAACCCTCACCCTGTGGCCTATCATTACAACCTTAATAAAGACCTTTTGATCTTTGATTTTGGTGTTGACTACATTAGTGGAGAGGATTTCTGAAAATTGGACTTATGGGGTTAAGTTTTAAGAGAATTCTTCTGATTTTGGTTGTTCTACTTTTATCTGAGTTTGCAGGTGGTTTGAGGTTCAATTGACTATATCACACACACACTCAAGGTCTTAGCTTTAGGTTGAAGTAAACGCCTAACTCTTGCTTGACAAATTGCAAAATTTTTGATTGATTTTCTTGCTATCTTTGATGTTAAAAGAGTAAGATACTAGAGATGAAATCTAAATTCATAAAAGCTTGGTGAGTGATGATACTTCTCTTTGGGGTCGAGTTGATATTGCCTAAACTATCATTTGTTTTTCTTTTTGTTTGAGGACAAACAAAGTTGTAAGTTTGGGGGTATTTGATGACTTGCAAAATTTCATATTACAGATTTTACAAGTTCGCTCAAGCGGAGGCTTTTGGCCGCTCGAGCGAATTCAGGCAGATTCAAACGCTCGATTGCCGCTCGACAGGGAGCTCGAGTGGGTTGTTGAAAAACGAAGATCGCTCGAGCGGAGACATTGGCCGCTCGAGCAAAATCAGGTAGAGTCGAACGCTCGATGTACGCTCGATAGGACGCTCGAGCAAAATCAGACAGAGTCGGACGCTCGACGCGCGCTCGACACCCCGCTCGAGCGAACATCGTATTTTGACAGATTTTAGGTTTTCCGCCGTGAGGCCATATAAAAGCAATTTTTCACTCTAGGGCTGCGAGTTTTTGACTGGAGAACACTCTTTGGGATAGAAAAACACAGCTAGAAGGATTCAATTCAATTGTTTTGGAGACGGAATTCCAATTATTGCACGTACGTTGGAATCATACACGAGCACAGACGAGAGAAAAGCGTTGAATCGTTCCCTTGAGCTTTTGACGACGAGTTGAGGCTACAAGGAGGATTTTTCAGTGTTTATTTTCTTCTTCCCATCTTCTCAGAACAATTATGGTGAATTCGTTTATGTTGAATTCCATTTCTAGCATGAGCTAAATTTTCTTCATTCTAGGAAAACAATGTAACCTATTTCCGAACTATGCTTGATTGTCTATGCTAATTTAATGCAATTCTCTTTGTGTTTATCTGATTTATTCTGAATTTATTGCTTCTAATTAACTGGCCATTGATTAGATGATAAGTAATCTTGTGATTTACTATCGAAAGAGGGAATCATAGGGTAGATCTTGGATATTTCAGCATAGGTAAGTATAGAGATCGAAAGACTTGTATGAACCTATGTAGTCATTAAATCATTGATCTCATTGCGTTCTTGATTATTGAATTTGCATATTCTTGTGTGAATTGATAACCAAGAGTCAATTCTAATTGACTATCGAAAGAGGCTTTTGGATGAATTAAAGATTTGCTAATAGACAAAAGAGGTTTAAGTTAAATTAGCTGGATGAGAAAAGCATAGTGAAGAATTAGGTGAAATCGATTTCCTAGAAGTTTTCTTCCCTATTGAATTTGATCTTTGAAAGTCAGTTTTATTTTCTTTGCTTATTTCTCTTTGAGTTGATCTAGTTTTAATTGAAACTACAAAAACCTTAGCGATTCCTCTAGATAAAATTTAGATTAGTATAATTTTGGTATTTGGCAAGAGTAAGGTACCAATCCCTGAGGACGATACTCTTCTTATTACTTTACTATAAAACTACGATACTGTGCACTTGCAGTTTTGCACCGGTCACTTAGAAATATTTGCAATCATACTGCTCTTCTATCTCAGATTGAACCCAAAAATATTGATGACGCACTTCTTGATGAATCTTGGATTCTAGCCATGCAAGAAGAGTAGAATCAATTTGAAAGAAATGATGTTTGGACACTTGTTCCTAAACCCAAAAATCATACTATTATTGGAACAAAATGGGTTTTTAGAAACAAGAAAGATGAGTCAGGAGTCATTATTAGAAATAAGGCTCGACTTGTAGCCCAAGGTTTAATCAGGAAGAAGGAATTGATTATGATGAGACATATGCACCAGTCGCAAGATTAGAAGCTATTCGAATGCTACTTGCATATGCTTGTTATAAAGATTTCAAACTTTTTCAAATGGATGTTAAAAGTACTTTCTTAAATGGTTTTATAAATGAAGAGGTATATGTTGAGCAACCTCCAGGTTTTGAAAATCATATTTCCCCAAATCATATTTTTAAACTCACAAAAGCACTATATGGACTTAAACAAGTTCCTAGAGTTTGGTACGAGAGACTCAGTGGTTTCTTAATTGAAAAAGGTTTTTCAAGAGGAAAAATCGACACAACTCTTTTCATTAAATATGAAAATGATGATATTCTTTTGATTCAGATTTATGTTGATGATATAATATTCGGTGCTACTAATGAAAATATGTATCAAGTTTTTGCTAAGACTATGCAGGAAGAATTTGAGATGAGCATGATGGGAGAACTTACATTCTTTCTCGGATTGCAAATTAAGCAAGCAAAAAGTGGGACATTCATCAATCAATCAAAATATATGAAGGAATTACTGAAGAAGTTTGGGATGGAAGGTGTTAAGGAAATTGGAACACCAATGAACCCATCAACTAAACTTGATAAAAATGAATCCGGTAAGCCAGTTGACTCGAAGATATATCGAGGTATGTTTGGTAGCTTATTATATTTAACAGCCAGTAGACCAGATATTATGTTTAGTGTGTGCTTATGTACACGCTTTCAATCATCTCCAAAAGAATCACATTTAATTGCAGTTAAACGCATTCTTAGATATCTTAGTGGTACAATTAACCTAGGGTTATGGTACCCTAAGCACACATCTTTCGATCTAATCAGCTATACAGATGCAGATTATGCTGGCTGTAAAATAGATCGAAAAAGTACTAGTGGAGCATGTCATTTCTTAGGTCATGTACTAGTTTCCTGTTTTAGTAAAAAATAAAATTCTGTTGCACTATCTACTGCTGAAGCAGAATATGTTGCTGTGGGTAGTTGTTGTACTCAAGTTTTCTACATGAAGTAACAACTTGAAGATTTTAAACTCATGTATAATCACATTCCAATCAAATGTGATAATACAAGTGCTATAAATCTTTCAAAGAACCCAATACAATATTCTAGAACTAAGCATATTGAAATAAGATATCATTTTCTTCGTGATCATGTGCAGAAAGGCGATATAGTACTAGAGTTCACAAACACACACGATCAGTTAGCAGATATTTTCACAAAACCTTTACCAGAAGATAGGTTATGTATGATCAGAAAAGAAATAGGTATGATGCATGCTATGAATATCTCTTAAAAGATAGACCAGAGTCAATAAAAATAGAGATAGATTTTTTAAATACTTTTACATAAACTTGGGATTCTTAGCCTCATGTTTGAGATGCTCATTCTCTTCATACAATATCATGTCATTCTTATCCATGGGATCCGGCAAGCGGAATGAAAAATCTAATAAAGATTTCAACTGTTTATTCTTCTGTCGAATGATTCCTTTCCTTGTGTGAGACTCTTGAACAATTCGTTGAAGTACAACAATTTGTTCTTCGAGCTTTTCAACTTCATGATTTCTGACTTGTAGCAGCTGGGGAAAAGCAACAATAGAGGAAGAGTAGCGAGACCCAAGACTCACCAAGTCATAGATAGCATCGGAATCTGACTTATTAGCCAAATTATTATTTCTTTGCTGCAACATGGCACCAATGGCAGCTGCAGAAAGGACAGGAGGTTGAGGTGTAGAATACCTCATGGATGGATCTAGAAAAATGTTAGAAGAATGAGCCATTGAGAAAAGAATAGAAGGCTTAAAGTGAGAATGTTGAAGAAATGAAGATGAATTATAGAGATGAGAAGATAACTTGATGCAGATTGGATGAACTTTAATACTGATTTTATAGAGATAGCATAAGGAATAAGACGAGTTATCATCCAATTCAAAGAGCAATGTGATTTTTTTTACCAATCGGTGAAAATGACATGTTTTTTAGAAACTCGAAGCCTTCAATCTCGTTTGTCAACAACATCAGGCGATTTTTTCAAATCTCCAGCCACACTTATCGGGTCACGGACGGATCCATTTTTTCAACTATCTACAGTTTCTACTAATGCACCATTTTCTTTAGTCTATTTACTTGCTGCGGATCCTTTTTAATGATGCCAAAAGGGGGAGAAGTGTTAGACTAGAACATTAACATTGTTTGAATTGCTAAACTTGTTATATATGCTTGGAATTATATTTATACTTTTGCTTGAAAAACTAACGCACATTCTTAGGGGGAGGCTAAGTATTAATACAGTCTTCAGGTTCTATCAAGTATTTGTCATCATAAAAAAGGGGGAGATTGTTGAACCCAAGGTTTCAAGTTTTATGTAATTATATATCTACACATGGATTTTGATGATAACAAATGAATTTAAAGAATAAAGAAGTCTCAAGCTCAAGTTGTCTACGCAATGGAGTCAAGCACATCAAGGAAACAAGCATGAGCAAAAAGGGAATAAGTTCACATTAAAAGTCAAAGAGTAATATTGTAAATTTCTTAAAAATTTGAAATTAGGATTACGGCTCAAAATTAATATTTTATCATAAAGCATTAAAATATATTTTCCACATGTGCATGAATATTTTGAAAATTAAATTTGAAAATTTTGAAAGATGATTGATTGTCATCTTTCACATGTGCATACCTTGATTAAAGAGTTGAATTTTGAAAATATTAAAGATGATTGATTGTCATCTTTCACATGTGCATGTTTTATTTGAATATTTTCAAAAGTGATTGATGCTTTTTCTGACTTATGCAAAAGGTAGATGATTTTGTTTCAAAAATTTGAAAAGTAAAGTGTGCTCCTTTTGTCATATGCAAAAAGTAAAAGATTAGGTTTGAATTTTTCAAAAAGAAAAATGTGCTCCTTTTGTCATATGCCAAAAGTAAAAGATTAGGTTTGAAGTTTTTGAAAAATGAATGATGTTGTCTTTGACAATTGAAAAAAAAAAGAACATTTTATTTGAATTTTTTGAAAAAGTGAATGATGTTGTCTTTGACATGTGAATCTTTTTAAATTTGAATATGAAGTCTCATATGCCTATAAATAGATCATTTGAGAGCTTCACATTTACAACATCCAGAGCATACAACATTCATTCAAAGCTTTTATTCTCTCTTCTCTAAGCATCGAGCCTTAATTTTTATTCATTTTGAGAGATATAGTTTGCGTTGTATTGTTCTTATTTGACTCATTGAGGAGTGTTTTTTGATAACCTACCTAATATCAACTTTCATATCAGTAAAAGGGTGTGTATAACCCTTGTGCGTGTAGAAAGTGTTCTACACAGGGAATAATTGAATCACCACGTATAAGGTGATTACAAGTGTAGAGGGTGTTTTACACAGATCCTTTGTAGCGGTGTTGTTCAAAGGTGTAATAGGTTTCTATCTTCACTTAAAAGAGGTTGAATAGTGAATTTGGGAATCCTCAAGGGGTAGTTTGAGGCGAGAACGTAGGCAGTAGGGCCGAACCTCGTTAACATACTGAGTTTGCTTCTCTCTTATCCTTACTCTTTATATTTATTGCTATTTCATATTTTGTTTATATTTTATATTGTATATTTAATTTATAATTGTTATTTTTTAATACAACTCAATTCACCCCCCTCTTGTGTTAGTCATCTGGGCAATAGCCTTCCATGGACAGCTAGCATGTCTTAATATTTAATTTATTACTCTTGTAAGTTGAGGTGAGGAGTAGTCATTGGATTAATGCTAAGCATAGAAGGGACGTTAGATCGTAATATCGTGGCTTTCTCTTTTAAATGGAGGGTTGAAGAATATTGTATGAGTATTAACGCACTTATGCTAATTATTGGAATAGGACCAATATTGACGTTGGAATTATTGAGGAGCATAGAGGTAAGTGACTATGACTATGCTTCTTACACACAAAGTTCTCTTATGAAAGAATGTCTCTATATCTCTTCCATATTCTTCTAAAGAAAGAGTAAATGTATATATCATGTACGAGCCTTTCTTGGTAGCCCCTGTTAAGCACCCTATCGATTATAATTGTTTGTATGTGTATAAGATAATGCATGCACATAGGTTCTAAATCATGAGATTTTCATACATGCTCTTTCAAATAACTAATGTCTTACTTATATGTAGCATGACATAAAATGCTCTTTTTAAAAAATAAACGCATATGCACTAGGCTAAAGAAAGATAACGAAATGTATGATTGCAAGGTAAGGAAAGAAATGAAAAGAAAGTTAAGGTATGAAAATACGTAATTGCATGAAAGATGATATTTACGCTCATTCTTTTAAATGACGTTTTTTCATGAATGAACCGTAAAATGAAAAGGACTAAATGAAAGAAAGAAAGGACTGAAAAGAAATGAATGTTTTAATGTATGAAACTACGTAATGACCATGATTGATAAATGAATGATGGTACCGAAGGACTGGGCAGATTGCAATGTCAGGTAAGTAGTACTGGCAGTGCACCCAGTGCTTCCCCCTGATGGAAAGGGATTCTTAACCCGAGGCCAAAGGCAGAATCAGGTCCAAAAGATCACTAACCCCAGCACATGGGGCGCAATAGTGTGTACCGGCCAAATGAAAGTGAAACATGAAAGTAATGTTATGCATGAAAGTATTATTTAAATGTTATGCATGAAAGTATTGTTTAAATGTTTATGCATGAAAGTATGATTTATTTCTTAAACTGTTTATCCGTGAAAGCATCGTAAAAAATTAGCAAAGGTTTATGTATGCATGATTTCAAAAGAAAAAGATTAAATGAGTAATAAGTTAACAACATGGTGCACTGCTTGCTAAGTATTAGACTCACTTTGTGCTTATGTTTTAAACGTCCAGGTAATGACGAAGAGGTTGGGGAGCAGGGTATTACTGCAGAGGGAGAGGCAGATGCATAGTGTCTTCCCTGTTGATTCGACCATACATGAATGATGGATTATGTTTATAGATGTTGGTTTTATGTTGGGATGGGTCCCTTGTCGGGACATTTTGTTGGGTTTGACTTTAAACCATTTATCTTTTAGTATGGTGTAACCGTTATAGTGGCGTAATGGTAAACCCTTATACATGGACTTAGTGCCTTCTTGTACGTATGGTAGAGATGGAGTCCCTTCCTAATTAGAACAGTTATGTTTTTATGAATGTATGATGAACTCTGAGAGTCTCTTATGGATGAATGTTTGAATAGAATGTCTATCAGGTGTTCCCTTTATTAAATTAGAAATTTAGAGTACATGTGTCTCATGTTCATGCTGATCACTTATTACTAGAAAAGGGAAAAACAAGGAATGAAAGAGGGACAGGTATGTACATAGCGATTCCACCATTCCCAGGGCAGGGTTGTTACAACCTCCTTCCCTATGGCCGAAAATGGCATTTTCCCTTCCTTCTTATAACTTCTTCTGGAAGCATGGGCATGCTTGCCAAGTGGCAAGTTGCTTGAAAAACCTGAAAATCCCTTCCCATGGCTCTAGTGATTGTGGCTTAGGGAAACTCAAAGGCCTCTCTCCGAATTGGTGCCTCCTTCTAATACCCAAACCCAAATTAGGTTTTCAAAACCCTAAACCCTTATGGCAAAAGGTTAAGGTCCACTTCACCTAAAAGGTTCTAGCCTTCATAATTGTGATGCACCCAAACCTTGCTTGGGATTGGACAAAGACTTAATCATCAAGACATGCAAATCAAGGTTACACCTCCCTCGTTCATGATAGTTAACATGCAATGCACCTAGCATGTTTTTAGCAATAAGCAATAATCACAACAAAAAAAAGTTCATTTCTAAGTAAATTTTGAGCAATTAAAGTATCGTACCAAATTAATCCCAAAATAAATTGTTCAAAAATATCTCCCAATACAACATAAAAGGTTTTAAACACAGCCCCTACAATTTCAAAATCCAATTATCCAAAATCATATTATTCCTTAACAAAGTCAAGAGATTCCTATTTGCCCTCGTCCTCATCCAAAATCTTCTACAAGACCACTAAGAGCTTTAGTACTTCACATATATAGTTCTTGGCTAACTCAAGCCACTCTACTAGCATTGGTTTCACCGAGTGCTCAAGGTTCTTCAAGGCCTCTTTCCCCTTTGGGGCATCCTCACGTTTGCATTTTCTCATTGCTATCGTCTATTCCTATCACAACTTCTACTATTTTAGGGGAAATAGTAATGAAAACTTCAGCAAATTAAACCAATAACATACAAGAAGATGCTAGAAGTATGTAAAGGCAAACCATGAATATGAATGCATGAGCATGGACATGAATTTGACTAAAAACTCATTTCTTTCTTGTACGTGTTCTTTTTCAAAACATTGACCTTGTAATCATGTGACAAAGTAACAAAGTGACCATATAAAAATCTCATTTTCAATTCATATTAATTACTTATAATCATTAAGCCATATAACAATGTGGGTGGGCACCTCACTACTCCCTTAAGCACTGTGGGCCACCATCACATTGTCGACCTGGTGTGACTATGCCAGAATCCATATGATAGAGCAGTTCACAATTTGCCTTCACTGTATTTTCAATGTGTTGCACCCACTAGCTTTAGGTGCTACTTTGCTCCAAAATCCTTTAAGAAGAACTCATTCAAAGCCAGTTGATGAAGCAAAGTCAACTCAAGGGTTACCATTCTAATTTAAACACTCCAGAGTGGACATAGCATTTCCACTAGGATATTTCCCATCCTAGCAATTAGGATCGTGACAAAACCATTTCTTTTAATGCACAACCTGAAAAATATGTGACCATGTAACTTTGATGCAACAATGTCATGTATTTATGCCAAATATAGAGAATGCTTCACGTTTACAGCTTGAAAGAATTAGAACATGCCAAACATTTACTTTTGTATAACATACAAAAGCTCAACAAAGCATATACCATTTCTCAAAACTCCAAACACATCATTTGAACCAACCATTTGAAAAGCAGTATTTGAACATAGCAAGCACATATAAGATATGAATCATAGCATGGATAAGTAGAAATTCTATAATCCAATTTGAACAACCAAAATACAGAGTTTACACATAAACATAAATATGTTATCCAAGAGTAAGTTAGTGGCTAACTTATAAATATCCCAACGTAAAGAAAATGCCGACAATCAAGCAAGCTGTATGTTTTCAAATTGTTAGACTCTGGAGTCAAAAATTAAACCAAACAGGGGTGGCAGGGTTGTATGCTCTTAACCTTTATTGGCTACAAGCTCCTCTTGTGACTCTTATCACTTATATACACAGGGTTTGAAGAACACAAGTGTGTAGTGTGAGTGTATGATAAGGGTGGTTTCACTTGACAAAACCCTAATGGTCGAACATCTCCACTCTCTTTTTCCCCATCTTACTATACCAATTAAAGTTAAGCATGGTTGTCTTCTTGTAGTCAAACCAAATACTCCATTTCTTGTGGGACTACACTACAAGGTCAAGTCACACATTCTTCACTCCCTTAGGCCGAACCTCTTCAACTCAAACCCTTACAAAAGTGTGCATTTTCATGAAAAGGAAATGTGATAAAAACTTGAGAGTTCTTAGCATGCAATCCTTTCCCATAAGGTATTCTTGAATCTCCAATCCTTGCTTGAACGAAAATGGTGTTTGGTTGGAAGGAAAATTGTGTTTGGATTTTCTTCTTCTAAGGTAGGTGAGATAGAAAGGAGTGGAGAGGGAAAAATCTGAAATGAAGAAAATGAATCATGGTGTTTCAATGGGAGTAAGGGTGCTGGTCCATTAATGCCCTCCTTATATATCTTTTCAAAGCCCATTCATTATCTCTCCTATCATTATTTCTGATGTAGAAACTGAAGGGTTTCTTGTGCATGGACTCCATGTGGTGTCTTGCTTCTTGCTTTGGCCGAAAAATCACCTATTCTTCTTGCCTTATCATTGCTTCTCTTGGAAATGTTAAGAGACACATCTTGCATGGATAACAAGTGGCAACTTGTCCTTGCCAAAACCCTAAAACCTTTTTCCAACCCTTTTTGTGTCTAGATGCAATCAACCTAAGGTTGAGCAATGCATGATTTCCAAATGTCCAAATTCACTAATATTTTTGGAACCCTAATCCCAAATCCAAAATTCCCCATGTGTCTCTTGTGCTTGCTCATGATTGCATTTTCTAGAGATTCTAAGGTGCTTATGCATGAATTCCATGTGGCAAACATAGTGTGGGTGGCATCTGTGTCCCTTGGATTTCTGAAATCCACTCTTCTTTCCTTTTATCCACTTTTTAAGTCTAGATACAATGAATCCATAGAGTGAACTTATATGATGGCCAAGTGGCATGGTGGAAGGTGGATTTGGCACGTGCCCTAGGTGAGCCGAAACCCTATGAGTTTCCTCCATCACTTGGCTTCTTCTAGAAGCTTTAGGGCTCCAATGCATGAGGGACAAGCAGCAGATGCTTCTTAGAAAAAATGACACTCCCTTTCCCTAAGAGCCTAATAATTATATCTTAGGGAAACTCAAGAGCCTTCTTGTCCAAAGGGGCGCCTCTCACTCATTTCGAAACCCTAGTTTGGGCTTATGAAACCCTAAATTCGCTATGGGGCATAAACTTGGCTAAGTGTTAAGCTTTTAACCTTGGGCTTGGGCACCTATTGCATAAATAAAACATGGCCTAAGTCAATCTTACACCCTTAAACTTCTCCAATCATTAGGCTTAAGTCCATTTGGAATAAAAACAAAAAATGAAATAAATAAGAATAAGGACCTAGCTTAGACTAGGTTATCATAATTATATATTGGGCTTAAATCTATTTGGGTTAAGACATAAAATAAAAAGTAACGAGTGAGGACTTAGCTTAGACCGGGTTATCACAGCCCACCAAAAACTCAATGGATAAATCTTTTCAGACCTTAGGAGCATCTTGATATTCCAAAAAGATTTTATGAATTGAGCAACCGCTTAAGTTTTAGCTTGTCATCATAGTCAATTGCCTACCTGCTATAGTAAGAAAAGTATCATTTTATTTATTTGAGGTACTTAAGAGTATGAGATTAAAAAAAGAATTGCACCATTTTAGAATTCTACGATGCAATAATACATTTTTCATTTTTTGGATGAAAAGTTTTAAAAAATTCCTTTGATTTATTTCATACACTTAGGAGTCAAATTTTATGAAATGAATTGCACTACTAGGCTCATATGAATATTTAGGATTTTATGCTACAATAATAATTTTTACAATATTTTAGGTGAATAGCAACACGTGGTATAGCGCTATGTGGTACCCAGTTCAAGCGATTGTCAAATCGTTATGGAAGGTCCATATCTACTTAGAATCACTAGGATTTCTTCTTAGATGGACACTTGGCACATTCCTAGCCATTCATTTGAATAGTATAAGGACATTTGTCACTTAGTGAGTTAAGTGTGATTGATTGGATGCAAATCAAGCCATGTGATCATGCCACTTATGCAAACACTATTCTGACCACCTGAAACACTTTTTGACCAGCCAAAATAGAGTTTCAACCCTAGTAAAAACCTAAACAATTGGATTTTAATTGAAACTCTAAAACCCTCATGACAGTCAAAACCCTAAACCATGATCTCAACCTTTTTGTGGCCCGATTTTTTATTAAATATTTAATCACTTGAATTAATCATGACAGTCAAACTCTAAAACCCTCATGACAGTCAAAACCCTCATGTTTGCACTCATGCACCTTTAACCACTATATTACATCTTGGTAATCACATTGGTCCAAGAAAATTTGAATTTGGGTTTGAACCCAACCAAAACCCCAAAGTGAAGCCCATGAAACCCCAAGATTTCAGCCCATTGCTAAGGCCCATTTTGGCCCACCAAAAATCACCACCATGGAAGGATTCTTGAGGAAGTTTCTTCACCCTACCAAGGGCTAGACAAGGGTTGACACCACCACTCACTTCAGCCTCCCAATGGTCTTTTGATGGAAGACAAGAAGGCTACAAGATCATATCCCATCCACACTGCCAGAATGCTACTGCCAACAACAACTTTGCAAGCCCATGTCCCCCAATTTTTGGCTGCCAACCTCCCATCCCAAATTCATTCAGCCACCCATGTCAACCCCTCCACCATGTATATCACGCCATTTTCATTTTACACTTCATAATTTGCATTTACAACCCATTTTCTAGAGAAAACCCGAGAGAGAGTCTTTAAGCAATTTTCCTGGCTGTTTTTGTTCAATTTTTTTAAACCGTTTTAAGTAGATTCCTACGAATATTTCTTATATATATTTTTTTTCACTTTGAGTTTAGTTTCCATTGGTATATTTTGGGTAATTTTTCTTGGAGTTGTTATTAGTAGATAGTCAGTTTTAGCATGCAAATGATGTTTGTGTGAAACTTTGATATTTTGATGAGGTTTTTGGTGAAATCTTGTGTAGATCTTTATGGGGTGAAGCTTTAACATTTTATGCAATTTAGGTTTTGAATTGTTTCATGTTAATATTTTTTATAAATATTTTGCATGATTTTGGAAAGATGAAAACTAGAAGTGTCAAAACAGTTTCTATTTTGGGAAAGATTTAGTCTTTTGTTATGAAAACATGATCCAATGGTCTTTGATATTCACATATTTTTTTCTTAAGGCTTTAATATTTGTGTTAAGAAGTTATTTTTTGAGAATATTGGTTTTGACCTTGATGGAATAATTCTTATGTATGCAAAGGTTTGGTCAGGACACAAACTTGAGGCTCACGGGTTTACTTTGTGTTTTTATGAAGTTTTTGGCATGTGATCCTAGATTAACTACTTAGATCAAGTTTAGAAATTAAATGTGAGGTATATTATTTTATTTCTTGAAGGTTTATTTCATGAAAAATTCTGATTTAGTGGTTTTGATCTAAAGTCAAAAACATGTTGTACTCGGTTTTGAACTTAATGAGCATGGCAATTGTTTGGTGATGATTTTTGTGATTATGGTGTATGTGCGATGGTAAGCTTATTATTGTCATATTCTGTCACTTATGATTATTATAAATTATTTAATATGTCATGCCAAGTTATTAATTGTAAGTTCGTAATTATCTGCTACATGCCATGTCATGTGTCACATGGTCAATTATTACATGTCATGCCATGTCACATGCATACTGTATGTCATGAAAAGTATTTTCAACTCAATGGAGTCTTTTATTTTTGTCATGACCCCAATTTCTAGGATGGGATATTATCCTAGTGGAACTCTATTTTTCAAGTTGGAGTGTTTAAATTGGTGTAGAATTCTCTTGGTTAACAAGGTAAAGATTAACAGATTTTTAATGGAACCTAAATGACTAGTTTTCAGAGTGAAGTCAGGCACAAACGCCGGTGGTGCCAACCACAGTTTCATTTTAGTATATTGATGTACTCACAGCTAGCACAGATGCTTGTGATGTGATGAGGTATTGGCAAGAGCACATGGCTCAAGGAGACTGTTAGGGACCCGGTCAAGTCCCTAGACAATAAGTCCTCCACGCCAATGGTGGTCTTGTGATGATCGGATCCTTGTTCCTCTCTTGCTTGGTTCTCAAGCAATAGTGGTCAAGATGACCACTTGGATATGGTGTGGTTAGATGTTTAGGCAAAGATAGGTGTATGGAGTGATGGAAATGGGCAAGGGATTGTGGTGGGTTCAATGGTGAGGGCCGCACGGCACTAGAGTGGGCTACGGTTGGCGCCACTTGGAAGATGGAGTTTAGGGTTTGGAAGATGTATGATGGACGGCTAGGATGGAGGTTTAGGGTTTTGCTTGACTTGAGGAATTCTAGGAATGGAGTGATTTTAGGGATAGGATAGTTTGAGTGATTGAGTGATTTGAGTAGATGGAGGATAGGGTTTTGGGAGGATTCCTAAGTGGTAGGAATCCTTGAGGATTTGGTGGGGCTAGTTTGGTAAGTCAAAGTGGACTTGAGAGATTTAAGGGATGAGAGATTTAAGGAATTGAAGATGATTGACAATTTCTTAAATTAATGGATGAGAGATTTAAGGGATTGGAGATGATTATTAATTCCTTAAATTAAGGAATTGGAATTGGAGTGATTTTAGGGATAGGGTGGTTTGAGGGATTGAGTGATTTGAGTGGATGGAGGATAGGATTTTGGGAGGATTCCTAAGTGGTAGGAATCCTTGAGGATTTGGTGGGGCTAGTTTGGTAAGTCAAAGTGGACTTGAGAGATTTAAAGGATGAGAGATTTAAGGAATTGAAGATGATTGACAATTTCTTAAATTAAGGGATGAGGGATTTAAGGGATTGGAGATGATTGACAATTCCTTAAATTAAGGGAAGAGGTGTATGGCTAGCTATGGAAGGAGGGCTTGGTCAATTAGAATTCCTAAATTATAGGAACCTTAATTGGCAAGATGAGTAAGCGGATTAGGCAATTCAAATTAGGCAAGGATTGCCAAAATTTGAATTCAATTCCCAAAGGAAGTGAATTTCGGCCAAGGCTAAAAAGATGGAGCAAACACTTTATGGAAGTTGACAAACACAAGTGTTGGGAGATTTTATGGATTGAATGGATTGGAAGAACAACGAAGAACACTCAAGAACAAAATGATGAACACTCAAGAACAAAAGAACAAACTTATGAACTTGAATGAACAAAAACATAAACAATACTAATTCAATACTTGATTCACGAATTGCACAAGAATTGAATAAACCTCATATATTGAAGAACTCAACTTGGATTCACGAATTGCACCAAGTTGCAAGAACAAGATAAATGAATCACACGTATTCACGAATTGCAAGGTGTGATCCTCTCTTTGGGATTCACGAATTGCACCCAAAAAGCCCAAGTGCAAGGCACCGGTTTGTGATCAACAATAGTCTTCCCTCTAGGAGTTTGCCAAAAGATGTAAATGCAAAGACTAAGAGTCCTATTTATAAGGATTACAACTTGGAAACTCCCAATAGGTCCCTTGAAAAATAAATAATTAAATTAAAATAAACAATAAGCAATAACATAGTTGGCATGGGGCAAGTTGACCCGTGGCATGCATGAGCCCATGGGTGGGCTAGGTTGGCCCTTCTCTTCATGGGGTCCTATCAGAGACTTAGCATTCACAGTTCATGTTTAATTAACCAATTTATTGTTAAACAAGGTTTCAAGTTCATGTCAAATTTCAATTCATGTCAAGTTCAGTTTAGTCAAGTCTTGTCGCGTCCATGTTTAGTCATGTATTTTTCAATCAAGCACATGCCATACTATTTTCCATGTCATATCACAAACATTCATGTTCATGTTATATCACACATATTCATGTTCAAGTCATGACGCATTCATGCCATTTTACTGTCAGGAATGCATCTGTATAATGTTAAAAATTTGGTAATTCACTTGTTGAGATTCGTAAATAAATCTCACGTGGTAGTCCAACTACTATTCCCATTGGAATAGTAGATAATGTATCAGGATCTCGAGAACCAACACCCTGAGGATTAGACGAGGCTGACTAGCCCATAGAAGAACGACGAAGAACTGATAACCACAGTTATTTGTTTCCTATGCATGATTTGGACATTATAGTAGAGCTACCGTGAGCAGCTTAGCAATCTATCAGAATAGATTTATTTTCAAACTGTAATTATGGAGCTCTATCTCGAGTGCTTATGTCGTTATAGATCTTTTGAACAAGTACTGTAAATTTTGGATATCTATTATCATGTGATTATGAAGTATGCATATGTTATCTTGGGATATGTTATATATGGTACATAGTATTGCTTAAAAAAAATTATCTGCTGCAAATATTGCATACTGTTAAACTTATGTAAGGTGCACTGCATCTTTAACTGTCATGAACGGGGGATATATAACCTTATATTGCATGTTTTGACACTTCAACCTCCGCCAAATCCAAAGCAAGACTCGAGGGTGTCAGAACTAATGTCATTGTTACTTCCCAATTAATGTTATACAACACCAATTATTCATCACTTATATCCAGGTACAAAAAATTGAACACAATTTGTTGTTTGACTAAAAATTACATTTCCACAAATATAAATAACCAATAGTGGAGACAGGCCTCCGTTTCTATCACCTGGGCAGGGTTAATCATTTTTCCTCAAGAAACTCCTCTTAGGCTACATCTTCATCAAGGTCTACGGTTCCGATAAATGAAACCATAGGTGAGTTAAACATATATGAAAATACTACTAATAAGAGACAATATAAGTGAAGATGCATGCATTGTTTCATGTAAATGATCTATTGTAGTGCCCCTAGCCCCACTTGGGATTTGGCAGTGACTGAGATGCCAGGACATGTAACACAAGGCTACACACTTCTCGTACATGACAGATAATATACAATGCTCCTAGATATACTAGCAGTTTGCAATAAATGAACAACAAAAAATAGTGAAAGGTAAAGTGATCTAAGCAATGCCCCAGGCAAATGCATAGTACATGGTACAAACTTAAAAAAAAAAAAAAAAAAAACTCTCACCCAACCTTGTCACATCATTGTCATCGTCAATCAAAAGATAGTTATCAAAACATAATATAAGTTTGTGTCTCCCAAAACACAGGACCAAATACTTCTCAAAAGATATGTCAAGTCTCAAAACATTTCCCTTTATGGGAAACGAGGTCCCAACTCTAGACATCTCTTTTTTTTTTCATAGTGGTTCATCCCTCACTCGCTTCTCCATAGCTCGGTCCTTATCCCGATTATTGAGGCATCTGAACTCCTCAATAAACTAGAGGATCTTAGAGATCTTCTAATCTATAGCCTCCAAGTGCTCCAAAATAGTGGGTTTGGGCCTACTTATGTCCATCTTAGGCACGATCCTCTCCAAAGGAGGTGCCATTCTCTTCCTCTTGACCATCAGCCTGACCTTCTAAACCTGTAACAACTTCTACCATTCCAGTCGGGGAATGATAATGGAAAAATTGCAACAATGAGATTTCAAAAAATCTCAGTAAGTGATCACACAACATACCATAGTTAACACAAGCTTACAAGAGGTATATCATGCAATGCCTGCATGGACATGTACATAACTCATAATTGAAACCGAACTATGACTCATGCATTGATCACTTCTGAAAACTTGTAACAGAGACTTAGCATTTTCAAAAACATATACTTTTGTTATCATTCATATCTTAGGTGTGACATCCCCTTTTTACATGTATTTTCACTGAAGGAGTATTTTTATTTTAATTAATATGTTGGTTCTTTTATTTTAAATTATTGTATTTTAATCGGTTTTATTTTAGTTGTTTAATGGTTTTTAAAATTGTTTTCGTCGGATTAGTTTTTGGACTCCGGAGGTGAGGACTAGACTTCATTTTCTTTCTCCATCTTTTCTTTTCTCTTTTTCCTTTTTTTCCTTTTTCCTTTTCTTCTTTTCTTCTTTTTTTCTTTTCTTCTTCTTCTTTTTCCTTCCTCTCCCGCACGAGCTGCTCTCTCTCTCTTTCTCTCCCGTTGTCGTCCAGTTGTGCGGCCCAGACCCGCCGCTCGCCGGCGACGTGGCTGGCACCGCCCACCTAGAAAAATCTCCCACCGGCCGGCACACCACCCCACCAAAAACCAACCCCTCCCGTGCCGCCGTTAACCCCCTAGAGCACATCTAAGCCGCATGGCTTTAGGCCATTTTCGGTGCCGTCGCTCCACTTCCGGCCACCACCTCTTCACCACTTCATCCTCCCGTCGTAACCCACCCATTTCTGGCCCCAATCCGTTACCAGAGCAGCTCCCATGAGCTCAACTCTGATCTGCCCCTTCTTTCGCTTCCACCGCCATTTCCACCGCTACCCACGGCCAAAACTCACTTTCATTAGCTTCATAAACATCTCTAGGCCATTCTCTATCAATTTCAAGTCTTGATTTGTCCCCATTCGAAAGTGGATAATTTACAACCCACGGCCATAGTGTAAAATACACTGTTACGTTGCTTTCTCTCCGCCGTTTGCAATGTCGTGATCCTTCGAAAAATACCTTATAGCGTTGTAAGTATTTTCTAAACTCTATTTTAGATTTAAATATATTTTTGCTCTTACAATAAATTATTTAACTGGTTGGTTGATTCCGGACTGAGTCTGAGGAGTTCGGGGGTCAGATGGATTAAGGACAGAGTTGCTTGGTTTTGTTGTTTTTGTGATTGGTTGGATGTTTTGTATCTTGAGGTGTGCATTGCATGTATGTACATGTGTTGGAACTTGAAAACTGGGCTTTCAAGCGAGAAATGTTTTTGGTATATGTGAACGATTGGATTGACTGGTTTGAGTCAGAGGCACGTGTAGGGATGGTGGTAAACAGGGACGGTGGTAGAATCTCGCCTATGGTTCCCGACTACGGTGCACACGGCAATGGTGGTAAGCAGGGATGGTGGTAGAATCCCGCCTGTGATTCCCGCCTACGGTGCATGCGTAGGGACGGTGGTGAGCAGGGATGGTGGTAGAGTCCCGCCTGCGATTCCCGCCTACAATGCTATGATGGTTTGGTTTTTGGGCCATTATCGGGGATAATGGTGAGGTTATGTTTAAAGGATATGTTTGGGGCCAAAATGAGATTTTGGCATGCGTGGAAAAATGTGGTTTTATGGGATATATGCATTTGCATTCTTTCATGCATATTGTTTGATTTTAATATGTTTTTATCTTGTGGCGTTTGGATCTTTACTTACCTGCGGCACCATTTTGGTACCATAGATTTTGATGCAGAGGTCGAGGAGGAGGATGAGGCTGAGCCCGAGGAGGCGGCTCTGCCGGAGTATTGATTTGGAGTTTATGCCTTGTAGTTGGTTTTGAAATAATATTTGTAGCTTGTAATATTTTATTATGTATGTTTTGAACAGGTTTGTATTAAACATAGAAAAATTCTGGTACTTAGTTATATGACTCTGTTTATCCGCTGCGTGTTTTCTTTTGCACACTTGTTGCATGTACACACACTTGGCACTTGTCGATAGGGTGGTGACCGGTGTTGTCATCATCCCGACGTCTCGATTTCCCCGTGTCCGTACGTGGGATTTGGGGGCGTCACATTAGACCACGTGATCTGAAACATATCATATCATATCGCATGATTCACATCGTGTGATCCATATCATATCATGTAGGTGCATTGCCTTGTTCTTATAACACATACGGATACATCACGGCTCCCCTATGCACTATGTGTTCTTGCTAGTTACCCCACCATCACCAGTCCGTACAATGAGATGAATACATTTTAAATAGAAACATAACTTATTAACTCGACAGTACTTCATCAAGTTACATGCCTTATGCACCCACTAGCATTAGGTGCTACCCCACTCTGGCATTCTTTAGAAAGAATCTATCCAAGGCACACCAATGGTTCTTTGTCTTACCACTCCAGTTTTAAGTACTTCAGAGTGGACAGAGGAGTTCCAGTAGGACATTCCCTCACCCTAACACTTGGAGTCGTGATAAAACTCTTTAAAATTCACTTCATTTCCAAAACAATTTTGTTTTTGAAAACGTTTTTCTTTTGAAATCACTTTTTCCAAATGCATGTGACATGAGACTTAAGACATGCATTCTAATACTTTGATATTATGCCATATGAGATACCGTGCATGAAATAGCCAAGCATAACATGTTCAAGTCATAGCATGATATCATAGAACTCATAAGATATTAAAATACAAACATGGAACTAGGTAAACTAGCCTTGGCCGAAACATATAGGTACAAAAACATGGAAAATCATCACTTAAACATACTCCAAACTTCATTCATATTGCTTAGAAACCAAAGCATAGTAAAACAAGACAAGAAATCATAGCATTTGAACAAGATCTGAATCACTCAAGGCATGGTATAGCCAAATCATTAAGGTCCTCAAATTAACACCATTATTTTCCTTAAAACTGAGACATGCAAAGGATCTTCTTACCATTTTCATCACAAACCGAATCATATTCATATTCCAAGTTCATGTAAGAGTATTCAACAAACAAACAAGAAATAACAACCAAAGCAGTAGAAACAAACAAAAGTGATGTGAACCCTAATCGACTCACTTTGAGACGCAACAACAATATTGGAAAAACAAACCCAACAAAGCCAAACTTAAAGTCTTTGGATGGAGAATCTAGACCTGTTGAGATCCCGTTTTAAGAATCTAGATTATATTAAAATCTAGACCCGTTGAAAAACCCGTTTCAAAAACCCAAATTACAATGAGGAACGCCACAAATGTTGTGATTTACCTTTGATAAGTTCAAAAGTTCAACCAAGAACAAGAGGAGTAAACTCAATTTACAATGAAAATTCAATATTTTCTAACCTGCTCAAATGAGGCTAAAAGTGGTTTAAATAAACAATCACTAAAAATCCTAGTGAATAGTATTGTGGGTACTATAGCATAACGTGAACAGTGCCATGCTACAGTAGCTTCTAAAACCCTAGTTCAAATAAAATAACAACTTTTCAAATAAGCCCTTGGCCAAAATACAATGCCTTCCCAAAAACTCTGGTTCATTAGAAATAAGACATGTGGGCTGGACATCCCTCAATCTCAATTATTCTAGATTAATTCCTATGACTAATAAAATAAGCCCTTTTAATGAAATAAATAAGTTCAAATAGGCCCAAGTCATGTCTTCCATAGCTTGGATCAAATGGATCAAAAATGGATCTTCTTCTCTTAAGCTCATCATGAGTGTTGGACTCCTGCTAGTTTTATTCCAATTGGATTGCATCAATCCTTGCATTGCTTCCTTAATCTTCGTGGCTCGTAATCTTATAATTGATCCTTAAGACTTGGTCCGCCTTAGGGCCCATCATCCCCCTCTCCTCAAAAGGATTTGACCTTAAATCTCCACCTGGATCAAAGGGAAATAGATCATTAACATTGAAAATAGCAAGTACATGATACTTGGAAGATCTACTAGATATGAAGTATCATTAATTTTATCAAGAATTTGGAAATGTCCATCCAAGCTACTTCTGTCATCAACAGGTAAAGGCATTAAATCAAAAGGAATAAGTGGATTAAAGTAAAAAACAACTTCAAAAGATGAATGAAAAATAGTAGTATGCATGGTGCAAACTCTAATAATGACAAATGATACTCTCGTAAGTGTTCATGCGACAATTCAATGAATGGAAAATGATATTCCCACAAACGTTCATGAAACACATCTAAAGTCTTCCTTACACCAAAATGACCACTCCAATTATATGCGACCTCAATGAATGGCAAACCATACTCCCAAAAGTATTCATGCAATATGCCTAAACTCTTCTTTACACCAAAGGGACCATTCCAACTATATACAAACTCAATGAATGGGAAACAATACTCCCACCAATGTTCATGCAACACTTCTATGGTCTTCTTTACACCAAATTGTCCCATCAAAGCACCTTCATGTGCTCTAAGCATAAGCAACTCACGCATAGAACTATTAGGCAGAAAAAGTCTATTATCTCTAAACAAGTACCGATCTAGTCTATAGAACTTACCAAACGATGATTTCTCACATACTCTATACACACTAGCGAAGCCATCATCATTAACATACAATTTCTTATCATATTCAAGTCTCAATAATTTTATATCTAAAATGATGACAAGGACATATCTTCTTGCTAAAGCATCAAACACAAAATTTTTCTTACCATGTGTGTACTAAATTACATGAGGAAACGTCTCAATGAATTGAACCCACTTGGCATGCATTCTATTCAACTTACCTTGTCCCTTCAAGTATATCAAGAACTTATGTTCTTCAAAGAAAGGTTGGGTAGGGACTGTCGCACCTATCACAAAATTCATGTAATGCTCTATCTCTCTTATAGGTGACAATCCCCTAAAAACATCACTAGGCAACACGACCTCATATCCCTGCAACAAAGAGATAACAATACTAGGGAAAGATTCATTAAGTTCGTTAGTATTAAAATTCACCTTAGCATAAAAACTCACTTCTCTCTTTATTTTTCTCACTTTCTTCACTCTCATCTTTCTTTTCACTCTCTTTTTTTCTTGTGGTTTCAACCTCACCCTCATTTCTTTCACTATCTTTTTCCTTTCCACACTCTTTTCTTTCACTCTCTTTTTTGACATCTTTTTTTGAACTCTCGGCCTCACAATTGTTTTTCAATTCATTCTCTCTTTTTCTTGAGGTTTCACTATTTCTTTCTTTCTCAATCTCACTTTTACTTTCTCGTTTTTGATCAATCTCAGTTTCACTCTTTCTTTTTTGATCAACCTTACTTTTCAACTTCAATTGGTCCTCATGGACCTTTGTTGGAGTTAAAGAAGCAAGTTTGATTGTTTTTCCACCATTTTGAAAACTGTACATGTTACTGAACCCATCATGGATCACTCTCCTATCACACTGCCACGGCCTCCCTAACAAAATATGGCCAGCATGCATAGGCACTACATCACAAAGTACCTTATCCTTATACATCCCAATTGAAAAAGAAACTAGCACTTGCTTATTTACCCTAATCTCCTCACAATCATTCAACCACTGCAACTTGTATGGTTTAGGGTGTTTTAAGGTAGGTAAATTCAATTTCTCAACTAAAGTAGTGCTAGCAACATTAGTACAACTACCCCAATCAATGATCATACTACATACCTTGTTGTTGATGTGTCATCTAGTATGAAAAATGTTTTCTCTTTGCTGCTCTATATCATCCATCTTAAATTCTGTATTGGGAGCATGCCTAACAACAAGAGACTCGCCATTCTCTTCATTCTTATCATATATATTCTCAATATTAGGCTCACATCTCCTCCTCTCTCTCTCACCTTGCAGATTTCTACTCACTGTATCTCGATGATCTATCCTATCCCTCACTTCACCTAACACCATGTTCAACCGCTCAAACTATTGTTGCATAACTTACAACACAAAAGAGTTATCTACCATCCCCTTTGGTTATGAGTCATTTTTATGAGACATCGTATGCGCTGCAGAAAAGAATGTTAGTAGAAAATGTGATGACCCGCTTTCACGTGTTTTTTTTCACTGAAGGGTTGTTTTTAATTTAATTAATATATTGCTTTATTTATTTTAAATTATTGCGTTTTAAATTTAGTTTTTATTTGTTGGATGTTGTGTTCATTTATTTATTTATTTATTTGTTTTACAGTTTTTAATCTCATTCTCGGCAGATTTGTTTTGTTGTCCGGAGTGAGGATTGGACCTCATTTCTTCCTACATCTCTTTTTTTCTTTATTTTCTTTTTCTTCTTTCTTCCTCTCTCCCGTGAGTCGACTCTCTCTCTCTCCTCTCCCACGCCGGAAGCCATCCCAGCCCCGACCCACCGCCGTCCGGCCACCGTGGACGACACCACCCCCACCAGTCGAACCCCCTCCCTCCGGCGCATCACCCCACCGAATCCCAGCCCCATCCGGCCAGCCGTTTGGCCGAAAAATGCCCAACAAAGCCCCACAGTTTTTGCCTCGATCCGCAACCGTCGCTCCACCTCCGGCCACCACCTCTTCAACAGTTCATCACCGGTTCCTTGCCGTCTTAACCCACCCATTTCCGGCATCTAATAGCCACCGGAACAGCTCTCACGAGCTAGCTTTCCATTTTGGGAAATCCGGCCATCAACCACCGTTTTCGCCTCCACCCACGGCCAAACTTCACTTCCACTAGCTTCATAATCATCCTTAGACCATTCCCTATCAATCCCAAGCCTTGGTTTGTCCCCGTTCAAAAGTGGGTATTTTACAACCCACGGCCACAGTGAATTTTCACTGTTACGTTGCTTTTTCTCCGCCGTTTGCAACGCCGCAAGCTTTCTAAAAATACCGTATAGCGCTGTAAGTATTTTCCAAACCCTACTTTTAGATTTAAATATATTTTGCTCTTACAATAAATTATTACTGCTGGTTGGTTGATTCCGGACTGAGTCCGAGGAATTCGGGGGTCGGATGGATGGATGAAGGAGTTTCTTGATTTATTGATTTGTGGTTGGTTGATTGTTTTGTGCATTGAAATTGCATTTACATGGTGCTTGCACGTGCATTTTATTTTATTTGAGAAATCCTGTTTTGCTGGCGTGAATGGAATTTCGGGTGCGTGTGTCTCACGAGCCCAAGCTGGGATGGGTTATTATCTCGGTGGAGCTCCTCTGGTCACTCGGGAATGGATAATACTGAGTGACATCCCCTGAGTTGTCGCTGGACGACGACGGGAGCGGGGGCTAGAGGATGGCCTAGCCAGGTACGCGCTGGGCGCGAGTCTGGGCATCGCTCTACTCACCGACTCTGTGGCCCTTCACTGGCGAGGGCTAGAGGATGGCCTGGCCATGTACGCGCTGGGCGTGAGTCTGGGCATTGCTCGTTTAGGTGTCACATGCGTAGTCGTTACCTGCGGTGTGGCACAGAGCCAGGGTGTGCGGATGATCCCTAGGGGAGATCATGGTGCATGCATAATTGGATCGTTTTTATGGTCTTCGGATGCGGGCCATTTTCTGGGAAAATGGCTTTTGAGACTTTTGATCCATTTTCTGGGAAAATGGTGGTTTGGGCCATTATTTGGGATAATGGCGAGGCTTGGTTTTAAGGATATGTTTTTATGGGCCAAATGGGTTTTTTGGCATGCGTGGTAAAAATGTGGTTTTGCGGGACATGTGCATTGGCTTTTCTTGCATCCATGTTGTTTGAATTTTATATGTTTTTATCTAGTGGTGTTTGGAGTTTACTTACGCAGGCACCATTTTTGGTATCGTAGATTTTGGTGCAGAGATCGAGGATGAGGAAGAGGAGGCTGAGCCCGAGGATGCGGCTCCGCCAGGATGCTAATGTTATATTTTGTATTTGATATTAAATTATATTTGTGTCTTGTAATATTTATTTATGTATGTTTTGAATAGCTTTGTATTAAACAAGAAACATTTTGGTACTTAGTTATTGACTTGCTTTTCGCTGCGTATTTCTCGTGCACATTCGTCGCTTATACATACACTTGGCACACGTCGATAGGGTGATGACCCGTGATGTCATCATCCGGACATCTCGATTTTTCCATGTCCTTGCATGGGGATTTGGGGGCGTCACAGGTGGTATCAGAGCGGTTTGGCTCTGGGTAAAACCACATGTCCCGTAGGTAGTACCAGAATGCTTTTAAGGTTGTGTTTTAAAATTATGTTAAGTAAAGTTATTTAAACTGTTTTATTTGTTTTATTTGTTTGAACTTGTTTGTTTGTTTTTATTTATTTAGTTATGTTTTTGCAAGTTGGTTTCTTTTGTTTTGTGTGATGTGGTGTTGATCTTTGGTTCTGTTTTTGTTGGTTGTTGGTTTTATTTGTTTTTGTTTTCTGAAAGGGGGTCAAAGGTTGTGGTGGCAGGAAAATGGGAAGGCCAAAGAAATCTACTCAGGAGCCACGGGACAATACGTCAAGAGATGACTCCATAGCCCAAGCCATATGGCAGATGACGGAGTTTATGCAGCAAAATTTTAGGCCACAACAGACAGGGCCTTGGCCACAACCAGGGGGACCTTGGCCACAACAAGGGGGTCCCTGGCCGCCACAAGGAGGGCCTTGTCAGCAACAAGAAGGACTTTGGCCGCAACCAGGAGGTCCTTGGCCATATCAGGGAGGGCCTTGGCTTTACCCGGGAGGATCTAGCAGCATGGTGCAAGCCGGATGCACCTATGAGCGCTTTCTAGCGCATAGGACCCCACACTTCACTGGAGAAGAGGATCCGCTTCAAGCTGGATGTGACGCCCCCAAATCCCCACGCCCGGACACAGGGAAATCGAGACGTCCAGATGATGACAACCCGGGTCACCACCCTAACGACGAGTGCCAAGTGTGTGTAAAAGCAACAAATGTGCAAAGGAAACGCAACGGATAACGAAAGTCATAAAACTAAGTACCAGAATTTTTCTTAACATAATACAAGCTATTTAAAAGATACATAAATAAAATATTACAAAACACGAATATAGTTTTAAACCAAACTATAAAGCATAACATCAGCAACCCGGCGGAGCCGCATCCTCGGGCTTAGCCTCCTCCTCCTCATCCTCGAAACCTGCACCAAAAGCTACGGAACCAAAAATGGTACCGCAGGTAAGTAAAACCCAAACACCACCAGATAAAAACACATAGAACTCAAACAAAATGCATGAAGCATGCCCAATGCACAAAACCCATAAAACATATTTTTCCACACACGCCAAAAATCCCATTTGGCCCAAAAACACATCGTTTCCAAAAACCATGCCAAAAGTCACATTTGGCCTCTATAACCGTCTCAAACCAAAATCCATTTTATCCGTATGCGCCATGACCTCCCCTAGGGGTCATCCGCACACCCTGGCTCTAGTGCCACACCGCAGAGTACCACCACGCATGTGACACCTAACGAGCGATGCCCAGTTCCACGCCCCGCGTGTTCGTAGCCAAGCATCCTCTAGCCCTCGCCAGCGAAGGGCCACGGAGTCGGTGCGTAGAGCGATGCCTGGTTCCACGCCCGGCGCGTTCGTAGCCAAGCAACCCCTAGCCCCCGCTCCCGTCGTCGCCTAGCGACAACCCAGGGGACATCACTCAGTTTATTCCGCTCCCGAGTGACCAGAGGAGCTCTACCGGGATAATACCCCATCCCGGCTTGGGGTCGTGATACACACGCACCCGTAAGTCTACTTATGCCAATACACAGGCTTTTCACACTTAAACAAAAACACACGTGCATGCACCATGTAATGCCATATCAATGCACAAAAATAACCTACCAATATATATCAATAAAACAAGCAACTCCGTCCTCCATCCATCCGACCCCCGAACTCCTCGGACTCAGTCCGGAATTAGCCAACCAACAGATAAATAATTATTGAATGAGCAATATATTTTTAAATCTAAAAATAGAGTTTGGAAAATACTTGCAGTGCTATACGGTATTTTTAGAAAGCTCGCGGCGTTGCAAACAGCGGAAGAAAAGCAACGTAACAGTGTAATTTACACTGTTGACGTGGGTAATAAATTACCCATTTTCGAACGGGGACAAAACAAGGCACGAAATTGATAGGGAATGGTCTTGAGATATTTATGAAGCTAAAGGAAACGAGTTTTGGCCGTGGGTGGTGGTGGAAATGGCGGTCGAAGGCCAAAAAGAGGCTGAACGGAGTTGAGCTTGTGGGAGCTGCTCCGGCAACGGATCGAGGCTGGAAATGGGTGGTTTAGGTTGGCAAGAGGTAGGGAAAGAAGCTGTGAAAAGATGGTGGGCGGAGGTGGTGCGACGGCGCCGGAAACGGTGAAAAACCGTATGGCTTGGAGGAGCTCGTGGTGGCTAACGGTGGCTCGGATGGAGGTGAAACTTGGTGGGGATGTTCACCGGTGAGAGGGGAAGAAAACTGGGTGGGTGGTGTAGGCCACGCTGCCGGCGAACGGCGGTTCTGGGCTACGAAAGCAACAGGGGCAAAAACAGAACAGGTGCAGCGAATTCCGACGGCTCTCGAAGGCTAACGGCTGGTCCGATGGCTCTAAAAATTGGTGGGGATGATCTCTGGTGGAAGGGGAAGACAATGGTGGTGGCGGTGCACTAAACGGTGGCCGGACGGCGGAGAACTGGCCGGTCAAAGGGGCGGCGACGGGAAGGGGTAGGAGATGGGGGCTGCGCGGGGAGAGAGAAAACGGGAAGAAAAAGAAGAAGCAAAAGAAAGAAAAGAAGAAAAAGAAAAGGAAAAAGGGAATAATAAAAAGAGGAAAGAAAAGAAATGAGGTCCAATCCTCACTCCGGAGACCAAAAATCGATCCGCCGAAAACGATATTAAAAACCGTAAAACGACTAAAATAAATTAAACACAACATCAAATAAATTAAAACCAATTTAAAATACATTAATTTAAAATAAATAAACCAATATATTAATTAAAATAAAAACAACAATTCAGTGAAAATACACGTAAAAGCGGGTCATCACACTGGAAAGTGGATCAAAGACTGGAAAGAACTTTTGAGGTGTGTGGTTGCACTGAGGCGCAACAGGTACTCTATGCCAGCTATCTGTTGCAAGGCACCGCCTCTGATTGGTGGGATACCAAGAGGGTGATGTTAGAAGCAGAGCTGGGATCATTCGCCGCTGTAACCTGGCAGCGCTTCAAGAAAGAATTTAATGACCGCTTCTACCCCGTATCGGTAAGGAAGCAAAAGGCAAGAGAGTTCTCAAATTTGGTCCAAGGAGGCATGTCAGTGGAACAGTACGCCCGAAGGTTTATAGAACTTGGGCGATTTGCTCCCCACCTTATTGCCACAGAGGAGATGCGAGCTGATCGTTTTCAGGAGGGACTACGCCCTGATATACGTCGTATGGTGGTCAGCCATCGGATATCCACTTTTTAGGAATCAGTGGATGTGGCCACCCTTGTGGAGCGAGAAAATAATCTGAGTATGGGCTCCCTTCTGGGTCATAAGAGGCCGAGTTTTTCTGGTGAAGGAAGCAGCTCGGGCTCGCCTCAGAAATTTGTTCAGCGGACCTGAACTCGACCGCAAGCATCCTCAGGTGTTCGCATGGGAGGACGTGTGCCTGTTTGCAGAGTTTGTAATAGAGCCCATGTGGGTGAGTGCCCTTCTGGTGGGGCTCGATGTTACAATTGTGGCCAGCAGGGTCACTTTGCCAAAGAATGTCCAAGAACAGCTCAAGGAAGCCGTGGAGGTAGACGCGGTGGAAGAACAAATCCAAGGCAAGCAGTGCAAGCCCGGGTTTATACTGTCACACCCGGAGATGTGGATGATGAGGCGCCAGCGACCCATGATGCTGGAGTAATTACAGGTATGGATTAATTTGATTCTATGTTGGATTTAATTTTGGTGTATTTGGTTTCTTCTTTGTTTTCTTGGATTTCATGGGTTGTGTGTTTGGTTCAGGGAGAGTCCATTTGTATGAGTTTTATGCTTGCACTTTGTTTGATTCCTGTGCTTCACAGTCATTTGTATCTTCCACGTTTGCGCGGATGTGTAATTTGGTCACGGAACCTTTGCCAAAGTCATTGGTGGTGGCTTTACCCGATGGTGAAATAGTATGGTGTTCCAAGATTGCGTTGGGATGCCCGTTAAATTTTGATGGAAGGTTCTTGGATGCTGATTTGGTTGTGTTTAAGCTGTTGGGTTTTGATATCATTCTCGGGATGGATTGGCTATACCGATATTCTGCGAGTATTAATTGTAGAAGTCGGGTAATTACCTTTCAGCTTCCAGATGGTGATTGTCTGGAATTTACGGGAAGTTAAAAGAAAAGCCGGTAATTATATCGGCAATTCAAGCAAGAAGAGAAATTGCATGGGGAGCATATGCATTCTTAGTTCTGATGGTGTCCACGTCGTCCGAGGAGAAGTCTTTGGTAGACATTCCAGTTGTAGAAGAATTTCCCAATGTGTTTGTGGATGACTTGCCCGGACTACCCCCTGTTCGGGAAATGGAGTTTGTTATAGACTTGGAACCTGGAGCGGCTCCTGTACATAAAGCTCCTTATCGCATGGCACTGGCTGAATTAAAAGAGTTGAAGACTCAGTTGCAAGAGCTGGTAGATAAGGGATTTATTCAGCCTAGTACTTCGTCGTGGGGTGCGCCAGTGTTGTTCGTTAAAAAGAAAGATGGAACCCTCCATATGTGCATAGATTATAGGGAATTAAACAAGGTGACCATCAAAAATAAATATCCTCTCCCGCGGATCGACGATTTATTTGATCAGCTTCAAGGATCAGCCGTGTTCTCGAAGATTGATTTGAGGTCGGGATACTACCAGCTGAGGATCAGAGACAAGGATGTGCCTAAAACTGCTTTCAGGTCGAGGTATGGGCATTATGAATTTAAGGTGATGCCGTTTGGGTTAGCTAATGCCCCTGCTGCTTTCATGGATTTAATGAATCAAGTATTTCAACCTTATCTGGATTCCTTTGTGGTAGTGTTTATTGATGATATTCTGATTTATTCCCGAGATGTTGAAGAACATGTGTATCATCTTCGTCTGGTACTTGGGAAATTGAGAGAACACCAGCTATATGCCAAGCTTAGCAAGTGTGAATTTTGGCTGGAGGAAGTCAGATTTCTTGGGCATGTGATTTCCCGAGACGGAGTGGCTGTTGATCATAGTAAGGTAGAAGCCATTTTGTCATGGCCGCGTCCGACTACAGTGCGCGAGATCCGGAGTTTCTTGGGGCTTGCTGGTTATTACCGAAGATTTGTGGAGGGATTTACTCGCCTATCCGGACCTCTCACAGCTCTGACTCGGAAGAATACAGAATTTGTGTGGTCAGATAAATATGAGAGAAGCTTCCAAGAATTAAAGAACAGGTTGACGACGGCACCAGTGTTAGCGCTCCCAGAACCGCATAAGCCATTCGTAGTTTTCAGTGATGCGTCTAAGTTTGGTTTGGGTTGTGTCCTTATGCAGGAAGGACGGGTTGTTGCCTATGCGTCTCGTCAGCTAAAGGACCATGAGAAAAATTATCCGACGCACGATTTGGAATTGGCTGCGATTGTTTTTGCACTCAAGATCTGGCGGCACTTTTTGTATGGGGAAGCATGCGAGGTATACACTGATCACAAGAGCTTGAAGCATTTGTTTTCCCAGAAAAATCTGAACATGAGGCAGAGGCGATGGCTAGAGCTAATCAGTGACTACCAGTGTGAGATCAAATACCATCCGGGGAAGGCTAATATAGTTGCTGATGCTTTGAGCCGAAAATCGCACTTGGAAGATGAAGCCGAGCCATCGGAATTGAATTCGTTGCTTTGTGGGATGAGAAGGCTCCTTATTGAGAGTTCGCAGCAAGAAGAGATTTTATCTTCAGTTCTTGATATTCGGGTAACTGATTTTGAGGAGTTGAAGACTCTTCAAAGGAAGGATCCAAAGCTGTTGAATATCAGAAAAAGGGTCAGAAAATCTCGAGGGCCGTTGCATTATAGCATGGATAAAGATGGGATACTTCGGTTCCGAGATCGCAGAGTGGTCCCCAAAGATTCGGAATTCAAGGAGCGGATCATGGCAGAAGCTCATGCGGCCCCTTATTCAGTTCACCCCGGCAGTACAAAGATGTATCGGGACTTGAAGAAAAATTATTGGTGGGATGGAATGAAGAGGGATATTGCCTTACATGTTGAGAAATGCCACACATGCCGTCAAGTGAAGGCCGAGCATCAAAGACCTGCAGGTATGCTCCAACCCCTCCCTATTCCCGAGTGGAAATGGGATGACATCACGATGGACTTTGTAGTGGGTTTGCCGAGAACGCCTAGTGGGAAAAATTCTGTTTGGGTGATTGTTGACCGTTTAACGAAGAGTGCTCATTTCCTTCCTGTTAATAACACCAACTCCTTGGGTAAGTTGACACGCTTGTACGTGAAAGAAATAGTGCGGCTGCACGGCATACCAAAGAGTATAGTGTCGGATCGAGACCCAAGGTTCACGTCGCAGTTCTGGAAAAGTTTGCAGGCAGCTTTGGGTACTAAGTTGAAGTTCAGTACTGCTTACCACCCACAGACAGACGGCCAATCGGAGCGCACCATTCAGACCCTTGAAGACATGTTGCAAGCGTGTGTCATGGAATTTCAGGGGAGTTGGGAAAACCATTTGCCGCTCATAGAGTTTGCATATAATAACAGCTTCCATGCGACCATTCAGATGGCTCCCTATGAAGCTCTTTACGGGAGGAAGTGTAGATCGCCCTTGTGTCGGGGAGAGTAAGATTATTGGACCCGAAATAATTCAAGAGATGCAAAGCCAAGTCCGGATCATCAGAGATAAAATGGCGGCAGCTCAGAGTCGCCAAAAAAGCTACGCTGATACCAGGAGGAGAGAGTTGTCTTTTGAAGTTGGTGATTGGGTTTATCTCAAAGTCTCTCCCATGAGAGGTGTTAAGCGTTTTGGTAAGAAGAGGAAACTGGATCCGAGGTATGTCGGACCTTTTCAGATTCTGGAGAAGGTAGGGTCCGTCGCCTATATAGTTGTTTTGCCAGGGTGTTTTGGGGATATTCATGATGTCTTCCACGTATCATCCCTGAAGAAGAGCTTTGGACAGCAAGAGCCACGCTTCGTCGACCCAGAGGGTATTCAGTTGCAACCGGATCTCACTTATGAGGTTGTTTCGTCGCAGATTATAGACTGGAAGGAGCAACAGTTGAGGTCCAAGACGATACCTTTGGTTAAGGTGGCGTGGGGAGATCCGTTAGCTCAAGACTTCTCTTGGGAGCGAGTAGCGGACATGAGGGAGCAGTACCCACGCTTGTTTGAGTAATGAAGGTACGTATCTTAATTTTGGTCACAGTTGGTTAGTGATTTTATGTGGCTCGCTTTAAGTTAGTAGTTGATCTTGCAAATTTCGAGGACGAAATTTGTTTTAAGGGGGGGAGGATGTGATGACCCGCTTTCACGTGTTTTTTTTCACTGAAGGGTTGTTTTTAATTTAATTAATATATTGCTTTATTTATTTTAAATTATTGCATTTTAAATTTAGTTTTTATTTGTTGGATGTTGTGTTCATTTATTTATTTATTTATTTGTTTTACGGTTTTTAATCTCATTCTCGGCGG
This sequence comes from Carya illinoinensis, assembly GCF_018687715.1. Lineage (NCBI taxonomy): Eukaryota > Viridiplantae > Streptophyta > Magnoliopsida > Fagales > Juglandaceae > Carya > Carya illinoinensis. Next base: position 27,919,052 of record NC_056755.1, on the reverse strand, counting down.
ATTTGTTTTGTTGTCCGAAGTGAGGATTGGACCTCATTTCTTCCTACATCTTTTTTTTTTTCCTTTTTCCTTTTTCCTTTTTCCCTTTTTCTCTTTTCTTTTTCTTCTTTCTTTTTCTTTTTCTTTATTTTTTCTTTCTTTTCTTTTTCTTCTTTCTTCCTCTCTCCCGTGCGTCGACTCTCTCTCTCTCCTCTCCCACGCCGGAAGCCATCCCAGCCCCGACCCACCGCCATCTGGCCACCGTGGGCGACACCACCCCCACCGGTCGAACCCCCTCCCTCCGGCGCACCACACCACCGAATCCCAGCCCCATCCGGCCAGCCGTTTGGCCGGAAAACGCCCAACAAAGCCCCATGGTTTTTGCCTCCACCTCCGGCCACCACCTCTTCACCACTTCATCACCAGTTCCTTGCCATCCTAACCCACCCATTTCCGACCTCTAATAGCCACCGGAACAGCTCCCACGAGCTAGCTTTCCATTTTGAGAAATCCGACCATAAACCACCGTTTTCGCCGCCACCCACGGCCAAACTTCACTTCCACTAGCTTCATAATCATCCTTAGACCATTCCCTATCAATCCCAAGCCTTGGTTTGTCCCCGTTCAAAAGTGGGTATTTTACAACCCACGGCCACAGTGAATTTTCACTGTTACGTTGCTTTTTTTTCCGTCGTTTGCAACGCCGCAAGCTTTCTAAAAATACCGTATAGCGCTGTAAGTATTTTCCAAACCCTACTTTTAGATTTAAATATATTTTTCTCTTACAATAAATTATTGCTGCTGGTTGGTTGATTCCGGACTGAGTCCGAGGAGTTCGGGGGTCGGATGGATGGAGGACGGAGTTTCTTGATTTATTGATTTGTGGTTGGTTGATTGTTTTGTGCATTGAAATTGCATTTATATGGTGCATGCACGTGCATTTTATTTTATTTGAGAAATCCTGTTTTGCTGGCATGAATGGATTTTCGGGTGCGTGTGTCTCACGAGCCCAAGCAGGGATGGGTTATTATCTCGGTGGAGCTCCTCTGGTCACTCGGGAGTGGATAATACTGAGTGACGTCCCCTGAGTTGTCGCTGGGCGACGACGGGAGCGGGGGCTAGAGGATGGCCTGGCCAGGTATGCGCTGGGCGCGAGTCTGGGCATCGCTCTACTCACCGACTCCGTGGCCCTTCACTGACGAGGGCTAGAGGATGGCCTGGCCATGTACGCGCTGGGCGCGAGTCTGGGCATCGCTCGTTTAGGTGTCACATGCATAGTCATTACCTGCGGTGTGGCACAGAGCCAGGGTGTGCGAATGATCCCTAGGGGAGATCATGGTGCATGCATAATTGGATCGTTTTTATGGTTTTCGGATGCGGGCCATTTTCTGGGAAAATGACGAGTTTTGATTTTGAGGCTTTTGATCCATTTTCTGGGAAAATGGTGGTTTGGGCCATTATCTGGGATAATGGCGAGGCTTGGTTTTAAGGATATGTTTTTATGGGCCAAATGGGTTTTTTGGCATGCGTGGTAAAAATGTGGTTTTGCGGGACATGTGCATTGGCTTTTCTTGCATCCATGTTGTTTGAGTTTTATATGTTTTTATCTAGTGGTGTTTGGAGTTACCTGCGGCACCATTTTTGGTACCGTAGAGTTTGGTGCAGAGATCGAGGATGAGGAAGAGGAGGCTGAACCCGAGGATGCGGCTCCGCCGGGATGCTGATGTTATGTTTTGTATTTGATATTAAATTATATTCGTGTCCTGTAATATTTATTTATGTATGTTTTGAATAGCTTTGTATTAAACAAGAAAAATTCTGGTACTTAGTTATTGACTTGCTTTTCGCTGCGTATTTCTCGTGCACATTCGTCGCTTATACATACACTTGGCACACGTCGATAGGGTGATGACCCGTGATGTCATTATCCGGACGTCTCGATTTTCCCGTGTCCTTGCATAGGGATTTGGGGGAGTCACAGAAAAGACCTCACACACTCCCTTACGTGTTTACACTCCAATAATGGCACTTCACTCATGTTTCACTCTTAATTGACTTTTTCTCGATAATGATCTCACACTCTATTGCCTTTTACCTCAAGAGTTTTCCCGCTTAAGTTCTTTAAGAACTAAATTGAACTCAATCAATGTAATACAACGTTGTTTTATTCCAACTAGTAATTATGTCCAAGAAACAAGAACATGAGAAACACGGAAAGAATAAAATGAAACAAGACTCGAAGAATTAATACGATGGAAAGAATAATTACAAAACAAGATACCAACTAGAAAGATGTATTCAACCCCTTTAAAGATAAGGCTCAATCAATAAAATAAAAATTCAGATTTTTTTTTCGATTTTTTTTTTCTTTTCCTTTCTTTTCTTTTCTTTTCTTTTCCTTTCTTTTCTTTTCTTTTCCTTTCCTTTCCTTCCTTTTATTTTCTTTTCGCTTCTTTTCTCAATAATTCAACCACAAATAGAAATATTCAATTGTGATAATCAAACAATTGAATTCAAACATATAAAAATTGACAAGAAAATAGAAGTGAATCAATGAAACCCTAGAAAGTTCAAACCCTAGATGGTGCAAATTTTAGCAGCCCTCAAACAAGGAATTTAGCCTGAACACAAAACCTAAATGATAGAGTAATTTGGCAACACTAGGAAAAATGAATTTCTACACTTTTTTTTTTTTTTTTGCAAGACTAGAACAATGAAGCCCTAGAATTAAAGATGCAATAAATAAAAGATAGAATTAGACTTGATTGGAAACCTTGCTCTGAATATAAAATGATGTGAACCCCAATCGACTCGCTTTGAGACCCAATAACAATATTGGAAAAACAAATCCAAGAAAGCCAATATCAAGTCTATTGGATAGAGGAATCTAGAGCCGATGAGAAATCGTTTCAAAAATCTAGACTATATGAAAATCTAGACCCGTTGAAGAACCCATCTCAAGAACCCAGATTACAAAGGAGGAATGCCACAAAGGTTGTGATTTACCTTTGATAAGTTCAAACGTTTAATCAAGAACAAGAGGAGATAAACTCAACTCCCAATGAATGAAATTTATCACTTTCAATAATGTCTAAACTTTCTCAAAAGAGGCTACAAGTGGTTTAAATAAACAATCCCCAAAACCCTAACTAAATAGTGTCGCGATACTGTAGCATGAACAGTTCATAAGCCCTAGTTATAAAACCCTAGTTCAAATAATATGATACTTTCCAAATAAGCCCTTGGCTAAAATACAAGTCATTCCCAAAAATCCTAGTTCATAAGAAATAAGACATGTGTGGGCTGGACATCCCTCAATCCCAATTATTCTAGATTAATCCTATGACTAATAAAATAAGTCATTTTAATGAAATAAATAAGGTAATGGCCTTCAATAACAATAGGCCCAAGTCGTATCTTCCATAACTTAGATCAAGTGGATCAAAACTAGTTCTCTTTCTTTCAAGCCCATCATGAGTGTTGGGCTCTTACTAGCTTCATCCCAATTGGATTGCACCAATTCTTGCATTGCTTCCTTGATCTTTGTGGCTCTTAATCTTGTAATTGATCCTTAAGACTTGGTCCGCCTTGGGGCCCATCAAAAAGGATCTACACAAATATATATATGCATTAACCAAGAGTAGGTTGAGTGTATACTTCCAAAAACTTCTTTGAGAATAAAAGCAAAAATCTGAAAATTACCATGTAACTTGTTAGAAGTTATTCTAGATTCGGAGAAAGTGAGTGAGTGAGTGAAAGTTTGGAAACCATTCTCAAACTTGAAACCCCAGGGCCAAAACCCTTGAAGGTCAAAACCCTAGTTTGCCTTCCAAGTGAGAAACCGAAACACATCTCACTCAAATCTCAAGTTCAAGTGATTATTCTAAGAGAAAAAGCTTAGGGTTCCATCTTTCTATAAGGGAAACCCTAGAACCAAAAGAAAGAAAGAAGTTTCCCCACTTAGACCATGTATGAACAACAACAAAAAGATGGAAAAACTCTTACCTTCACATGCTATCTTCCTACTCGAAGTGTGAAGGGTTATTCCTTGGTGATTCACGAAAGCAGTGGTGAGAAACGTGTTGTTTGGTTGGTAGGAAAGTGAGGCAAAGTGTTTGGTCTTGGAAATTCCTCTAAGTGGCGTGAGAGAAAGGTGGAGCATAGAACAAACCCTAGAAAACCGAAAATGAACAAGAGGGAATGATAAAATAAAAGAAAGAGAATGCAAATTCCACATCTAGTATACACTTGGAAGTAAAAAGTGTAAGAAATTCAATGTTATACTCCAATGTGGAGAGGCATGGATGATATGGGCATATGAAAAGAAAAAAGCTACATGTGTTTATTGGCTCAAAGTTGGCTACTAGGGGTCTATGATGGAAAGGGATAGCTTGAAAGGCTCCAACGTTAATCCTAAGTTGACCTTCGTCATATCCGAAGTATATCCACCATCGTACCACAAATTATGTAATGATATTCTCAAAAGAAGTGCTCAATTCAACATATCAATGAATGCTTATCACAATTTACTGCATTTTTATGCTCTGAATCCTCTCCAAACTCACGTGAATACTTAAGCAAAAGAGTTCTCTAGCTACATGTGTCAAACCACCATCTTACCACAAAACTTAGATAAGTGCATTAAGGGTTCTATGAATGCTTTAGCAAAAATGATTATGGTGGGTTTGTTGAATTCACGAAGATGACTATGAATGAGAATGAGAACACATGTGAAAATGATGCATGTGTGATGCAAATTAAAAAATAAATTGACAAATAAAAATATGCCACAGAGTTCCAATAAGCATTTTAAATACTGAGTTTGCACCACTACTCCCAACTTAAACGAAACATTGTCCTCAATGTTTAAGAATCAAAATTGAATGGGGAGTAACTGAAAATGGTAAAATACACCTGATAAGTGACGATGGTAGCTCGCTAAGCACCAAATATGGTAACCTGAAATGATGAAATGAAATCATCCTGCAATCAAAAACAAAGAAAACGACAGCAAACAAAAAGGAAAAGAAAGAAAATAAGAGAAAACAAAAATAAAACAAAGCAAAATAAAATAAATAAAGAAAAACATACATGGGTGGTGTGGTCAGGGTTGATAGACTGGATCCACAAGTGGAATGTATTCCACTTTCGGAACTTGCCTATCAATTAATACTTTAAGGTGTTAACCATTTACTTTAAAGACCTGACCATCCTTATAATTTTCTATTTCTATCACCCCATTTACAAAAACATTCTTTACTACAAAAGGGCCAGTCCACCTAGACCGAAGTTTTCCTGGGTGCTTATGGAGTCTAGAATCATATAAAAACACTCGATCATTAGGCTTAAACGTTTTTCTCAAAATATTTTTATCATGAAACGCTTTTATTTTAGCCTTATAGATTCTAGAGTTCTCATAAGCATCATTTCTCAACTCTTCTAACTCGGTCAACTGAAATTTTCTAAGCTTACCTGCTACTACCATGTCAAAATTGAAATGCTTGATGGCCCAATAAGCTCGATGCTCGAGCTCCACAGGTAAGTGGCAAGGCTTTCCAAAAACAAGCCTATAAGGTGACATGCCTAAGGGAGTTTTGAAAGCTGTACGGTAGGCCCAAAGCCAATCAACTAGTCTTAAAGACCAATCTTTGCGATTTGAGTTGACCGTTTTTTCTAAAATTTGCTTAATTTTCCTGTTTGCAAGTTCTACCTGTCCACTTGTCTGGGGTGGTAGGCAGTAGAAATTATGTACCACCCCATATTTTTTTATCAAAGCCTCAAAAGAACGGTCGCAAAAATGTGTACCCTGATCACTAATGATAGCACGTGGTGTACCAAATCGAGATAACACATTCTCTTTGAGAAATTTAATTACTGTCCTATTATCATTGCTCCTGCAAGCTGCTGCCTCTACCCATTTTGAGACATAATTTACTGCTACAATAATATATTGATATCCAAAAGAAGGAGGAAATGGTCCCATAAAATCAATGCTCCAACAATCAAAAATTTCAATCACTAAAATTGGGTTTAAGGGCATCATATTACGAGAGGATATAACTCCTAACTTTTCACACTTTTCACATAAGCAACAATAGATGTTTGCATCCTTAAATATGGTGGGCTAATAAAATCCACACTGCAGAATTTTTGCAGCGGTTTTCTTCATTGAAAAGTGGCTCCCACAAGCTTGAGAGTGACAAATTCCAAGACGCTAGCAATCTCTTCATCAGGGATGCAACGCCTTAAAATTTGGTTAGAGCAGTACTTGAAAAGAAAATGATCATCCCAATAGAAATTACGTACCTCAGTTATGAACTTCCTCTTGTCCTGAGCGCTCCAATCCACCGGTATCTCACCTGCAGCCAAATAATTCACAATATGAGCAAACCATGGTAGAGAAGTAATAGATAGTAAATGCTCATCGGGAAAATCATCCCTGATTGGCACGTAGTCAAAGGTGTCCTCAAATGTGAGCCTCGAGAGATGGTCAGCCACTACATTCTCCACTCCTTTCTTGTCTTTGATGGTGATGTCAAATTCCTACAAGAGTAAAATCCATCATATTAATCATGCCTTAGCATCCTTCTTTGTAAGAAGGTACTTAAGGGTTGCATGATCTGTAAAAATAATAATAAGAGAACCAATCACGTAAGCACGAAACTTATCCAAAGCAAACACTACAGCTAGCAACTCTTTTCCAGTGGTAGAGTAATTCATCTGAGCACTATTTAGAGTTCTACTAGCATAGTAAATGACAAAAGGCTTTCCCTCCCTTCGTTGTCCAAGTACAACACTTACAGCAAAATCACTTGCATCACACATAATCTCAAAAGGTAAAGTCCAATCAGGTGGCTACATTATGGGTGCTGAGGTAAGCTTGTCAATTAGCATTTTAAAGGCCTCTTGACAATCTTGTGTCCACTAAAATGGGGCATCTCTAGCTAGGAGGTCACATAGTGGTCTAGATATGGTGGAAAAATTCTGTATGAACCTCCTATAAAAGCCCGCATGACCAAGAAAGGATCTCACGTCCTTTACTGTCCTAGGTGTAGGCAACTTAGAGATTAATTCAATCTTAGATTGATCTACCTCTATCCCCCTAGAAGAAATAATATGCCCTAACACAATACCTGAAGGTACCATAAAGTGGCATTTTTTCCAATTCAAAACCAATTCCTTCTCCTCACAATGAGTCAACACCCTCTCTAAATTCAATAAGCATGCATCAAAAGTAGATCCAAAAACAGTCAAGTCATCCATAAAAGCTTCCATGCAATTTTCAACCATGTCACTAAAAATGCTCATCATGCAACGTTGAAAAGTAACAGGTGCATTACACAATCCAAATGGCATTCTACGAAAAGCATAAGTACTGAAAGGACAAGTGAAATTGGTTTTATCCTGGTCTTCTAATGCAATTTCAATTTGATAATAACTAGAATAACCATCCAAGAAATAATAGAAAGGATGACCAGCCACACGCTCAAGAATTTGATCAATAAAAGGGAGAGGAAAATGGTTTTCCGGGGTGGCAGCATTCAATTTTCTATAATCAATGCACATCCACCACCCAGTAACAAGTTTTGTAGGGACTAGCTCTCCTAGGTCATTCTTCACCACAGTAACACTTGACTTCTTAGGAACAACCTGTGTAGGACTTACCCATTTACTATCAGCAATAGGATATATGATTCTTGCATCTAATAGTTTCAATACTTCATTCTTCACCACTTTTTTCATAGTAGGATTAAGCCTACGCTGGGGGTCTCTACGAGGGCTAGTTCCTTCCTCCAAATTAATTTTATGAGAACAAACTAGGGGACTAACACCTTTTATATCAGCAATACTCCAACCTAAGGCTGACTTATGCTCACTTAGGATCTGAAGTAATTTCTCACCTTGAGACTCAGACAATTCAGACGAGATAATAACAGGAAAAGCATCACCTGGACCAAGGAAAGCATGCTTTAAACCCTTAGGCAGAGGTTTCAGTTCAACTTTGGGTGCTTCCACACTTGAAAGAATTTGCTTTTCCTCTTTCTCAGGCAACTCCTCAAACTTCGGTTGCCAGGCCCGAGTGCCATAATCCTGAGTTCTATCAAAGATAGCACAAGTATCAACTACATCAGATGGATTACTGATAGAATCAAACTCAGAATTAACAAGAAAATACTCAAGGGGCTCAAAATCATGAGCTATAGAAACTCCCCTTTCTATGAGTGAGTCAATCATGTATGTCTGGTGGCTCTCGTCATCATCTTCTGGCTGTCTTGCAATATGGAAGATATTCACCTCAAGAGTCATGTTTCCAAAAAAAAGCTTCATGAGCCCATTCCTGCAATTAATAAGAGCATTAGCAGTGGCAAGGAAAGGCCTACCTAAAATCACAAGAATTTTAGAAGTAGTATCAACCACAGAGCTAATGTCAATGATTAGGAAATCAACAGGATAATAAAATTTATCAATTTGAATTAGAACATCCTCTACCACACCCTAAGGTACTTTGACTGAACGGTCAGCCAATTGTAATACCACAGGTGTTGGTTTGATTTCTCCCAACCCCAACTGCAAATAAATAGAATATGGCATTAGATTAACGCTAGCTCCTAAATCTAGCAAAGCTTGCCCAAACTCATGATTTCCAATGCTGCATGCAATGGTTAGGCAACCAGGATCCTTGTATGCGGGAGGAATCCACTGTTCAATTAGAGCAATAACTTGCTCTGTCAGAAATGTTGTCTTCTTAACACGGTGCTTCCTCTTGACTGTACACAAATCTTTAAGAACTTTTGCATAAGTTGGAACTTGTTTAATAACATGCAAAAGAGGGAGGTTAATTTTTACCTACTTGAGATTCTCCAAGATTTCATTGTTAGGATCCAAAATTCGCTTATTCAGTTTTAAAGCTTGCGGAAATGGTAGCTTAACTAGGCTCTTTATTGCCTCGGCTTCTTTGGGTAGCTCGGCACCACTATTGCTTTGATCCTCTTCCACATCCTCTGATTTGTTCGTTGTTGGAATGTGTAATGACTTACCACTTTGTGTCACAATGGCATTCACATCCTTCAAATTCTCTTGTGTCATTTGTTGACCATGGAGTACGGATTGAGCTTGAGAAGGAAACTTACCTCGCTCATTCGCACTCAAGAAGCTCATCAATTTGGACACTTGGCTCTTTATCTCCTTATTTTCTTCAACAACCTGCATAATCAAACATTCAAACTTTTGATTAGTTTTACTCTGTGCCTCAATAAAAGCATGTAAAGTATCTTCTAAGGGGCTCCTAGAAGATGAAGGTGCATGATATGGTGCAGGATATGATCTAGGGGGCTGTGCAGGTGGCTGGTTTTCAGATTTCCAACTAAAATTGTGGTGATTACGCCACCCAGGATTGTAGGTATCAGATAAAGGTGCAACAGGCTTCATGTACATACCTAAGGCATTACATTGTTCCTCATACATCCCTCTCATTCATACATCCCTCTCATCTCAGCAAATGTGGGACACTCTTGGGCAAGGTGATCTACCCCACCACACACAAAACATTGTCCAAAAGACTCTGCATGATTAGCCACGTGTGTTGGCTTTAAGTCTTTATTCTTCAACACCTCTAGCTCCCTAGTGAGCATCTCAACCTTAGCCTTTAGGTTATCTTCTTCCCTGAGATGGTAAATTTTACCACCATTTAGGTTTCCTGTAGGTCGTGACCTATTTGTGCTCTCAGTAGCACTAGGTCCAATCCAAGTGTGAGCTTTTTTAGCAAGCTCATTGAGGTATTTCTATGGCCTCATCAGGATCTTTTTGTAAGAACTCACCATTACACATCATCTCCACAAATTGACGCTCTCTAGGCGTAAGTCTATCATAAAAATAGCTCACTAAGTGCTAATTCTCATACCTATGGTGAGGACACATATTCAATAGCTCCTTAAATCTCTCCCAAGACTAATGCAAAGTCTCACTGTCCTTTTGTACAAAGGTGGAGATTTGCCTTTTTAAAGCATTGGTCTTATGTTGGTGAAAGTATTTATTAAAGAAAACCTGAGTCATCTCATTCCATGACCCAATAGATCGTGGTCTCAATGAGTATTGTCAAATCTTAGCTCTATCCTTCAAAGAGAAAGGAAAGAACTTAAATCTCACAATGTCATCAGTTGCATTTTGACTATGAAAAGTTGCAACTACTTCCTCAAACTCCCTAATGTGCACATATGGATTTTCATTTTCCATGCCATAAAAAGTAGGGAGTAACTATATCATCCCTGTTTTAAAATCCAATTGGCAAATATTAGTTGGAAACATGATGTATGATGGTGTGGCTGTGCGTGTAGGGTGGAGGTAATCCTGAAGGGTCCTAGTGGGTTGATCTTCATGTTCACTCATTTTCTCAGAATTAGAAGAATTATCAAATAAATGATCAGAAAAATTAAACTCTGACTCTAACACAGGTCTACAAGCAAACTGACCCAAGGCGTCTCTATACATGTGCATGCAAGGTAGAGAAAAATGCAACACTAAAAAAAACTACAAAAAGAAATATAAATTAAAATAAAGATGCAGCAAGCTAAAAGAGGGAACGAAGTTACCACCTTTACAAACTGTTGAAAAGAAAAACTATCTCACAATTCTTCTACCGTCTCCCTGGCAATGGTGCCAAAATTTGATTACGCCCAAAGAATAACGCAGTAGTTGTAGCACAGCTTTGGGGTGTCGATTCCACAGGGAGACAAATTAAAGGAATAGCAAGAGGAACAAAGAAACTAAAGAAAAATATTAAATAAGTAATGGAGAACAAAGATTAATTTTAAATGTAAATTAAAGTGAAGCAAAGTGATTAACGAAAAAAGTACTCAAATTTGATGAATAGTAGAGCGTCGGGAATCCCTTGCACAAATATGGTATTTTAATTATTCTTAATTCATTGGATAACTCAATTAGGAACTCAATTTACGAAATTTCCAATTGGAATGTATAGATTTATAAGCCAAAATTAAATCAAATTTAACCATTTGAAAAATCATTCACCATTTTTAAAATACGTAAATTACTACCCCTATTGAGAAAATCTAATGTCAACAATATACTCAGGGAGCGATATTGTAGCAAAAAACTAAATCAATATACATAAATAATTGATCCAAACATAATCAAAGAACTAATCCATTCAATAGAAAAAGTATGACTGAATCTATAAACAGAATAAATTCTATGATTATTCAAATAAGAAAACATCAATGATGAATTGAGAATGATAAAACAAAAGAGTTTTAGCAATTGAAAATCAAATACATGAATTAAAAATAAATTATAAATATCATCTAATGTGCAAGTTCATCCCTAACCCTACTTGAGAATTTAGTTACCCATAAATATACTGGACAACAAAAATCTCCAGAGAAAACTGAAGCGAACGGTGGCCATGGAAGTGATTTTCTCCTCTCTTCAGATCTACCTCTTGTGCCTTTCCTCCCCTCTATTTCGTGCGAATGATATGCTTATATAGGGTAGGAAAGAAACCCTAATGTCCTCTTAATTTCTGCATAAAAAAATCGCCTAAATTTTAGGACTTATCTTGGAAGCCACGTATGCCCATCAGGAGTTCCAATTTGGAAATCCTTATCATAGACAAAGTTATAGCCCTTTAAGATATATTTCTAATGCATCAAGAATGGCATCAATCCGACATGTGAGTAAAAAGATACAATCAAAAGACTAAAGTATGTCCAGACTGTCTCCTAGCGAATTTTGGACTTGGACTTCTTGTGGTTTCATTTTGTGATTTTTTTTTCTTCCAAATTACTCTCAAGCCCCATGAATGTCCTCCTTTTAATTTAACTAGGCTTGACTTGCTCTTTTAAAAACTCTGAAATTAGACATAAAAAAACTGCTTAGGAGTATCTCAACGTAAATAGAAATTCAATTTAAGAATACACATTAATTCCTATGATTTCTATTCACATTTTAGCATTTTAGTCCAATAATAGAATATTTAAAGTGCACTTTCACACACTCATCAGGGGTCCTTTTAAAGCCTTCGTCATTAAAGCTAAGTGGTCAAGAAAGAGCCAATGCATGTTGAACAAATGGCATGGACCTTCCCATTCCCTCCTTGGCTGAACCTTAATGTCCTTTATGCCCTTCTCCTACGTCTAGGTTCAATGTATCTCTTGTCCATTTGTGTAATTTTGCCTCAAAGCCTCTATATTTTTCCAAGAAAATGGTGATGCATGCATGCCAAGTGGCATGGGCGTGTGGTGTCTTCTAGGTACTGCCCCTCTCTCTCTCTCTTCTCCCCATGAAGATCTTTCCTCTTCCATGCACATTCCCTAGATAACTCTCCCACTTCCCTATGCTTCCTCAAAACCCTAGTACGGCATGTGGCAAGTGAATGGGAGTGGTGATCGAAAAAGTGAGGGTAGGTTTGTCCTTTCACGTGGTTGTCTCCTCTCTAATCTTCTAGAAGGTCTTAGCATGGTTGACAAGTGTTACATTCTTAAGAAAACCCTAGGATGGGTGTGTGGGATGGAAAACTGAACCATCCTCTTTGTCCCTTGGCCTTCCCCATAAATCCTTCTTGGAAATCCCCTTGGTCTTCCCTAGGCTGGTCATATCTCTCTTGGAAATTGAAAGGGTAACAAACTAGAAGTTGCTAGGCATGTGGGAGGGCTTGGCCAAGTGCCTCTTGGTTTTCCCTAGGAGATCTTTTAATGATATGCTTCTAGAAGGCTTCTAGCATGAGTGACAAGTGGTACCTCCATAGGGTTGGCGTGTATGCCTTCCCTTGGGCTTTCTAACACTCTTCTCTCCCCCTTAGCGCATTATTAAGACTAGATACAGAGTGCTCTCCATGTGTGACACATGGCACGAGTGGTTAGGGTTTGGATCTTGGGCTAGAATCCAAATGGGCATGGGTTTTCCTTAAGGGCCAAATTATACTAAGGGTTTTTAGGGCTAAATTTCTCTTTTTTGGGCTTAAATTCACAATTACTTTTCTAAGGCCTCTTCTTCCCTTAAATCACTAGGGCCCTCAATTACCAAGGCTTGTAAAAATAAACTATGGCTCATGCTTCACCATATCGGGTTATCACATCTGTGAACACATAAATTTATGCATGGTGTGACACCCCGATTTTATTTGTATTTTCACTGAAGGAATATTTTAATTTAATTAATATAATAGTTCTTTTACTTTAAATTATCGGATTTTAATTAGATTTTAATTGCTGTTGAATTTAAATTGCTGTTTAATTTATTTTAGCTTGTCTTTGGATTTAAAATTAAATAGTTTGTTTTTACTAGTTAATTATTATATTTTAGCTTTACGTTGTGTTTAAAATATTTTCTTAGTTTTATTGCTTTTAAACTTATTTTCGTTGGATCAGTTGTTGGACTCCAGAGGTGAGGATTGGACCTCATTTCTTTTCTTTTCTTTTTCTTGTTCCCTTTTTCCTTTTCTTTTCTTCTTTTTTTTTTTTTTTTTTCTTCTTCTTTTTCTTCCCGTTTTCCCCCTCTCCCCATGCGCAGCTCCTCTCTTTTCTCCTTCCCGTCGCCTCCACTTTGACCGCCCAGTTCTCCTCCGTTCGGCCACCGTTTAGTGCACCGCCACCACCATTCTCTTCCCCTTCCAGCAGAAATCATCCCCACCAATTTTTAGAGCCATCGGACCAGCCATTAGCCTTCGAGAGCTGCCGGAATTCGCTGCACCTGCTCTGTTTTGGCCCCTGTCGCCGGTTGCCTTCGCAGCCCAGAACCGCGTGGCCTACACCACCCACCCAATTTTCTTCCCCTCACCGATGAACATCCCCAACAAGTTTCACCTCCATCCGAGCCACCGTTAGCCACCATGAGCTCCTCCAAGCCATACGATTTTTTACCGTTTCCGGCGCCGTCGCACCACCTCCGGCCACCATCTTTTCACAGCTTCTTCCCCTACCTCTTGCCGACCTAAACCATCCATTTCCGGCCTCGATCCGTTGTCGAAGCAGCTCCCACGAGCTCAACTCCGTTCAGCCCCTTTTTGGCCTTCGACCGCCATTTCCACCACCACCCACGGCCAAAATTCATTTCCCTTAGCTTCATAAATATCTCAAGGCCATTCCCTATCAATCCTGAGCCTTGGTTTGTCCCCGTTCAAAAGTGGGTATTTTACAACCCACGGCCATAGTGAATTTGCACTGTTACGTTGCTTTCCTTCCGCCGTTTGCAACGCCGAGTGTTTTCTAAAAATATCATATAGCGCTGTAAGTATTTTCCAAACCCTACTTTCAGATTTAAATATATTTTGCTCATTCAATAATTTATCTGCTGGTTGGTTGATTCTGGACTGAGTCCGAGGAGTTCGGGGGTCGAATGGATGGAGGACGGAGTTGCTTGTTTTATTGATATATGTTGGTTGATTATTTTTGTGCATTGATATTGCATTTACATGGTGCATGCACGTGTATTTTTATTTAATTGAGAAAAGCCTGTTTATTGGCGTAAGTGGACTTACGGGTGCGTGTGTATCACGACCCCAAGCCGGGATGGGGTATTATCTCGGCTGGTCATTCGGGAGCGGAATAAACTGAGTGATGTCCCCTGGGTTGTCGCTGGGCGACAACGGGAGCGGGGGCTAGGGGATGCTTGGCTACGAAGGCGCCGGGCGCGGAACCGAGCATCGCTCTACGCACCAACTCCATGGCCCTTCGCTGGTGAGGGCTAGAGGATGCTTGGCTATGAGGAACTGGGCATCGCTCGTTAGGTGTCACATGCGTGGTGGTACTCTGCGGTGTGGCACTGGAGCCAGGGTGTGCAGATGACCCCCAGGGGAGGTCATGGTGCATACGGATAAAATGGATAATGGTTTGAGATGGATAAAGGCCAAATGTGACTTTTGGCGTGATATTTGGAAAGGATATGTTTTTGGGCCAAATGGGATTTTTGGCGTGCGTGGAAAAATATATTTTTATGGGTTTGCGCATTGGCATCACTTCATGCATATTGTTTGAGTTCTATATGCTTTTATCTGGTGGTGTTTGGATTTTACTTACCTGCGATACCGTTTTTGGTTCCGTAGATTTTGGTGCAGAATTCGAGGAGGAGGAGGAGGAGGCTGAGCCCGAGGATGCGGCTCCGCCGGAGTTTTGAGTCGAAGTTATGCTTTATAGTTTGGTTTAAAACTATATTTGTGTTTTTTGTAATATTTTATTTATGTATGTTTTAAACAGCTTGTATTATATTAAGAAAAATTCTGGTACTTAGTTATATGACTTTCGTTATCTGCTGCGTGTTTCTTTGTGCACATATGTTGCTTTTGCACACACTTGGCACTCGTCGTTAGGGTGGTGACCCGGGTTGTCACCATCCGGATGTCTCGATTTCTCTGTGTCCGTGCGTGGGGATTTGGGGGCGTCACAGGTGGTATCAGAGCAGTTCGACTCTGGGTAAAACCATATGTCCCATAGGTGGAGTACCAGAAAGTTTTAAAAGCTTGAGTTAAAATTATTTTATCTATTTAATTTGAATTGTTTTTCTTTAACTTGATTCGATTTTATTTTATTTGAATTTATTTTATTTAATTCCATTTGATTTGGTTTGGTTTGATTTGATGTTATTTGAATTGAAAGTATGTTGTTTTATTTGTTTTAGTTATTCCAATATATGTTATTTTATTTATTTTTGTTTTAAATTGTTTTGTTTTGTTTTGTCCGGAGTTAAAAAGTGGGGTTGAGGATTATGCTATGGCAGGAGGACGGTACTATCGAAAATGTCATTGGTAGGAATAAATACTTAGTGTAGTAGGGTTGAATTTTATAGAGGTGGGTTACTTTTATAATATTGTGGCTAGAAGGGAACGACATGGGTTAGGCGATCTCTTGGGAGTAGGAATGTAAGTTGCAACTAAGGAGGGGAGTTAGATTTAAGTCACTTAAGATGGTTGAGGTCTTAGGTTTTGTAGAATTTATGTAATGAGGCTATAGAATAGGAGAGTGTAGGTTCAACGAACTTTAAGGATTGGTTTAAGATAATTTTATCTAAGGTTTGAGGCCTTATAGATTTTAGGAAATAAGATTTTGGTAATTAAGGTTTTAGGTTCGACAAGCTTTGGGGGAAATAATTAAATTTCAAGTTTTAAATTTCGCTGATTCGGATGAACAATTTGGTGGCAATTGGGGTTTTAAAATTTACAAGTTTTAAGGTGAATGTTTTGGATTAAAGCCATCAATCTCGAGGATTTCAGAAAATGATTTATTATTCGTTAATGTATTAGATTTTAAAAGCCTTGGGAGCCGATTGTTCTATTATGGGGTGTAAGCTCATTGATCTTAGAAATTCTAGAAAGTATTCTTATTTGATTTAAGGATTTAGAATTGCAGAGTTGAAGGACCAATTTATAATAAGAGTTGAGTTCTTAGTTTTACAGACTTGGGTGCTAGCTTGATCCACTCTGGAGAGTGATTAGTTTGCAACCATTAAAATGGGGTTGATCAGAGTTTAGTTAATAATATGAAATTTTTTTGGGGTACATTTCTTTGAGAATGGAAGGTAATGATTTAGCTCGTATACTTCTTTGAGGATTGTAGATATTGACTTAGTTCAGAAAATGACTATTGTTAACTCGAGGTTGTAGTAATCGATTTTAGGAAATGATTTTTGTCGGTTCGGAAGAAATAGATCCATTGAGGTTTTGGAAGCAATAGTTTAATTGTTGGTATTGAATTCGATTGAAGTTGAGACCTTATGTTCTAGAGACTTTTGGGAACGGATTATTAGTAGATTTAAGGTCATTTTCAGTACAAAGCTTTAAGCGATAACTATTTGCTGATATTAAGGGTATAAGTTAAGCAGATATAGGAATGATTCATGTTGATTTGCGGATATAAGTCCAGATGATGGAAATAGTAGTAATGGATTACTTGTACGTTGGAATGACTATTGGTTTTGGCTAAGGACGTATGAGATTGACACGTGATAGTGGTGAATTGATTGGAGCGTTAAGTCGAAGCGTGTTACTCAATGGAATGTGGGTTGGCAATAATTGTTATAGCTCGAGGTTATAGTGACAAGTTTTAGGATTGATTCATACCGAGTTGAGGATAATTGATGATGCAGGTTTTGGGAAATGAAATTTTGTTTATTTTGAGGATAAGGTACGGATGTTGAAAATGGAAGTGATGGATCACTTATACTTTAGAATGATTATTGATCTTAACTAAGGGTACATGAGATCCATTTATAGTGGTGGTGAGGGTGTATGGATTTCGGAGAGTACAAATCCTAGTCTCTTTTTGGCTTGAGAGAAGTGGCTTTGGTGAGTACTGAAGTGGATTAGATGTGATAGTATTAAATTCAATAGATTTTAACTTCGAGTTCTTAGTGAGTTGATCGGAGTGTACAGTTGAAGTGGGTTACCAATTGGAGTGATGGTTGGCATTTATTGTTGAGACTATCTTCAAGAATTAATTGTGACTTGAGGTCACACAAGAATTTAAATTTTGAGGCTATACTTTCCTTTGGAGTTTGAGTGTCCAGTTGGGAGAATTATATACATTTTATTTAACTTGAAAAGAGATTGTTGAGTCGCCATGTGTAGTGGATAATAAAATCTTGAAAGTGGAAGTTTGGGAATCAACAGTGATTAGCCTAAACAGGTACGTAAGGTAATAAGCAGTAGAAGTCAGGAGGGTAGTGCCATAGTTTTGATGGATTGGAGGTTTGAATAGCATGGCCTATCTTGAGATTTAATTTTGTATGCAATTGAAGGAAATAGTCGTGCTAATATTAGGGTTATGAGAAGAGAAGTAGGTAAGTTAGTTTATAAGAAGGGTTTATTAAGGTTATCGTGAATTTAATCGTGGTTCGTAGTGAATTTAGTTATCTCTAAATTAGACGATATTCAGAATTTAGGTGATGATCTTGAAAGTGTAAGTTTAGGTAGGAGTTATAGGTGCTTTATTAGTTGGTCGGGACGGATTCGAGCCCTATGTTCTTTATCTTAGATGAGATTGGCGTATTTTGAGATAATGATACTTGTTTTTAATTTGGAAGGTTGCAATTGATTGATATCGTCTTCTTTGTTGATGATCATGGGTGTCGTTGCGGAATTTTGATTTAGTTAAGGTAGCTAGAGATAATTGAGGAAATAGGAGTGATAGTTCATGATTAGGTGTGCTGATTTTGAGTAATTAGTGATGACTTAAAATTTCGAGAAGGTGCTTGTAATTGGAGAGTAATATTTTGTTTGGGCAAATTATGTTTATTGATGGTTTATTTTGGAAGTGACTATTAGGTTACCAAGATATAGTATACAATGAAAGTTTCGATGATATAGCATGAAGGTTGATTGAGGTTAATACAATTCATTCTAAGAAGTAATAATTTTTAGAATTTTCTTGGCTGTGGTTTTGAAGTTCTTGACGATATGGTGATTCCGGTTTACGTGGCTGCTTTAGGAGTTCTAGATGTGATGCGTCGCTGGGAGACTAGTACGAATATGATGGAATTGCTTTAGGAGTATAATTGGAGAGATCTTTGATCATACTTGTGTGGAAATGGCTGATGGTATGATTTTCTCAAGTATACTCTGAGTTGCGTAGTGTATCCTACTTGGCGCTGATATTGATCTCACAAATTTCGAGGACGAAATTTATTTTAAGGGGGGAGGATGTGACACCCCGATTTTATGTGTATTTTCACTGAAGGAATATTTTAATTTAATTAATATAATAGTTCTTATATTTTAAATTATCGGATTTTAATTAGATTTTAATTGCTATTGAATTTAAATTGTTGTTTAATTTATTTTAGCTTGTCTTTGGATTTAAAATTAAATAGTTTATTTTTACTAGTCAATTATTATATTTTAGCTTTACGTTGTGTTTAAAATATTTTCTTAGTTTTATTGCTTTTAAACTTATTTTCGTTGGATCAGTTGTTGGACTCCAGAGGTGAGGATTGGACCTCATTTCTTTTCTTTTCTTTTTCTTGTTCCCTTTTTCCTTTTCTTTTCTTCTTTTCTTTCTTTTCTTTTTTTTTTCTTCTTCTTTTTCTTCCCGTTTTCCCCCTCTCCTCGTGCGCAGCTTCTCTCTTTTCTCCTTCCCGTCGCCTCCACTTTGACCGCCCAGTTCTCCTCCGTCCGGCCACCGTTTAGTGCACCGCCACCACCATTCTCTTCCCCTTCCACCAGAGATCATCCCCACCAATTTTTAGAGCCATCGGACCAACCGTTAGCCTTCGAGAGCTGCCGAAAGTCGCTGCACCTGCTCTGTTTTTGCCCCTATCGCCGGTTGCTTTCGCAGCCCAGAACCGCCGCTCGCAGGCGGCGTGGCCTACACCACCCATCCAGTTTTCTTCCCCTCTCACCGGTGAACATCCCCACCAAGTTTCACCTCCATCCGAGCCACCGTTAGCCGCCACGAGCTCCTCCAAGCCATACGATTTTTCACCGTTTTCGGCGCCGTCGCACCACCTCCGGCCACCATCTTTTCACAGCTTCTTCCCCTACCTCTTGCCGACCTAAACCACCCATTTCCGGCCTCGATCCGTTGTCGGAGCAGCTCCCACGAGCTCAACTCCGTTCAGCCCCTTTTTGGCCTTCGACCGCCATTTCCACCACCACCCACGGCCAAAACTCATTTCCCTTAGCTTCATAAATATCTCAAGGCCATTCCCTATCAATCCCGAGCCTTGGTTTGTCCCCGTTCAAAAGTGGGTATTTTACAACCCACGGCCACAGTGAATTTGCACTGTTACGTTGCTTTCCTTCCGCCGTTTGCAACGCCGAGTGTTTTCTAAAAATACCATATAGCGCTGTAAGTATTTTCCAAACCCTACTTTCAGATTTAAATATATTTTGCTCATTCAATAATTTATCTGCTGGTTGGTTGATTCCGGACTGAGTCCGAGGAGTTCGGGGGTCGGATGGATGGAGGACGGAGTTGCTTGTTTTATTGATATATGTTGGTTGATTATTTTTGTGCATTGATATTGCATTTACATGGTGCATGCACGTGTGTTTTTATTTAATTGAGAAAAGCCTGTTTATTGGCGTAAGTGGACTTACGGGTGCGTGTGTATCACGACCCCAAGCCGGGATGGGGTATTATCTCGGTGGAACTCCTCTAGTCACTCGGGAGCAGAATAAACTGAGTGATGTCCCCTGGGTTGTCGCTGGGCGACAACGGGAGCGGGGGCTAGGGGATGCTTGGCTACGAACGCGCCAACTCCGTGGCCCTTCGCTGGTGAGGGCTAGAGGATGCTTGGCTATGAACGCGCGGGGCACGGAACTGGGCATCGCTCGTTAGGTGTCACATGCGTGGTGGTACTCTGCGGTGTGGCACTGGAGCCAGGGTGTGCGGATGACCCCCAGGGGAGGTCATGGTGCATACGGATAAAATGGATAATGGTTTGAGATGGATAAAGGCCAAATGTGACTTTTGGCGTGATATTTGGAAAGTATATGTTTTTGGGCCAAATGGGATTTTTGGCGTGCGTGGAAAAATATATTTTTATGGGTTTGCGCATTGGCATCACTTCATGCATATTGTTTGAGTTCTATATGCTTTTATCTGGTGGTGTTTGGATTTTACTTACCTGCGGTACCGTTTTTGGTTCCGTAGATTTTGGTGCAGAATTCGAGGAGGAGGAGGAGGCTGAGCCCGAGGATGCGGCTCCGCCGGAGTTTTGAGTCGAAGTTATGCTTTATAGTTTGGTTTAAAACTATATTTGTGTTTTTTGTAATATTTTATTTATGTATGTTTTAAACAGCTTGTATTATATTAAGAAAAATTCTGGTACTTAGTTATATGACTTTCGTTATCTGCTGCGTGTTTCTTTGTGCACATATGTTGCTTTTGCACACACTTGGCACTCGTCGTTAGGGTGGTGACCCGGGTTGTCACCATCCGGATGTCTCGATTTCTCCGTGTCCGTGCGTGGGGATTTGGGGGCGTCACAGGTGGTATCAGAGCAGTTCGACTCTGGGTAAAACCATATGTCCCATAGGTGGAGTACCAGAAAGTTTTAAAAGCTTGAGTTAAAATTATTTTATCTATTTAATTTGAATTGTTTTTCTTTAACTTGATTCGATTTTATTTTATTTGAATTTATTTTATTTAATTCCATTTGATTTGGTTTGGTTTGATTTGATGTTATTTGAATTGAAAGTATGTTGTTTTATTTGTTTTAGTTATTCCAATATATGTTATTTTATTTATTTTTGTTTTAAATTGTTTTGTTTTGTTTTGTCCGGAGTTAAAAAGTGGGGTTGAGGATTATGCTATGGCAGGAGGACGGTACTATCGAAAATGTCATTGGTAGGAATAAATACTTAGTGTAGTAGGGTTGAATTTTATAGAGGTGGGTTACTTTTATAATATTGTGGCTAGAAGGGAACGACATGGGTTAGGCGATCTCTTGGGAGTAGGAATGTAAGTTGCAACTAAGGAGGGGAGTTAGATTTAAGTCACTTAAGATGGTTGAGGTCTTAGGTTTTGTAGAATTTATGTAATGAGGCTATAGAATAGGAGAGTGTAGGTTCAACGAACTTTAAGGATTGGTTTAAGATAATTTTATCTAAGGTTTGAGGCCTTATAGATTTTAGGAAATAAGATTTTGGTAATTAAGGTTTTAGGTTCGACAAGCTTTGGGGGAAATAATTAAATTTCAAGTTTTAAATTTCGCTGATTCGGATGAACAATTTGGTGGCAATTGGGGTTTTAAAATTTACAAGTTTTAAGGTGAATGTTTTGGATTAAAGCCATCAATCTCGAGGATTTCAGAAAATGATTTATTATTCGTTAATGTATTAGATTTTAAAAGCCTTGGGAGCCGATTGTTCTATTATGGGGTGTAAGCTCATTGATCTTAGAAATTCTAGAAAGTATTCTTATTTGATTTAAGGATTTAGAATTGCAGAGTTGAAGGACCAATTTATAATAAGAGTTGAGTTCTTAGTTTTACAGACTTGGGTGCTAGCTTGATCCACTCTGGAGAGTGATTAGTTTGCAACCATTAAAATGGGGTTGATCAGAGTTTAGTTAATAATATGAAATTTTTCTGGGGTACATTTCTTTGAGAATGGAAGGTAATGATTTAGCTCGTATACTTCTTTGAGGATTGTAGATATTGACTTAGTTCAGAAAATGACTATTGTTAACTCGAGGTTGTAGTAATCGATTTTAGGAAATGATTTTTGTCGGTTCGGAAGAAATAGATCCATTGAGGTTTTGGAAGCAATAGTTTAATTGTTGGTATTGAATTCGATTGAAGTTGAGACCTTATGTTCTAGAGACTTTTGGGAACGGATTATTAGTAGATTTAAGGTCATTTTCAGTACAAAGCTTTAAGCGATAACTATTTGCTGATATTAAGGGTATAAGTTAAGCAGATATAGGAATGATTCATGTTGATTTGCGGATATAAGTCCAGATGATGGAAATAGTAGTAATGGATTACTTGTACGTTGGAATGACTATTGGTTTTGGCTAAGGACGTATGAGATTGACACGTGATAGTGGTGAATTGATTGGAGCGTTAAGTCGAAGCGTGTTACTCAATGGAATGTGGGTTGGCAATAATTGTTATAGCTCGAGGTTATAGTGACAAGTTTTAGGATTGATTCATACCGAGTTGAGGATAATTGATGATGCAGGTTTTGGGAAATGAAATTTTGTTTATTTTGAGGATAAGGTACGGATGTTGAAAATGGAAGTGATGGATCACTTATACTTTAGAATGATTATTGATCTTAACTAAGGGTACATGAGATCCATTTATAGTGGTGGTGAGGGTGTATGGATTTCGGAGAGTACAAATCCTAGTCTCTTTTTGGCTTGAGAGAAGTGGCTTTGGTGAGTACTGAAGTGGATTAGATGTGATAGTATTAAATTCAATAGATTTTAACTTCGAGTTCTTAGTGAGTTGATCGGAGTGTACAGTTGAAGTGGGTTACCAATTGGAGTGATGGTTGGCATTTATTGTTGAGACTATCTTCAAGAATTAATTGTGACTTGAGGTCACACAAGAATTTAAATTTTGAGGCTATACTTTCCTTTGGAGTTTGAGTGTCCAGTTGGGAGAATTATATACATTTTATTTAACTTGAAAAGAGATTGTTGAGTCGCCATGTGTAGTGGATAATAAAATCTTGAAAGTGGAAGTTTGGGAATCAACAGTGATTAGCCTAAACAGGTACGTAAGGTAATAAGCAGTAGAAGTCAGGAGGGTAGTGCCATAGTTTTGATGGATTGGAGGTTTGAATAGCATGGCCTATCTTGAGATTTAATTTTGTATGCAATTGAAGGAAATAGTCGTGCTAATATTAGGGTTATGAGAAGAGAAGTAGGTAAGTTAGTTTATAAGAAGGGTTTATTAAGGTTATCGTGAATTTAATCGTGGTTCGTAGTGAATTTAGTTATCTCTAAATTAGACGATATTCAGAATTTAGGTGATGATCTTGAAAGTGTAAGTTTAGGTAGGAGTTATAGGTGCTTTATTAGTTGGTCGAGGATTCGAGCCCTATGTTCTTTATCTTAGATGAGATTGGCGTATTTTGAGATAATGATACTTGTTTTTAATTTGGAAGGTTGCAATTGATTGATATCGTCTTCTTTGTTGATGATCATGGGTGTCGTTGCGGAATTTTGATTTAGTTAAGGTAGCTAGAGATAATTGAGGAAATAGGAGTGATAGTTCATGATTAGGTGTGCTGATTTTGAGTAATTAGTGATGACTTAAAATTTCGAGAAGGTGCTTGTAATTGGAGAGTAATATTTTGTTTGGGCAAATTATGTTTATTGATGGTTTATTTTGGAAGTGACTATTAGGTTACCAAGATATAGTATACAATGAAAGTTTCGATGATATAGCATGAAGGTTGATTGAGGTTAATACAATTCATTCTAAGAAGTAATAATTTTTAGAATTTTCTTGGCTGTGGTTTTGAAGTTCTTGATGATATGGTAATTCCGGTTTACGTGGCTGCTTTAGGAGTTCTAGATGTGATGCGTCGCTGGGAGACTAGTACGAATATGATGGAATTGCTTTAGGAGTATAATTGGAGAGATCTTTGATCATACTTGTGTGGAAATGGCTGATGGTATGATTTTCTCAAGTATACTCTGAGTTGCGTAGTGTATCCTACTTGGCGCTGATATTGATCTCACAAATTTCGAGGACGAAATTTATTTTAAGGGGGGAGGATGTGACACCCCGATTTTATGTGTATTTTCACTGAAGGAATATTTTAATTTAATTAATATAATAGTTCTTATATTTTAAATTATCGGATTTTAATTAGATTTTAATTGCTATTGAATTTAAATTGTTGTTTAATTTATTTTAGCTTGTCTTTGGATTTAAAATTAAATAGTTTATTTTTACTAGTTAATTATTATATTTTAGCTTTACGTTGTGTTTAAAATATTTTCTTAGTTTTATTGCTTTTAAACTTATTTTCGTTGGATCAGTTGTTGGACTCCAGAGGTGAGGATTGGACCTCATTTCTTTTCTTTTCTTTTTCTTGTTCCCTTTTTCCTTTTCTTTTCTTCTTTTCTTTCTTTTCTTTTTTTTTTCTTCTTCTTTTTCTTCCCGTTTTCCTCCTCTCCCCGTGCGCAGCTTCTCTCTTTTCTCCTTCCCGTCGCCTCCACTTTGACCGCCCAGTTCTCCTCCGTCCGGCCACCGTTTAGTGCACCGCCACCACCATTCTCTTCCCCTTCCACCAGAGATCATCCCCACCAATTTTTAGAGCCATCGGACCAACCGTTAGCCTTCGAGAGCTGCCGAAAGTCGCTGCACCTGCTCTTTTTTGCCCCTATCGCCGGTTGCTTTCGCAGCCCAGAACCGCCGCTCGCAGGCGGCGTGGCCTACACCACCCATCCAGTTTTCTTCCCCTCTCACCAGTGAACATCCCCACCAAGTTTC
The DNA here is from genome assembly GCF_018687715.1 of Carya illinoinensis. Classification (NCBI taxonomy): domain Eukaryota; kingdom Viridiplantae; phylum Streptophyta; class Magnoliopsida; order Fagales; family Juglandaceae; genus Carya; species Carya illinoinensis. Next base: position 27,894,170 of record NC_056755.1, on the reverse strand, counting down.
ACCTCCATCCGAGCCACCGTTAGCCGCCACGAGCTCCTCCAAGCCATACGATTTTTCACCGTTTTCGGCGCCGTCGCACCACCTCCGGCCACCATCTTTTCACAGCTTCTTCCCCTACCTCTTGCCGACCTAAACCACCCATTTCCGGCCTCGATCCGTTGTCAGAGCAGCTCCCACGAGCTCAACTCCGTTCAGCCCCTTTTTGGCCTTCGACCGCCATTTCCACCACCACCCACGGCCAAAACTCATTTCCCTTAGCTTCATAAATATCTCAAGGCCATTCCCTATCAATCCCGAGCCTTGGTTTGTCCCCGTTCAAAAGTGGGTATTTTACAACCCACGGCCACAGTGAATTTGCACTGTTACGTTGCTTTCCTTCCGCCGTTTGCAACGCCGAGTGTTTTCTAAAAATACCATATAGCGCTGTAAGTATTTTCCAAACCCTACTTTCAGATTTAAATATATTTTGCTCATTCAATAATTTATCTGCTGGTTGGTTGATTCCGGACTGAGTCCGAGGAGTTCGGGGGTCGGATGGATGGAGGACGGAGTTGCTTGTTTTATTGATATATGTTGGTTGATTATTTTTGTGCATTGATATTGCATTTACATGGTGCATGCACGTGTGTTTTTATTTAATTGAGAAAAGCCTGTTTATTGGCGTAAGTGGACTTACGGGTGCGTGTGTATCACGACCCCAAGCCGGGATGGGGTATTATCTCGGTGGAACTCCTCTAGTCACTCGGGAGCAGAATAAACTGAGTGATGTCCCCTGGGTGGTCGCTGGGCGACAACAGGAGCGGGGGCTAGGGGATGCTTGGCTACGAACGCGCCAACTCCGTGGCCCTTCGCTGGTGAGGGCTAGAGGATGCTTGGCTATGAACGCGCGGGGCACGGAACTGGGCATCGCTCGTTAGGTGTCACATGCGTGGTGGTACTCTGCGGTGTGGCACTGGAGCCAGGGTGTGCGGATGACCCCCAGGGGAGGTCATGGTGCATACGGATAAAATGGATAATGGTTTGAGATGGATAAAGGCCAAATGTGACTTTTGGCGTGATATTTGGAAAGTATATGTTTTTGGGCCAAATGGGATTTTTGGCGTGCGTGGAAAAATATATTTTTATGGGTTTGCGCATTGGCATCACTTCATGCATATTGTTTGAGTTCTATATGCTTTTATCTGGTGGTGTTTGGATTTTACTTACCTGCGGTACCGTTTTTGGTTCCGTAGATTTTGGTGCAGAATTCGAGGAGGAGGAGGAGGCTGAGCCCGAGGATGCGGCTCCGCCGGAGTTTTGAGTCGAAGTTATGCTTTATAGTTTGGTTTAAAACTATATTTGTGTTTTTTGTAATATTTTATTTATGTATGTTTTAAACAGCTTGTATTATATTAAGAAAAATTCTGGTACTTAGTTATATGACTTTCGTTATCTGCTGCGTGTTTCTTTGTGCACATATGTTGCTTTTGCACACACTTGGCACTCGTCGTTAGGGTGGTGACCCGGGTTGTCACCATCCGGATGTCTCGATTTCTCCGTGTCCGTGCGTGGGGATTTGGGGGCGTCACAGGTGGTATCAGAGCAGTTCGACTCTGGGTAAAACCATATGTCCCATAGGTGGAGTACCAGAAAGTTTTAAAAGCTTGAGTTAAAATTATTTTATCTATTTAATTTGAATTGTTTTTCTTTAACTTGATTCGATTTTATTTTATTTGAATTTATTTTATTTAATTCCATTTGATTTGGTTTGGTTTGATTTGATGTTATTTGAATTGAAAGTATGTTGTTTTATTTGTTTTAGTTATTCCAATATATGTTATTTTATTTATTTTTGTTTTAAATTGTTTTGTTTTGTTTTGTCCGGAGTTAAAAAGTGGGGTTGAGGATTATGCTATGGCAGGAGGACGGTACTATCGAAAATGTCATTGGTAGGAATAAATACTTAGTGTAGTAGGGTTGAATTTTATAGAGGTGGGTTACTTTTATAATATTGTGGCTAGAAGGGAACGACATGGGTTAGGCGATCTCTTGGGAGTAGGAATGTAAGTTGCAACTAAGGAGGGGAGTTAGATTTAAGTCACTTAAGATGGTTGAGGTCTTAGGTTTTGTAGAATTTATGTAATGAGGCTATAGAATAGGAGAGTGTAGGTTCAACGAACTTTAAGGATTGGTTTAAGATAATTTTATCTAAGGTTTGAGGCCTTATAGATTTTAGGAAATAAGATTTTGGTAATTAAGGTTTTAGGTTCGACAAGCTTTGGGGGAAATAATTAAATTTCAAGTTTTAAATTTCGCTGATTCGGATGAACAATTTGGTGGCAATTGGGGTTTTAAAATTTATGGGTTTGCGCATTGGCATCACTTCATGCATATTGTTTGAGTTCTATATGCTTTTATCTGGTGGTGTTTGGATTTTACTTACCTGCGGTACCGTTTTTGGTTCCGTAGATTTTGGTGCAGAATTCGAGGAGGAGGAGGAGGCTGAGCCCGAGGATGCGGCTCCGCCGGAGTTTTGAGTCGAAGTTATGCTTTATAGTTTGGTTTAAAACTATATTTGTGTTTTTTGTAATATTTTATTTATGTATGTTTTAAACAGCTTGTATTATATTAAGAAAAATTCTGGTACTTAGTTATATGACTTTCGTTATCCGCTGCATGTTTCTTTGTGCACATATGTTGCTTTTGCACACACTTGGCACTCGTCGTTAGGGTGGTGACCCAGGTTGTCACCATCCGGACGTCTCGATTTCTCCGTGTCCGTGTGTGGGGATTTGGGGGCGTCACACATGGCAAGTAATCACCCTTCGGGCAGGAACAAATGTGTTCATAGTTATGGTGATGAACCACCCTCTGAATAAAATACAAGTATATAAGCATGGCGAAGTCATCCTCTAAGTAAATCTCAGGTATACATAATTATCACCGTGGCGAGGAACCACCATCTTATCAAAACTCATATCTCATAATATAAATACCAAGCAAGGAATCACTCCACCATTCGACGCGGGGAATCACTCTATCTGATCAACATGTAAGCTAATTCACCAATTTCAAATCATCCGATGTAGGGATTCACTCGACCCGGTCAACACATCCGAAGACAACTCACAAGTGTATCATGTGAGAGAATCTCTCTACCCGGTCAACCAACTCGAATATACCACACATGATACACTCAGAGAATCTCTCTACCTATTTATCAAGTGTGGCCAATATGAAGATGTTCCACCTCGATCATCATGGGGACTCTCTCTACCCATATAAAACTCGTGGAAACATGTTGTAGAAATGGCATGGGGACTCCTCAACCAATCCATAATGATTGACAAATGGTAAGACTCGCACACCCAAAAATCACAATCACCACCAATCCACACCATTCGAACTCATCATCCCAAAATCATAGTGTAAAGATAATGCATAAACATAATAAAGAAGATATATAATATTTTTCATGTAGTAAAATGGGAGAGTTACACAATATGTAAAGCCTAACATTACAACATACTCACAAATATTTATTCCACATTCAAAGTACAGTCTTAGAACATAACTTACCTAAACAGTATTTAAAATACTATGGCTACACTAGCTTTGCTCCTGCGCTCGCTCCCTTTGCTCCCTTCAAAGTCACTTGCTCTCTTAGAAGACTCCAACTCCAAAGAGGATCACACACTTTACGATCTCAAAAGTGAGATTTATCGCTTGTCCAAAGCCTTTTTATACTGTGGGACCGTCAAGTTTCCTTTTGACATTCTTTTAACTACAGATATGCTTGAATAAGAGCTCGTCAATCCTGGCCATCCATTCTCCCTTCAATCCCGGCCATCTCGACCATTCATTCACTCTCTCGACTTGAATAACTACCAAGTGATTGATGGGACAAGGTACACACATTCTTGTGGCTTACCTAGGGTCCAATCCAACAATCCTTCTAATAAGGGTATCCCACATGACACTTAATCATACCTCTGAGATCAGATGATATGGCTTGTAGGTTTCTAATCATTTCTCCATAGGCTTACTCCAGACATGATGTCTCAAATGGAGTATAGGCCTCTATGTACAACACCTACTGGCTCCTAGGCATCTCCTCATTATCCCAAGAGGCCTTATGTTCGTATCAGTCTTATCCTTGACTAGTACTCGCCCTTGCTAATAGCTCGCTCTTTGCCATGGACCATTCTTTTCCATAACTAGCAGCCTTTAAGCTCTTTTCGTTCTCACCCTAGTACGGTCAGCATAGTTCTTGCTTGTTGGACACAGGGTGAAAAGTCCTTTATTACCCGATGTTCAGATGTGTTAGCCAAGCTTTCTACAATGTGTTGCTCACCTTATTCTTTGTTTGGCCGCACGATGTCCACCCAATTGCCTCTTCTTCGCTTACTATCGGACAAACCACATTCTTGGATGCCAGGTGTTGAACCGTCTCTACCATACTTTTTACATAGTGCCTCTTGCCCTTCCATTGGACTAGCTACACTCTGCTTGCATTGTTGCTTCATCTTCCATAGCACCTTGCCCATGGGAATGGGTCCCTTCCCTTCCTTCAGCACGATACTCACATCATACGTGGGGCTTGATTTGATCCAGTGGTAGAGATAAATTCAAGGGAGATAAAAAAAGAGGACTAATAGAAATAAATGGAAAACGAAAATAGACTTATAAGTAGATTATCCAACTTTGTTTTCTTGATCCCCAAAACAATATCATAAAATAAAATGATGAATTTTAATAAATATTTAAGATAAATAAATTCATCTGAATAAATAGAGTTTTTAACATAAATCCAAATGATGAATTTTAATAAATATCCCTAAGGGAAATAAAAATCATTTAAATCAAATGCACTTGTAAAACTGTATTAGTTTCAAAGCTTCAAAAATTAAAGAGGCTAAATTCAAAATTTTAGGTTTGGTCCAATAACACTAAAAATATCCCATTTAAAATAATTTTAGACTTTTAAAAAATACTTGGAGGATTTTAAATACTTGGCTTAATTTAAAAATCATATGCTAAATTTAAAAATGAGAATTCAAGATTAAAGACTTTTTGGCAAAGCTCATGGCCAACTCGAGAGGAAATGAAGCGGTTGATCATAGAAGAAACAAAGGAAAAGGAAACGCATGGCAAGATCAAGAGTACATAGACTATTGGCAAAAAGAGAAATGAACGAGTAAGAAGAAGAAACCAAGAACAAGAAAATCATCCCAAAAAATAATAAGAAGACTAAATCAAGAAACCAAGGAAGAGAGAGAGAGAGAGAGAGAGAGAGAGAGAGAGAGAGAGAGAGAGAGAGAAGCAAGCAATTGAGGAATGAGGAAAAAGATGATGAAGAAGAGGATTTATGAGAACCTAAGAAGGCTAATATGGCTAGACATTCTATAGAGATGGTCTTGGGTCACTCTAGTGCAAAAATGATACCCAATCCATAATAATAAGACACCATGAGGAAGTGATTTTGTATGAGCAAAGATTCACGATTAGATGTGTAAGAACCGTGCCCAATAGAAGTCGGAACACCTCACACAGTAGCAATGTAACCATATAGAGACTCTTGATCTTGGGTGTGAAGGAAGATCATACCATGCGAGCAAAGAAATAGGCGAGAGAGAGTAAGCAAATGCAGCATTTGGGCATGCAATGATAAGGTTGAGCAATGATAGAGGCAAGCAAAGGATGTTTGAGATTAGCAGTAGATGAGCAATTGGTGAAAGTGAGCAATGAGATGGGCAAGAAAAGTAATAGACAAATTGGGTGGTAGTTGAGTAACAGGTATGGTTTTAAATACTGTACCGTACCGGCCACTGGTTCGGTACAAGTATTGTACATGTTTCGTACAGGTCTGAATACAAGCCGGTACCGATCGTATTGGCCAATATTTCGGCATGTACCGGCCGGTATTTCGGCTTTCACTTTTTTTTTTCATTTTTTTAAGTTACAAACTTATTTTTTGACCCCCAATTCATACCATACTATTTATAATTTATATATATATATATATATGTATTTATGTATAATTATTCATATATAAACTATTATTTTAGAATATAATTTTCATATATATTTATACATATCATTTATTTATATATCAACTATCCCGAAACGGTACCGGTATCGAAATATTTCGTTCCAGTGTCTTGATCGGTACGTCATCCGGTACGGTATTCAAAACATTGGTAACAAGCAAAACGATACAAGTCTGAGCAAGTAATCGTAACACATTCCCTGCCCTAATTCCAATCAGAGCTAAAGCTCAAAGTTCATTCCCTCACTATGATGTGATGTCAAGCAAATGCTCAGAATCTATTTCCCTGTACCTCTTGGTAAAAGCCTGAGCAAATGCTCGGAAGAAATTTAGACATGCTCGGGAGTAATATGGGAGTGCTTGGAAGTGACTCAACCTAATCAAGTGCTCAGAAACGTGCAAGCACTCTCCATAACCATCAATCCCTACCAATATAAACACCATTGTGAGAATACTCGCGAACTCACATGCCATCTGACCATGCGCAACTAGTGTCAGAGACTTTATCACCATGTGTACGGCATTCACAAGCAGCAGACTAGAGGACCAACCCCAATTGAAGAGCTCATCCCTCCTTGGTCGATCTTCTAGGATGTGACAAAGCACATTATGGACTTTGCCACCCCTTCAATCCATCATAATTCATACACCTAGACAACTGGATAATTACCAATCATCAGACCAATCCCCTTGACCTATTATAGAAGATCTATGACACCATTTCACCCTTTATCTCCTCACTGACCATCTCTATCATTCACTCTCTATTACCGAAGCTCTCTCTAGCTACTCAATCTCTCTCTATGTCTTTGTATTTCTCTCTCTCTTTCTCTTACGTTCTCTGCTCAAACAGAATGCCCCACCCCCCCTTTCCAAAACTTTGAACTCAAGCGCTTAGGAGCCCCACGTCATCATCGGAGGACAACTTGAACCCAATGTGATGACGATCAAACTCAAGTTGTTTACAATGTGTGTGGATTTTGCTAGTTTACAAGTTGTTTCAAGTTCATGGCATTGTAGTGTTAAAGAGTAATAGGGTGATGACCTTGTGCTTCTATGTTACACTAAACATTTGCATTTGACTTTCTCAACAATGGTATATGTTAGATGACTAAGAGTCATTCTCTTCTTTTAGATTTAGCTGTGTGTATTAAGGGTAACTAGGAGTTGATCGAAGTATTATCTCGTACCTCTCTAATTAATCATGTTCTATAAGTGGACTCATTAATTCTAGGGCCTCGTTTGGATGGTGAGATGGAATGGGATGATCTATGAATAGTAGTGAAATGATTTGTGAATAGTAGTGAATTGATTTCAGTTGAGATATCTTATGGGATTTTGAGAAATGAGAGAGAAAAAGTTAAATAAAAATATTATAAAGTTAAAATATTGTTAGAATATAATTTTTTAATATTATTTTTGTTTTAAAATTTGAAAAAATTGAATTTCTTTCTTTCTTTTCTTTTTTTTTTTAGAAGTATAGAAAAATTGTAATGATTAGGTAATATGGGATCAGATTAAGGCTGTAAAAATTAACCAGGAAACCGAAAAACTGGACTGGCCCAAACACATAACCAATTAGGACCCAAAACCAACCGGTACCGATCCAGTTCTAGTTCTATGCTTTTTAGGACCGGACCAGTTCTCTATATTATATATTTTAAATTAATTTTTTTAATATTATATATAAGATAATGTAATTATAATTTATAACATAAAATTTTAATCTTAAACATGAAAATTTATTTAGTCATATACTTTAATCATAAAATATATATATTAATAATAGTTTATGGCCTAATACTAATAGACTAATACTATACTACTATTACTAATATTTAAGTCTATACATAAATTACTATATAAATCACTATAACAAATACTAGTATATAGTTATTCTAATAACTATAATTAACACTAATATATATACTAATACTATTAAAACCAAAAAATCGAACCGAACTGGACCGAAACCTGCAAAGTCGGATGTGCCGGTTTAGAAGGGTAACTAGTGTGTAATCGATTTTCAAAAATGTAAAATCGGTGTATACTGATTCGGTCCCAAATTTTGTTCAAAACCGGACTAAACTGGACCAGTTACACCCCTAGATTAGATGAAAATTTTAAAAGTTTAAAATAGAAAAATGTTTGTATTTATGGTACTTAGATATTGAGTTAGATGGGATGAAATGAGATAGTTTTACTATCCAAACCAAGCCTAAATCTTGTACCACGTTTTTACTTATCTTGTAGTTAGTTTTTCTCATATATGTATACATTAATTTATCAATAGATGGGATGAGATGAAATGAAATGAGATACTTTTACTATCCAAACCAGGCCTAAATCTTGTACCACATTTTTACGTATCTTGTAGTTAGTTTTTCTCATATATGTGTACATTAATTTCTTAATAGATGGGATAAGATGAGATGAAATGAGATACATTTAATATCCAAACTAGGTCTAAATCTTGTACCATGTTTTTACGTATTGTGTAGTTAGTTTTTCTCATATATGTGTACATTAACTTCTAGTAACGATTTTTGGTTATAATTCTTCTTTTGAGTTGGTTTACTTCATGTATTTCACTGCAACATCAGATATTTGCAATACTTACCTCTCGGTTTCAAACCTAGCAAGAGGACTACTTATGTGGTTTTATGGTTTCTACCTCACACTTGTTGTGTTAATTTATTCACATTTTGGGTTTAAAAAGAGAAAAGAAAAATTCTACTCACCATCCTTACACCCCACATGATTTTTAATTTATAATTTTTCACTTATCAAATATGTAGTGTACAAATGATGAGGAGAATAATTATTTTAGTTTAGCAAGAATAAAATAAAAATAAATAAATAAAAAATCATGTGTGGTGTAGAGATAATGAGTAGGACTCCTAAAAAAAGAAAAAGAAAATAGCTGCAAGATATTTTTGGATGGGTATTTTATGAATCAGATCACAATAACTAAGCAATTTATTGATGGTGCTCAAATATTAAATTCCAAAATTCACTTACATGTATATGACACATAGACCCCACACACACAGATAATATAATATATATATATACATATTGTGATAACCTGGTCTGAGCTAGGTCTTTACTCATATTTATTTTATTTTCCAATTTAATCCAAATGGACTTAAGCACGTTTATTGGAGAAGGTTAAGGGTGTAAGATTGACTTAGGCAATTATCTGTTGATGCAATAGTCGCGCAAGCCCAACACTTAGTCATTTCGGCCTTTTTAATGGTTTAGGATTTGGAATAAGTGAGAGGCGCCACTTGGATGGAAAGGCTTTGAGTTTCCCGAAGATGTAATCATTCTATCCATAGAGATGGGAGATTCGGTTCACAAGGTGATGAGCCGCTTGGCAAGCATGCAAGATGGCTTCTTGAAAAAGTTACTAAAGTACACGTGTGACGCCCCCAAATCCCAAGTACGGACATGGGAAAATTGGGACGTCCGGATGATGATAACACGGGTCACTACCCTATCGCCAAGTGCCAAGTGTGTGTATATGCAACAAATGTGTAAAAGAAAATACGAAGCGGATAACAAAGCCATATAACTAAGTCCCAGAATTTTTTCTTAGTTTAATACAAAGCTGTTCAAAACATACATAATAAAATATTACAAGCCACAAATATTGTTCAACCCAAACTACAAAGCATAAACTCCCAATCAATACTCCGACGGAGCCGCCTCCTCGGGCTCAGCCTCCTCGTCCTCCTCGATCTCTACATCAAAATCTACGGTACCAAAAAATGGTGCCGCAGGTAAGTAAAGATCCAAATGCCACTAGATAAAAACATATTAAAACTCAAACAATATGCATGAAATAATGCCAATGCACATATCCCACAAAACGATATTTTTCCACGAACGCCAAAAATCTCATTTGGCCCTAAAAACGTATTACTTTCCAACTCACGCCAAAAGTCTCATTTGACCCATATCCAATTCATATCAATAACCAATTAACCCGAATGCACCATGACCTCCCCTAGGGGTTATCCGCACACCCTGACTCCTGTGCTACACCGCAGGTAACGACCACGCGTGTGACACCTAAACAAGCGATGCCTAGTTCTGCTCCCCACGCGTTCGTAGTTAAGCATCCTCTAGCCCTCGCCAGTGAAGGGCCACGGGTCGATACGAGAGCGTTACCATCTCACCCGCTCCCGTTGTCACTAGACGACAACTCAGGGGACGTCACTCAGTATTTTACGCTCCCGAATGACCAAATGAGTTCCACCGAGATAATACCTCATCTCGGCTTGGGGTCGTGATACACACGCATCTGAAAATTCCTTTACACATATAAAACCGGATTTTCTCAATTTAAATAAAATGCACGTGAATGCACCATGTAAATGCAACCTCAAGACACAAACCAACCAATCACAAATCAACAAACCAAGCAACTCCATCCTCAATCCATCCGACCCCTGAACTTCTCGGATTCAGTCTGGAATTAACCAACCAACCAGATAATTTATTGTAAGAGTAAAATATATTTAAATCTAAAAGTAAAGTTTGAAAATACTTACAGCACTATAAGGTATTTTTCGAAAGCTTATGGCGTTGCAAACGGCGGAGAGAATCAACGTAACAGTGTATTTTACACTGTGGCCGTGGGTAGTAAATTACCCACTTTCGAACGGGGACAAACCAAGACACGAAATTGATAGGGAATGGCCTAGGGATGTTTACGAAGCTAATGGAAGTGAGCTTTGACTGTGGGTGGCGGTCGAAACAGCGATGGAAGTGCAAAAAGGGGCTGAACGGAGTTGAGCTCGTGGGAGCTGCTCCGGCAACGGATCGGGGCCTGAATTGGGTGGTTTAGGACGGCAAGAGGTAGGGGAAGAAGTGGTGAAGAGATGGTGGCAGGAAGTGGAGCGACGGCGCCAGAAACGGCTCACAACCGTGCGGAAAGGAGGGGCTCTAGGGGGTTAACGGCGGCTCAAATGGATATGATTTTTGGTGGGGGTGTTCACATGCCGGAGGGGGATCGAATGGTGGTGGCTATGTTGGCCACGTCGGCCGACAGTGGCAGGTCTGGGTGAAGAACAGATTGGTGACGGAAGAGAGAAGAGAGGGAGTTTGTGCGTGCGGGAGGGGAAAATTGGGAAAGAAAAGAAGAAGAAAAAAGAAAGAAAAGGAAAGAAAAAGAGAAAGAAAAAGAAAAGAGAAAAAGAAAAAGGGAAAAAAGAAAATATGAGGGAAAGAAATGAGGTCCAATCCTCACTTCCAGAATCCAAAAATTGATCTGCCAAAAACGATTTTAAAAACCATAAAACGACTAAAATAAATTAAACACCACATCAAATAAAATAAAACCAATTTAAAATACAATAATTTAAAATAAAAGAGCTAATATATTAATTAAATTAAAAACACCTTCAGTGAAAATACACGTAAAAACGGGTCATCACAACACGTCCAACCCATGAAAGCCAACTTTCACATGGCCACTTGTCACACATGGCATAGGGGCTTTAAGGTTTCTAGAAATAATGATGAGGAAGGTGAAGAGAGAGATTGGTTTTGGTGAAGAGCCACATGCCACTCATGATGGCTTCTAGAAGAATCTATGGATGGAAAAAGACAAGAGGGATTTTAGGTACGGCAGGAGCCATACACCCACTTGATGCTGGAAACCATGCATTGCCTTTCCCTTTGGTTCATTGTATCTAAACAAAAAATGGATGAAGGGAGGCATGGAGTTTCACTCACCCCAAAGGAGGCAACACATGTCCTCCATGCAAGGAAGACCCTTAGGTTCCCAAGAGAAGGCAATGATGAAGGGAAGAAGAAGAGATTTTAGCTAGGGCTAGAAGAAAGAAGACACTTGGCGCCCATGCAAGAGATTCTAAAGACTTTTCACTTTTCTAGAAAATAGGGGAGGGAATAAGTGGGGGAACAAGAAAGCATTTATAAAGGGGCATTGAATGGCCGGTGCCCATACACATGCTAGAGGAAGATCAAATGTTATTTTGTCCCATTTTCAGAGTCCCCCCCCCCCCCCCCCCCTCTCTCCTCTCTCTATCTTGCCTACCTTAGGGAAAGAAAGTCAAACACTATTTTCCTTCTAATCAAACACCCTCTTCACACAAGCATAGGAATGAAGCTTCGGACATCACATTGGAGAGGCTAGCATAGTGAGAATCTTCATGTTTTTTTTTATCTCTTCTCATGAACACACACAAACACTTGCAAGGGTTTTTGAGTTGAAGAATGTTTGGCATGAGAGACTTGGGGATGTGATTTATGGCCTTGTCGTGAATCTTATGGAATTTATGGAGTATGGTTCAATCATGATTAATCTTATTAAGTGTGGGTTGTCTAGGGTTTTCTAAAGAATCTAAATAATTAATGGCCAAATAGAAATAAAGGAACCCTTGTAGAGTTGGGTAACTTTCTGCCACCACTAGGGTTTCCATGAAGGCCTTCATTCTAGTAAGACACAATTTAGAAATCCTTGCATATCTTCAAGAAACTTTCGGGCATAGGATTGTTATACACACACATGTATGCTCCTTTCATACAATGCACACAAATGGCCATTAGGATTTGCAAGGATGAACTAGCACCTAAAATGGTTTTAACTGAGCAAGGAAAGTGCTAATATCATTCGGCCTAGGGTTTCCTCAAGTCATGAGTCTATGAGGATTAAGACAAAAGAAAGGCCATGAAGTGATGAAAGAAACCCTAGGACTGGGTAAGAAGCTTAACCCTAGAACATGAAGCACGCGTTTGGTTTGAAATATTGTTAATTTTACTGAGTCTAATGATTGAAACATACACTTTCAGCCTGCTTGATCGTCAGAAAATAATACTTTTGAAGCTTAGTAAGCTCTAACTTATTCCTAGATAATGTATTTATGTCATGTGTAAACTTTGCATTTTTTCATTCAAATTGAATTATGGAATTGTTTCTTGTCACGTGCTATGGTTTACATCTTATACATGCATGCTATGCTCAAATATTGCTTATTGATTCAAATAACATGCTTGAGTTTTGAGAAATGGTGTATGCTTTGTTGAGCTTCCATATGTCATACCCAAGTATGTGTTCTGCATGTTCTAATTATTTCAAGTTGTAAAAGTGAAGCACTCTTTGTGTGTGGCATAAGTACATGACATTTTTGCATAAAGTTACATAATCACATGTTACATGTTTTTGGGATTGTGCATTAAAAGAAATAGTTTAATGGTTTTGTCATGACTCTAAATGCTAGGATGTGTGAATATCTTGGTAGAACTCCTCTGTTCACTCTGAAGTACTTAAATTGGAGTGGTAAACCCTAGGTCGATGAAGCATAGTCAACGGGCTTCGAATGATTTCTTTTTAAAGGATTCCGGAGCAAAGTAGCAACAAACACTAGTGGGTGCAACACATTGGAAATGCGATGGAGGCGAATTGCGAACTGCTGTATTATATGGTCTTTGACGTACTCACACCCAATCAAGAGGGTCGTCAATGTGATGCGGTAACTAACAAGGAGCCCACAGTGCATAAGGGAATCGTGAAGTGTCCACCCACATTTTTATATGGATTGATGGTTATAAATAATTGATATGAATTGAAAACTGATATTCTTATATGGTTATTTTGTCACTCTGTTACATGATTACAAGGTCAAAGTTTTGAAAAGGACACATACAAGAATGAAATAAGTTTTGGTCAAATTCATGTCCATGCATTCATAATCATGGTTTGCCTATTCATGCTTATATTATGTAACCCCCCAATAGAAGACCCAAACCACATGACCTATACTCTAAAATGACTAGTCGATGATACAATTGAAACCCCATTAAAACATTATAAAAAGCAAGAATTTTTCTTTTCCAAGTAATGTGAGATCTCATATACCACCTACCTTTATCCTTATCATATGGGATATCACATATTATCTTCTTGTATGTTATTGGTTTATTTTGCTGATATGTCTTGAAATGTCACTATGGTAGTTTCCACTACCATTTCCCTCGAAATGGTAGAAGTTGTGATAGATCTAGACGCAAGCAATAGGGAAGTGCAAGTGCTCAGATTCACCCAAGATTAGAAAGGAGACTAGCAAGGAAGACACTATGAAGGGCAAGGGTAGTGTAGCCTCTAGCTCTCAGCATGCTAGGGGAGATAGCCTCGAAGACGCAATCATCAGCTTAACCAGGCTACTTGAGCGTATCAAGGAAGTTCAAGATCTTTTGAATAAGAAGAAACATATTTGGAAAATCGAATAGCCTTTATGTCGTACATGACCTTTTGAAGGTATTTTGATATCAAGGGTTGTGGTTTAAACCCTTTCTTTATATTGGGAGATAGTTTTGAACAAATACTTTTGGGATTAATAGTTACTTTATTTGATGCCATACTTTAATTGCTCAATCTTTACTTAGATTTTAACTTTTTCTGCAGTGATTATTGCATACTACTCATAACATGTTAGGTACATGACATGTTAATAGTCATGAACGAGGTATGTAACCTTGAGTTGCATAACCCGACACTTTAGTCTCTGTCCAATCCCAAACAGGATCTGGGGGCATCACATATATTGTCAAGATTCTTACTTTATCTATTCCCACATGAAAGCCAACAGTTATGATTCGGTAAAATTAGAAAGCTACATAATAACTCAATCAAGTGGAATATGCAAAACATTCCAAAAAAATAGAAAAATGTTCAAAAAATTAGAATGTGGTGTAACTGTGGAAGAGGTCTGTTGGGTTTTGCTCCTTTGCATTTGTCCCACATGGATGGGAAATGAAGGTGAAGCAAAGGCCCAAGGCCTATAAGGGCATTCTCATTTGTTTGGCCAAATGAGATGCCTGGCTAAATTTTACATAATTTGACTAAAAAATCATTCACATTGGATTGGACAAATCTAAAATAATTTAGACTTTTATTACAGTGGTTAGCTAAAGATGGAAGACCACGATTCATTCATTAAACATTAAAATATTAATCTCTCACTCCAAACAAATAAATTAAATTAATCATAATATAATTAACATTTAACATTTAGAATATAATTATTATTAACATTTAATAATATTTTTTAATATTAATTGAATATAATATTATTATTATTAACATTTAACAATACTTTTCTTAATATTAATTTAATTAGAATATAATTACTATTAACATTTAATAATACTTCTTTGTAATATTAATTTAATATAATATAATTATTATTATTAACATTTAATAATACTTTTTTTAATATTAATTTAATTAGAATATAATTATTATTAACATTTAATAATAATTTTTTAAATATTAATTTAATTAGAATATAATTACTATTAACATTTAATAATACTTTTTTAATATTAATTTAATTAGAATATAATTACTATTAAAATTTAATAATACTTTTTTCTAATATTAATTTAATTAGAATATAATTATTATTAACATTTAGTAATAATTTTTTAATATTAATTTAATTATAATACAATTATTATTAACATTTAATTGGTAGAATTACAAAATGTGATAAAATAAATTAAATAAAAAAATTATTAATTTAATAATATTTTATTATTATTATATAGAGAATGAATGGTTAACCTAGTGTGGGGATTGAATTTAGATGGAATAGGAAAATGCAAAAAAATATTGATATTGGCAAAATTTGAAGATGAATTTGGTCAAACCAATGTCGCTGCTCCAAAAGAGGATTTAGCCTTTTGGGTAAAGTGCACCAGTCAAAAAGTTTATCTAGTAATTTTTTATTTTAGTTAAAACCCTATATTGGCCTTTTTTGTAAAAATGGAAGATGTGTAAGTTAAAGTTTTGCTAGTAGGGAAGATTTGTGGGTGTATTTGGGGTGAAGAGAGAAATTATGTGATTGTAACAATTTTTAATACAATGGATTTTCTTCTGTGTCTGGTAATTTTTCTCATGTTTTGGGAGCTTTCCACGTAAAATCTTGTTTTGTTATTATTTTATATTTTTTTATATTCCTGCAAATGGATCCTAGAAGGTGAATTTGGGAAGTCCAAATTTTCAACAAGTGGTATCAGAGCCATGTTGGTTCTTTTTGTGAGGTGGAGCTTTCGTGTAGTAGTGTGAATATGTACAGTCTAAGGATGTTCTATCTAGGAGATTGATATTTAAGCGTGTCCATTATGACCCTCCAATCTTTCCTGGGAATTTATTTAGTGAGTACTATTCATTTCCATGGTAAAAAATATCAAGGCAATGTCAGAAAGTATGGCTTCAAATCCTGTCGAATTTGAGGTAGACAAATTTGATGGGAGAATAAATTTTGGCTTGTGGCAAGTACAAGTCAAGGATATTTTGATTCAATCAGGATTGCACAAGCCGTTGAAGGACAGACCAATCCCTGAAGTCAACAGTTGTAATAATGTGACTGGTGAAACAAAGAGCAGATCTATAATGAGTGATGAAGATTGAGAGGATCTATATTTGAGAGTAGTAAGCGCAACATGTCTATGCCTAGCTAAAAATGTTCTTGCAAATGTGCATGGAATATCTACGACAAAGAAACTCTGGGAAAAGTTTGAAAAGTTGTATCAAACGAAAAGCATCTTGAATCAGGTGTACCTGAAGGAGCAGTTTCATACACTGCAGATGAGTGAAGGTACGACTAGTTCAGATCATTTAAGTGCTCTCAATGGCATTATCTCTGAGGTAGAATTTATTGAAGTTAAAATTGATGATGAGGATCAAGCCTTGAGACTTATCTGGTCTCTTACACCTTCCTATAAGCATATAAAACCTATTTTGATACATGAGAATAAGAAAATAATTTTTTCAAAGGTTACCAGTAAACTTTTTTATGAAGAGAGGAGACTAGGTGGTGGAAGTAATGGTCCACCTGAGAACTCAGTAATGGTAGCAGCTGGAAATTGGAAGATGATGAACTCTATGAATAAGAGAGCAGTCTGCTAAGGGTGTGGACAATCTGGGCATGTCAAGAAAATTTGTTCAAGAGCTAGATCAAGTTGGTTCAACAAGAGACTCCAAGTCAGTAAATGGAAATACCAGTAAGGAAGCTAACGTTGTGTCTCTTTCCATAGAAGACGATGTCTTTGAAAAGGGATATGTACATTCTCATGGCATACCTTTAATTTTCAAAGTTATCATGATAGAGAAAGTGTTAATGCTAGCGAGTTCACAAGTTTGTACATAAGCATTGGTTTGGTATTGATGCATAATGTGTAGTAAAAATTCATATTGATGGCTGATGAACTTTTAAGAAAGCCAAACATGAAAGTTACATCATAATTGTCAGTAAGATTGTTTTCGACATGGACCAAAGTGAAATATTTGGAATTAGTTTATTCTAAATTTGTATGCTTTTATAGTAGAGCATGATAGCGAAACTATGAAAATTTTTATTGAGGTTGAGTATGATTGTGAGACTAGTCAAAATCGCAAGGTGGAGATTTTTGAGTTTTGCTCATTTGCATTTGTCCCACATGAATAGAAAATGAAAGAGGAGCAAAGGCCCAAGGCCTATAAAATGTGGTTTAGCCTTCTTGGTAAAGTGCATCAGTCAAAAAGTTTATCTAATAACTTTGCTTATCTAACAACTTTTGAATTTAGTTAAAATCCTCTATTGACTTTTTTTGTAAAAGGGGAAAAAGTGTGAGTTTAAATTTTGCTAATGAGAAAGCATTATAGGTGTACTTGAGATGAGAAGATAAATTGTATGATTATAATAATTTTTTACATAGTAAATTTTCTTTTTTAAGTCTGATAGTTTTTATCATATTTTGGAAATTTTTCACGGAAAATTTTTTATTGTTATTATTTCTCTATTTTTTTTGTATTTTTACAAATAATAGATACTAAAGAGTATTTAAAAGGTCCAAATTCCCGACAAGGTCCTTAGTAAAATGGAGCGAAGTGAACGTTACATGCAAAGAATAGTACCAAATAAGCTCCGTACGGAATCATAACAAATTGTTACTATGAAGCCGGTAACGTACACTATAGAATTTCAGAACCCCACAACAGAAAGCAATTGAGTACCATGACATAGACTTTACTCCATCTATAGTTGGGTTTTGAAAGAAATCAGAGGAAAGAAATACAACGATGAAGTTCACATTTCTTCTGTACCTGAAACTGTGTCAATCCCTACATATAAAAATTTTCTTTTTAATGTAAATATAGTTATTAATATCAAGGCCGATGAAAAGAGTTCGCTCCTTGTTCGTGGTGGTTACTAACAACAGGAATATCCAAGCTGCTGCCTTCAGTCTCGGGAGCAACTTCTCTTACATCAGCTATCCTTGCCTCATTTGCCTGAATATCACTCCATTCACCATCATGAATGTGGAGGTTCACCTGATCTGCTGCCATATGGACTACACTCTCTCCAGAGACTGGTATCGCCCTAGAAACACTGAGACATGCTTTATCCACATTCTCCTCCGACAAGTCTACATGCTTTGTCAATGGAAGAGTATTATCAATACCCGGGCAAGACTCAGTCTTCTCCTCAAAAATTTGCTTAGTATCAATCTGATGTCTGTTAAGAGGAAAAAAAAAAAATGGGTTTTTAAACTTATCATCACAAAGTTATGCGGCTGTTGTTTTTATTGACCTTTACATCATAGTCTAATTCTCCCGATGGAACTTTATTCAAAAAATTGGGATCACAGACACCAGTCATGCAATGGTTACAGTAACTATCATTTTTCTTGGGTTGGGGAATTATTTGAGTAGGGGCAAAACTCAATACTACATCCTGTAACACTGTGAGGCATACATGTATAGTACACAATAAAAACAGGAAAAGCAAGCTCTTTATAAACTCATACTTGTCTGAAATTTCTATAGATTTTTGGCAAAATTGTACCATTTCTCTAACATCTAAGTTTAACATTTTTTTTATTGGCACGGGGTGTCCGGGACAAAGTCTCGACTAATCCTGGGTGGGGGTGCATAGTTCTCGGCAAAAAGTTTCCCACAAATACACCTCGGGTAATCCAAAGAAACCTTAGCTCGACATTTATATAAATAAGGACTCGCATGCTTTTCAATTTAATTCATAGTTAGACCATTGTTTTCTATTTTTGGTATAGTCACTGTAACTAAGGAGCATCAAGGGTTTTGCCTATAACTTGCACCATTTATAAGTGATTTTTCTGAAACTGGGGGAATCATGTCAAGCAAGAATTACAGAAGAGTAGATGTGAAATGATCCCTATGGGGCACAGGGGTTGAGATACTAAACCTTTGAAGTTGTGCTTGTAACTTGTTTACATATGCCAGAAGCTCTTGCTTTTCATTCACAGCAATTGATTCTTTCTGTATAGCCTCCTTTATTCTAGCTTCAGCATCTGCCTCTGTAACCCTGACCCTTTCTTCTGCTCTCACAACAGCTGCTTCTAATATAACAACACGCTCTCTAGCTTTTGCAAGCTCAGAACGCCACATATGTGCCTCCTGGATAGCAGAGTCTCTCTGTTTGCTCAATTGCTCTCTTTCTTTATTCACAGCCATAACCTTTTGTTCAGATTCTTTTAGCTGCAAGTATGTATGCCATAATAGAAAAAGACAATTAAAAGTGACATCTAAAATCATATTAATATTTCATATTCAATAAAGGATAAATCAAATAAAGGGAGAGGAACGGAATTCAACAGCGAAAGATATTCATGATTATTGACTGAGAATTCTTTCCTAGTTTTTTTTTTTAAGTATTCTTTCTTAGTTATTACCTCCATATCAGATTGAACATTATCGATCAGACAACACAAGAGCCATCAACAAAGTACCTTTGACAGACTGGGAAAAAAAACAGAAAAAGAAAAATTACCTTTGACATAGATGACTCCAGCTGCTTCTCTGAATCTCTTTTAAGACGCTCAATTTGTGCACATGCAATTCTCCTTTGTTCATCCATTGTATGAGCAGCAGATGCAGCAGCCTCAGCAGCTTCGGCAGTCTCAGATAATTTCTCTGCTATATCTTTTATTGTTAAATCCCGTGCACGAAGGTCCCGAGCCAAATTCTGCAGTTCTTCATCCTTGACTCGCAGTGTCTCCTGCAAGATGAACACTCATACAACCAAATATAGGTGAAATGAATATCCAAATATGCTTGCCTGATTAGCAATCACATTAAAGGAATAAGCTTAGCTAGAAAAAATAAAAGGGGGAAGAGAGAGAGAGAGAGAGAGTAAACGATATAAGAAGCCCATGGTGGCAAGAGGCAACATGCTAAGAAGGCCAGTCAAAACGGGGCCTTAAAGCCAAAAAGCACCGATAATAAGTGAAGCCAGCCAAATTCCATTACTATGATAAAAAACAAAATCATGGGACCCAAACGCCTGTTCTTCATTTATTCAATAATTCTCACTAGTCAAGTTTCAACATTGAAGGGGGGCATATGCACAAAACACATACAAGCAGCCCAATGACAACAGCACTCTACTTAACATAGAAGCAAGGGCACATGCACAAACAAGAGGCAATATCACATCACACTCTACACTGAACTGCCAATGAATTCCTCAATCAAGCCAAACTGATACTAATAGCAGCTATGAAATCAAGGAAGACTCTACAAGAAAATGCCTGTATGCCATGATCCAAATCCATCCACTGGGGGGAAAATCCCAAATAGTAAAATTTGAAATGTCATTCTCCTAGCTATTAAGCAGTCCATAATGCATAGAATATTCTATATATTAGTAAAATGGGCTGCCTAGCATCATTCTGGTGCACCTGGTTGCTGCCTAACTTTACAAGAAGAAAAGCAAGGTTCTTCAAATATTTTACTACTCACCAAATATCAGATTTAAAATTTCAGGAACTTGGGTTTCTCAGAAATCCAATTCTCAGACTTTAATGATCATGAATGATCTGGTACATGAAAGACACTGAACACATTAAACTTCTTTTTAATGGAATGTGTTAGTATTGGAACACCTGCCTCCTAGATTGTTCCATCTATCTTGTACCAAATATGGCAAATGGATTTACAAGTGATTAATATGTACATCCAACTTAGTTAAACAATTAAAAGTGCAGGATATAAATCTGATGCAACTGCAGACGAATGCAAGCTATTCATCTTATTATCAATAAAGGCAAAGACCATAAACATAATCCCAATGAAAAATTGTAAGGCATGCAATTCATAATTGAAGTAAAGACATAGTAAAAAGTGGAAAATATAGATATTGTACCCTCATGATTGCTAGATCATCCATTGGACCATCGCTTATTTTATTTGTCACCATTCCTAGAGCATTTCTTAAAGAAATCTGCATTGCTGCTTCAATTTCTTTAGAACATTCAAGGGCCGTCGAATTAGCAGCAGAAACTACCGTTGCAACTGTTCCTAATTTTGCAGAACCATTCCCACTTAAGGAATTCACAGCCTCTTTATGGGCCCTCAGAACCAACTGTGTTGCACTGAACGTCAGAAGGTAATGAGAAAGTAGATATTAGCAGAGAATAAGTCCCAAAATATGTATTCATCAATAAATGTGTTGATAACTGGGGCAACAAATCAAACACAAAGAAGAAAACATTATCAGAAAAATGTTCATTTTATGAACAAAATGCAATTGTAGAGAATAGCTAATAGTTGAGAATTTGTAACCGGTATCCAAGTGACGGCAGTCAACAATGTAATAAAGAATTGAGTGTATTTGCACAACACTCACAAAACACACACACGCATGCAAGGAAATATTAAAAGAGATGAATGTCAATGAAACTCTCATCATGATCCTTAACAATAGCTTTGCTTAACGTCCCCTGCCACTAAAGAGAAAAGGAGATAAAGGTCATTATGTCTAATTTCTTTTTGTTTATGTACTTTCTTTAAAAAAAAAAATTAACTTTGGCCAATACTTCAAGCCACCTAACTTAAAGTTGAAGAGCCACTCAACTTGACTTCTCGTAGTTTTTTGCCTAATCTCTACCGAACTCTAAAACAACCTAGACTTTTCACCCCTAAACAGAACAGGGATGTAGGAAGAAGCAATGCACCTCTTTCCAAACCCTACATCATTGACCACAGCCTTTCTTTTCTTAAAGAATGGGGCAAGTAAAAAATAATAATATCATAAAATATGGAAGGGGCCCGTGCTCCAAACTTAGTACAAATTCCAGATGACTACATGATCCCTTTTAATAAAAAAATTACCAGCAAGGCAACTTCACATACAAATCAGCCATCAGTTTGCAAGAAACATCTGCAAACTCTGGAAATTCTAGAATAGACTATTATATAGTCTTTTGGACTGTAAGGCCAACCATATAACTAGTCATCTGGAAAGGAAAATGGAATATTTTTTGATTGGCATAGGGTGTCAAAGACAGCATCCCGGTTAATACCAGGAGTGCATAGGCCCTCAGTATGGAGTTTTCCACAAGTGCACCTTAGGTAATTCAAGGGGAAAATCCTCCAGTCTGATAGCCCCTATAGATTGGTTGCACCCAGGAGGTTTCAAACCTTAGACCTTGGAAGGAGCATACTACCAAGGCTTTTACCACTTGAGCCAACCCCTAGGGGTTGGAAAACGGAATATAAAAACCGTACACTATTTAGAGCAAAAGTACAGGATAGCTTTTCACCAAAAGTACACATTAAGGTGCGGTTTGGATAATGAGATAAGATGAGATGAGATGGTTTTAGGTGAAAGTTTAAAGTTGAATAAAATATTGTTAGAATATTATTTTTTAATATAATTATTGTTTTGAGATTTGACAAAGTTGAATTGTTTATTATATTTTGTGTGGAAATTTGAAAAAGTTATAATGATGAGATGAGATAAGATAAGATGGGTTAAGAATGTTTCACAATTCAAACGGAGCCTAAGAACCTTGCTAGTGGTGAAGTTTCAAGCTCACAATTCATATACCCTTGTTTCTTCCTGCATATCTCTAATGCATTCATTACAGAGTTTACAACTTTGTTAAATAACCATTTGTCCTAAAAAGTTAAGTTGATGAGAAGAAATGACTTCAATTGTTTAATTTATGTTATAACACTCCCACTCACATGTGAGTCATACTTTCTCTTAATAAGTGCACCAAACATCTAGAGTATTTAATTAAAAAATGGGGAGGTAAAATGTAGAGTACTAGTTTGAGAGATGTAATACTCCCATTGTGTAAGGAAGGTGGTGAATGGGGAGACTAAATCTGGTACTAATTGGTCTCCCTCTAGTGCTACCCCTGGACTTCCCTACTGAAGCTGTAATGGACTACCCAGTTCCATCCTTCAATGATCTATTCCTTTCTCCCATCAGCCTATTCAAGCAATTATGAACCAAGAACAAATACCCTCATCTTCCACTTCAAGTCCTGTTTCAAAGCACGAGTCTGTAATTCGAGTATCTCCTCCTTCCTCTGTCCCACATTGCCTTGGAGGGAAAATTTCAAGCCCTTTATAAAGATTTTAATGGGTTTCAATTGTAACATTGACTATTCCTTTTGGAGTATACGCCTAGATGTGATTTGCGCTTAACTAGGTAATTACAAGATACATCTACCATATCATATTATATCAACAATTTTCCCAAATACATAAAAGTTAATAAGGATAGATAAATTTAATTATTTAATTTATGTTCAGAAAAAAAAAAAATGGCTGGCACTGGGGGTCCAGGAACAACATCTCGACTAATCCCAATGGTGCACAAGTCGGCATAGGCCGACAAGGAGTTTCCAACAAATGCAACTCGGGTAATTCAAGGGGAAAATCCCCCAGCCCGATGGCCCCTAGAGAGTGTTTGCACCCAATGGTATTCAAACCTTGGACCTTGGAGGGAGCATATCATCAAGACCAAGACCTTTACCACTTAAGCCAACCTGTAGGGGTTTTCTAAAACAATTAAACCTACAAGATACTTGACTATGCTAACAAATGTATGTGCTAGAATAAGACCATTCCAAACTTGTTATAAATGAAGAACAAATGCACAGCAGAAGCAGGACACAGTTCAAACCTTTTTGTAGCCAAAGAAAAATATCACAACAAATCATATCATGCAAAGGCTTAAAAAGGAAAGATCCAGAGAACCTACTGTAAAGTTGACACCCAAGCTCTAGCTGCACCAGGAGTCTCTGCGCAAAGGAAGTAGTCCTTTTTCTGGGGGGTCCCAATATCTAAGTATAATAGTTAAGAAGCGCTCATATTTACAATTTCAACCCGCAACAAAATGATACTTATAATGAAACTCAAAAAGATACAAATTTTAGTATTTTCTACATTGCTAGAAAAAATAACTATATGTGGATACAGAAACAACAGCCATCATACCTTGGTAGTCCACTAAAGCACATTAAGAAAGAAACAAAAAACACGAAAAAAAAAGTATTAGTAATTTTTAAAGTTAAAAGCCACTTGGACGAATTAGTTAGCCAAGAATGCAATAATGCATGCTTATTCAGAACGGTCTGAATCTTACTGGAAGTTGACAGGAGATATGGTAATCGTGCTATTTGCATCAAATATAATGGATCCCTTAACAGCTGGCTCATTTCTCCTGATCCTAAAGCATACAGACAACATGAAATATCAAATATTAAAATTCTTATGTAATCAAAGCAAAGCCAGCAAAGATAATGCAAAAAACATTCACCGACTTGTATTCCATTCTTCCAGTCGTTGGGTCCAAGATCACCCACCGCTCGTTCCATTTCCTCAGCTGTTAAGTTGCACACAACAATATTAATTCGGCTATCATGACTTCTTCCGTTTCCGAACTCCACATAGAATCACCCCTCAATCAGTGAATGCTAATTGTAGTCAAGTAGTCCCATTCTTATAAACCCATTACATTATTTTCAAAAACTTTTGGCCAATTCAAACAGGGCTGAAGAAATTACATCTAGGAAAAGGTCATGATAGAGCAAATTGACCAAAACAAAAAACTATAAAAACTGCAACTTCTCAAGTTAAAATTCAAAGCAGAAGGCAACCCTTTGCTTGAGCTAAATTCTCACAAAGGCCTGAATTCAACGAAAATCTAATCACAAATAACCAATCCAATTTAGACGCAATTGGAGAGAGAGAGAGAGAGAGAGAGAGAGAGAGAGAGAGAGAGAGAGAGAGAGTACGGTCTCGGATCGCTTGAGAAGTGGGCCCTGCAGCAAATTCCTGCCGGAACCGGATGCCAACTGCCGCTTGATCTTCTCCAAGCTACTGTCTGCATCCCCGGCTCTCTGTTCCATCCCCATATTTTAGATTTTACCAAAATAATACATAATTATCAATCCCGCATATGCATACATATACACACATATATATAGAGAGAGAGAGAGGGAGGGAGGGTTGGGGGGTAGATCGGAGGGGCTGACAAACTAACCGGTGTAGCAACATTGGAGGCCATGGTAGGAAAACAGCGAAGACTGGGGAGGTATCGCAGAAGCAAATATGGAACCTTGGAAGGGTCTATTTGATAATGGCAGGGTTTTTCCTTTGAGGGTGATCTTTCAAAGCCGTGGCCGGGCTGTTAGGTTTCTTTGGTGGACTTGTAGGTGGTGTACTTGTTTTATTTATTTTTCAAACAAAATGAAATTATTTATTTATCATGTATATGTTGCTCAACTTGCTCTTTTATTTTTCTCTTTTATTTATTTATTTATTTTTATTTGTTAGTTATTTTTCAGTTTTGAAATAAGTTTTATAGCATTTTATAAAAACTGGAGGGTTTTGGGAAATGGAAAAATCTTTTTGTCATCTTCACACTTTAGACACTATACTTATTTTAATTTTTTTTATTTTTTCTATAATAAATATGTAGTGTGTGGATGATAAATAGAATAATTTAATTAGTTTAATAAGAATAAAATAAAATAAAATAAAAAATAATATTTTAATATATAAAGTGTGTGGTGTGAGATGATGTGTAGCATTTCTCGAAGGAAATTAATTAGATGAAAAAAGTTATTTTGAAAAATATTGCCGTTCAAATTTGAAAAAAAAAAATACATAAGAAATATGTTTTTGTAAAGGATAATGCTTATCCAACGTATAAAAGCTACCGAAGCTGCCAACGATTTTTTTTTTTAACTTAGTGATTAAAAAATGTTTTTAATTAATATTGTGAATTAAAAAAAAAAGATAATTAAAGATATAAAAAAATATATGAAAAAAAACCAAAAAAAAAAATTTATACCATTCGGTGGGGTTTATCTGTGGACGTATCAGCGTCCCTTTGTAAAAATTGTTTTCATTTTTTTTCTCTTTTGGCCGTAGAAACTTTATTTCTGATTAGATTTTTTAGGATACATTAGGGAGTTAAAAAAATTTCTTAAAGACTATACAATTCGATATTTTAAAATTTTAAAATAAAATTATTATTAAAAAATTTATATTTTAATAATATTTTATTTAATTTTTATTAAAATATCTCATATTATCTCATCTGAATTGTGTAATCAAATGAGATCTAAAGTTTTTTTTATAAGTATTAAATTTTTTGTCTGGATTTATTTATTTTTTTTCTTTAAATTTTTTTAAGGTTTTGTATATTTGTTTGAATTTTAAATTATTTAATATTTTAATTGCTTTTTTCCTTAAATTGGCATTGAAAATGTCAGTAACTGACATGCCGCCGGTCAGTTGACTAACAAAACAACGAAACTGAACAAAGAAACAATGGCCTTCTTATTAAACCCAGATCTTAAGAAGGCTTCTCGATAAGAATATCATAAGACTTTGATGAAAAAAAAAAAAAAATCTAATTATAAGCAATTATGTACATTAATACATACACTTATTCAATATGATTAATTAAAAAATTAAATTTTAATAAAAATTATGTCAATTTAAATTTTAAATATAAAGATAATAATATTAATATACAAATCATTACGTGAATTCATTTGTATATAACAAAACTTAAAAATTAATAATATGAAAACTCAATTACTGTTTTTTTTTTTTTTTCATGAATCAAACAAATTAAAATGCTCTAGTTTTTTTAAGTCCAAGCTTCTGGTCATTTGTTACTTTACTCCTTGTAGTCTTGAATTGAATGGTTCAAGATCTTTGAATTTTAATGTATTATCAAGTTAGCCATCTTGCCCAAATACCATAATGAATTGGTGTTGTCATATAAAGTTGTGTTTCCATCATGAATAATTCTATTTAGCATCACATATACGAATATAAAATTGTAGTTCCCTCACCCGTCACGCATACACAATAAACTGATAGTAAGTTAAGAGCTAACTTATCTCGATTGTTACGTTCTACGAGAATAAAATGCGAAACATAAGAAACTGTAAGAGGGTATTCTAAATGTTAAAAATTTAATTACTAACAATTAGAAACGTGTAAAAGAGACAACTTATGGTAAAATTACCATTTTACCCTCTATATGTAGGAAAATGATCATTTTACCTCTAACTTAAGAATTTCACATCTTAATTCTAAAAGTTATCAAAGCATTTCACATCCTAATTCCAAAGGTTATCAAAGTTTACATTTCTCATACAAATTTTGTCCTAAACTTAAATCTCAATTCAGAAAAATTTAAAACAATTCACAACTTGGGAAGCTTACTATAGCTGAAACATTCATAGGTCATTTCTCATCATTTTTGTTGCAATTTTTTCCAATTTCAAAACTTGTGATTACACAAAAATTTTACAACAAAGTTCTTCCTATCTTAAATTTAAAAACATACTTAAAACGTTCATTAAGAAAAAGCTAATCATCAACACCAAACTTTTTGTAAAAAGACCCAAACTTTTTAATAAATAATTAACTCTTGAATCACAAATTTTGACCCTAAATCAAAACATTTTTAAGAATTTCAAAAAGTCAAATCTTACTTCTAACATATTCATAACATCATCCTAAGATCAACCATTCTTTAAATCATCAAATAAAAGTCACAAAAATCACAAAATAACACTTGGAGTTTTTGGTTTTACACTTATTCCAAAAATAGAAAGTTTTTCTCAACTAATTTTGATCAATCTCTTGATCTATAGTTTAAAAAGATGAGATATTCAAATTAAAACATCACATGACTTAAAAATGTGTACTAAAGAAGATCCAACCATCAAAATTAAAATCACATGGTTAAAAATCAATAAAACATGGATCTAATCCAAAGTGATGTCATGACCCGCTTTTAAGTGTATTTTCGCTGAAATATTTGTTTTTATTTTAAGTAATATACCAGTTATTTTATTTTATTGTATTTGCGTTTTTAAAATTGGGTTTTAATTTAATTTAATTTATTTGAGGTTGTGTTTTATTTCTTTAAGCTGTTTAGTGGTTTTAATCTTTTTGGCGGTTTGTTTCGTTTTCCCGGAGTGAGGATTGGACCTCATCTCTTTTCACATCTTTTTCCCTTTTTCTCTTTTTCCCTTTTTTTTCCTTTTTCCTTCTTTTCTTTTTCTTCTTTTTCTTTTTCTCTCTCCTCTCTCCCCGATTCGGACCCCCCCGAGCTCTCTCTCTCTCCTCCCTCTCCCTCACGCCGGCGCCACCTTCTCTCTACCTTACCGCCGCCGTCCGGCCACCAACCGGACCCCCACCGGTCCCATTCTCTTCCTCTCCCTCCGGTGCACCACCCCTCCAAAACCCACCCCCAACCGGCCGGCCATTTGGCTGGAAAAAGCTTCCAAAGGGCGCACGGATTTCACTCCGATCCGCCGCCGTCGCTCCACCTCCGGCCACCATTTCTTCACCACTTCATCACCGGTCCCTTGCCGTCCTAACCCACCCATTTCCGGCCTCCAACGACCACCGGAGCAGCTCCCACGAGCTTGTTTTCCGATTTGCCATTTTCGGCCATTTCCAGCCATTCCGCCGCCACCCACGGCCGTCCGTCACTTCCAATAGCTTCACAACCACCTCTAGACCATTCCCTATCAATCCCGTGTCCTAGTTTGTCCCCGTTCAAAAGTGGGTTTTTCAGACCCACGGCCACAGTGAATTTTCACTGTGACGTTGCTGTTTTTCCGCCGTTTGCAACGCCGCTTGTTTTCTAAAATTGCCATATAGCGCTGTAAGTATTTTCCAAACCCTATTTTCAGATTTTAATATATATTGCTCATTCAATTTATTTACTGTTGTTGGTTGTTGATTCCGGACTGAGTCCGAGGAGTTTCGGGGGTCGGATGGATGGAGGACGGAGTTGTCTGTTTTATTGATTTATGTTGGTTGGTTATTTTATTATGCATTGTTATGGCATTACATGGTGCATGCACGTGTGTTTGTGGGTTTTGTGTGAAAAGCCTGTGTATTGGCGTGAGTGGTTTTACGGGTGCGTGTGTATCACGAGCCCAAGCCGGGATGGGTTATTATCTCGGTGGAGCTCCTCTGGTCACTCGGGAGTGGAATAAACTGAGTGATGTCCCCTGAGTTGTCGAGAGAGATGACGGGAGCGGGGCTAGGGGATGCTTGGCTACGAACGTGCCGGGCATGGAACCGGGCATCGCCCTACTCACCGACTCCGTGGCCCTTCGCTGGCGAGGGCTAGAGGATGCTTGGCTACGCACGCGCGGGAGGCGCGGAACTGGGCATCGCTCGTTAGGTGTCACATGCGTGGTGGTACTCTGCGGTGTGACACTGGAGCCAGGGTGTGCGGATGACCCCTAGGGGAGGTCATGGCGTATACGGTTAAAATTGGATAATGGATTATGAGGCCAAATGGGACTTTTGGCGTGGGCCAGATGGACTTCTGGCGAGATATTGGGTCAGATGGACTTCTGGCGAGATATTGGGCCAAATGTGACTTTTGGCGTGTTTTTCGGAAAGGATATGTTTTTGGGCCAAATGGGATTTTTGGCGTGTGTGGAAAAAATTATGTTTTATGGGCTTTTTTGCATTGGGCATGTTTCATGCATATTGTTTGAGTCCTATGTGTTTTTATCTGGTAGCGTTTGGGTTTACTTACCTGCGGAACCATTTGTGGTTCCGTAGCTTTTGGTGCAGGTGATGAGGATGAGGAGGAGGAGGCTGAGCCCGAGGATGCGGCTCCGCCGGGTTGCTGATGATATGTTTTATATTTGTTTAAAACTGCATTTGTGTTTTGTAATATTTTATCTATGTATGTTTTAAACAGCTTGTATTACGTTAAGAAATTCTAGTACTTAGTTATGACCTTCTTTATCCGCTGCGTGTTTATCTGTACACATCTGTTGCCTTGCACACACCCGGCACCCGTCGAGGGGATGGTGACCCGGGTTGTCACCATCCGGACGTCTCAATTTTCCCGTGTTTGGGCGTGGGGATTTGGGGGCGTCACAGGTGGTATCAGAGCGGTTTGGCTCTGGGTAAAACCACATGTCCTGTAGGTAGTACCAGAATGTTTTTTTTAAGTTGTGTTTTAAAAAAATTATGTTAAGTATTGTTATGTTATTTGTTTTATTTGTGTGAGCTTGTTTGTTTGTTTTTGTTTATTTAGTCATGTTTTGGCATGCTGGTTTCTTTTATTTCTTGCTGCGTAGTGCTGTTTTTGTTTTGTTGGTTTTATGATGGTTTTATTTGTTTTCTTAAAGGAGGGTCAAGAGTAGCGTTGTGACAGGAATATGGGAAGACCAGGGAGACCAAAGAAAAATACTCAGGAACCACAGGATAATACCTCCATGGATGACTCCATAGCCGAAGCAATTCGGCAGATGACGGAGTTTATGCAACAGAGTGCGAGGTCTCAACAGGCAGGGCTTTGGCCACCACAAGGACCTTGGCCACCACAAGGGGGTCCTTGGCCACCATCGGGAGGGCCTTGTCCACCATCAGGAGGGCCCTACCCACCGTCAGGAGAGCCTTGTCCGCAACAAGGAGGGTATTGGCCACAACCAGGAGGTCCCTGGCCATATCAGGGAGGGCCTTGGATGTATCAAGGAGGGTCCAGTAGCATGGTGCAAGCCGGGTGCACCTATGAGCGCTTCTTGGCGCATAGGACCCCACACTTCACTGGGAATGAGGATCCACTTCAGGCTGGAAAATGGATCAAAGATCTGGAGAAGACTTTTGAGGTGTGTGGGTGCACTGAGGCACAGCAAGTACTCTACGCCAGCTATCTCTTGCAAGGTATCGCTTCTGATTGGTGGGATACCAGGAGGGTGATGTTGGAATCTGAACTGGGATCTTTCGCTGCGGTGACCTGGCAGCGTTTTAAGAAGGAATTCAATGACCGCTTCTTTCCTGCATCAGTAAGGAAGCAAAAGGCAAGAGAGTTCTCCAATCTGGTCCAAGGGGGCGCAACAGTGGAACAATACGCCCGGAGGTTTATAGAACTTGAGCGATTTGCTCCTCATCTTGTTGCCACTGAGGAGATACGAGCAGATCGTTTTCAGGAAGGGCTACGCCCTGATATACGCCGTATGGTGGTCAGCCTTCGGATATCCACTTTTCAGGAGTTAGTGGATGTGGCCACCCTTGTAGAGCGGGAAAATAATCTGTGTATGGGCTCCCCTCCAGGCCATAAGAGGCGGAGTTTTTCTGGTGAAGGAAGCAGCTCGGGTTCGCCTCAGAAGTTTGTTCAGCGGACCGGAACTCGATCTCAAGCATCCACCTCAAGTGTTCGCATGGGAGGACGTATGCCTGTTTGTGGAGCTTGTAATAGAGCTCATGAGGGCGAGTGTCGCACGAGTAGCGGACCCCAGTGTTATCGGTGCGGCCAAGTGGGACATATTGCTCGGGATTGCCCCGTCAGAGTTCAAGGAAGCCGTGGAGGTAGACACGGTGGAAGAACCAACCCGAGACAAGCAGTGCAAGCCCGAGTTTATGCAGTCACACCCGGAGAGGTGGATGATGAGGCACCAGCGACCCATGATGCTGGAGTAATCACAGGAAGAGTTCGTTTGTATGAGTTTTATGCTTGTACTTTGTTTGATTCTGGTGCTTCACGATCGTTTGTGTCTTCCACGTTTGCTCGGGTGTGTAACTTGGTCACGGAACCGTTGCCGAAGGCTATGGTAGTGGCGCTACCCGATGGCGAGATGGTGTGGTGTTCCAAGGTTGCTTTGGGATGCCCGTTAAATTTTGAGGGAAGGTTTTTGGATGCTGATCTGGTGGTATTCAAGCTGTTGGGTTTTGATATCATCCTCGGGATGGATTGGCTATACCGATATTCTGCGACTATTAATTGCAGAAGTCGGACAATTAGCTTTCAGCTTCCGGATGGTGATTGTCTGGAATTTGCGGGGAGTAGATTAAAAGAAAAGCCGATGATTATATCGGCGATACAGGCAAGAAGAGAGATTGCATGGGGAGCGGATGCATTCTTGGTTCAGATGGTGTCCACGCCGTCTGAGAAGAAGTCCTTGGCAGACATTCCAGTTGTGGAAGAGTTCCCCGATGTATTTGTGGATGACTTGCCCGGACTACCCCTTGTTCGAGAGATGGAGTTTGTCATAGATTTGGAACCTGGAGCGGCTCCTGTGCATAAAGCTCCTTATCGCATGGCACCGGCTGAATTAAAAGAGTTGAAGACTCAGTTGCAAGAACTGGTAGAGAAGGGATTTGTTCAGCCTAGTACGTCGCCGTGGGGTGCTCCAGTTTTATTTGTTAAAAAGAAAGATGGAACCCTTCGTATGTGCATTGACTATCGGGAGTTGAACAAAGTGACCATCAAAAATAAATATCCTCTCCCGCGGATAGATGATTTATTTGACCAACTTCAAGGAGTAGCCGTGTTCTCTAAGATTGATCTGAGGTCGGGATACTACCAGCTGAGAATCAGAGAGCAGGATGTGCCGAAAACTGCCTTCAGGTCGAGGTATGGACACTATGAATTTAAGGTGATGCCGTTTGGGTTAGCTAATGCCCCTGCAGCGTTCATGGATTTGATGAATAGGGTGTTTCAACCTTACCTGGATTCCTTTGTGGTAGTATTTATCGATGATATACTGATTTATTCCCGAGATATTGAAGAGCATGTGTATCATCTTAGTCTGGTACTTGAGAGATTGAGAGAACACCAGCTATACGCCAAGCTCAGCAAGTGTGAGTTCTGGTTAGAAGAAGTTAAATTTCTTGGGCATGTAATTTCCCGGGGCGGAGTGGCAGTTGATCCCAGTAAGGTAGAAGCCATTTTGTCATGGCCACGCCCGACTACAGTGCGCGAGATCCGGAGTTTCTTGGGGCTTGCCGGATACTACCGAAGATTTGTTGAAGGTTTTGCTCGCCTATCCGGACCTCTCACAGCTTTGACTCGGAAGAATACAGAATTTGTGTGGTCGGAGAAGTGTGAGAGAAGCTTCCAGGAATTGAAGAACAGGCTGACAACGGCACCTGTGTTAGCACTCCCAGAATCGCATAAGCCATTCGTAGTCTTCAGTGATGCGTCCAAGTTTGGTTTGGGTTGTGTCCTTATGCAGGAAGGACGGGTTGTAGCCTATGCATCTCGTCAGCTAAAGGACCATGAGAAGAATTACCCGACGCACGATCTAGAATTGGCTGCGATTATTTTTGCACTCAAGATCTGGCGGCATTTCTTGTATGGGGAAGCTTGTGAGGTATTTACTGATCATAAGAGCTTGAAGCATTTGTTTTCCCAGAAAAATCTGAATATGAGGCAAAGGCGTTGGCTGGAGCTAATCAGTGACTATCAGTGTGAGATCAAATACCACCCGGGGAAGGCTAATATAGTTGCTGATGCTTTGAGCCGGAAGTCTCATTTGGAAGATGAAGCTGAACCGTCGGAAATGGATTCGTTACTTTATGGGATGAGAAGGCTCCTTATAGAGAGTTCGCAGCAAGTAGAGATTCTGTCTTCAGTTCTTGACGTTCGAGTAACAGATTTTGAAGAATTGAAAGCTCTCCAAAGAAAGGATCCGAAGCTGCTGAACATCAGGAAAAGAGTCCGAAAATCTCGAGGGCCGTTGCACTATAGCATGGATAGTGATGGGATACTTCGGTTCCGAGATCGCAGAGTGATCCCAAAGGACTCAGATTTCAAGGAACGGATCATGGCGGAAGCTCATGCGGCCCCGTATTCAGTTCATCCCGGCAGTACAAAGATGTATCGAGACTTGAAGAAAACTTACTGGTGGGATGGAATGAAGAAGGACGTTGCCTTATATGTGGAGAAATGCCACACGTGTCGTCAGGTAAAGGCCGAGCATCAGAGACCTGCAGGTATGCTCCAACCCCTCCCTATTCCTGAGTGGAAATGGGATGATATCACGATGGACTTCGTAGTGGGTTTGCCAAGAACACCTAGCGGGAAGAATTCTGTTTGGGTGATTGTGGATCGGTTAACGAAGAGTGCTCATTTTCTGCCTGTTAACAACACCGACTCTTTGGGTAAGTTGACCCGTTTGTATGTCAAGGAGATAGTGAGGCTACACGGCATACCAAAGAGTATAGTGTCGGATCGGGACCCGAGGTTCACATCGCAGTTCTGGAAGAGTTTGCAGGCAGTTTTGGGTACCAAGTTGAAGTTCAGCACTGCTTATCACCCGCAGACAGACGGCCAGTCAGAGCGCACCATACAGACCCTGGAAGACATGTTGCGAGCATGTGCCCTGGAATTCCAAGGGAGTTGGGAAAATCATTTGCCGCTCATTGAGTTTGCCTACAATAACAGCTACCATGCGACCATTCAGATGGCTCCCTATGAAGCTCTTTATGGAAGAAAGTGTAGGTCGCCCTTGTGTTGGGATGAAGTTGGGGAGAGTAGGGTAATTGGACCCGAAATAATTCAGGAAATGCAAAGCCAAGTCCGGATCATTAGAGATAAAATGGCGGCAGCTCAGAGTCGCCAGAAAAGCTACGCTGATACCAGGAGGAGAGAATTGTCATTTGAAGTTGGTGATTGGGTTTATCTTAAAGTCTCTCCCATGAGAGGTGTTAAGCGTTTTGGTAAGAAGAGGAAACTAGATCCGAGGTACGTCGGCCCTTTTCAGATTCTGGAGAGAGTAGGGTCCGTCGCCTACAGAGTTGCTTTGCCAGATTATTTTGGGGATGTTCATGATGTCTTCCACGTATCATCCCTGAAGAAGAGCTTTGGGCAGTAAGAGCCACGTTTTGTCGACCCAACAGGTATTCAGTTGCAACCGGATCTCACTTACGAAGTTGTTCCGTCGCAGATTTTGGATTGGAAGGAGCAACAGTTGAGGTCCAAGACGATACCTTTAGTTAAAGTGGCTTGGGGAGATCCGTTAGCTCAAGACTTCTCTTGGGAGCGAGCAGAGGACATGAGGGAGCAGTACCCGTATCTGTTTGAATGATGAAGGTATGTATTTTAATCTTGATCTCATTTGGTTTGTGAGCGTTTATGTGGCTTGCTGTAAGTTGGTGGCTGATTTACAATTTCGAGGACGAAATTGTTTTTAAGGAGGGGAGGATGTGATGACCCGCTTTTAAGTGTATTTTCGCTGAAGTATTTGTTTTTATTTTAAGTAATATACCAGTTATTTTATTTTATTGTATTTGCGTTTTTAAAATTGGGTTTTAATTTAATTTAATTTATTTGAGGTTGTGTTTTATTTCTTTAAGCTGTTTAGTGGTTTTAATCTTTTTGGCGGTTTGTTTCGTTTTCCCGGAGTGAGGATTGGACCTCATCTCTTTTCACATCTTTTTCCCTTTTTCTCTTTTTCCCTTTTTTTTCCTTTTTCCTTCTTTTCTTTTTCTTCTTTTTCTTTTTCTCTCTCCTCTCTCCCCGATTCGGACCCCCCCCGAGCTCTCTCTCTCTCCTCCCTCTCCCTCACGCCTGCGCCACCTTCTCTCTACCTTACCGCCGCCGTCCGGCCACCAACCGGACCCACACCGGTCCCATTCTCTTCCTCTCCCTCCGGTGCACCACCCCTCCAAAACCCACCCCCAACCGGCCGGCCATTTGGCCGGAAAAAGCTTCCAAAGGGCGCACGGATTTCACTCCGATCCGCCGCCGTCGCTCCACCTCCGGCCACCATTTCTTCACCACTTCATCACCGGTCCCTTGCCGTCCTAACCCACCCATTTCCGGCCTCCAACGACCACCGGAGCAGCTCCCACGAGCTTGTTTTCCGATTTGCCATTTTCGGCCATTTCCGGCCATTCCGCCGCCACCCACGGCCGTCCGTCACTTCCAATAGCTTCACAACCACCTCTAGACCATTCCCTATCAATCTCGTGTCCTAGTTTGTCCCCGTTCAAAAGTGGGTTTTTCAGACCCACGGCCACAGTGAATTTTCACTGTGACGTTGTTGTTTTTCCGCCGTTTGCAACGCCGCTTGTTTTCTAAAATTGCCATATAGCGCTGTAAGTATTTTCCAAACCCTATTTTCAGATTTTAATATATATTGCTCATTCAATTTATTTACTGTTGTTGGTTGTTGATTCCGGACTGAGTCCGAGGAGTTTCGGGGGTCGGATGGATGGAGGACGGAGTTGTCTGTTTTATTGATTTATGTTGGTTGGTTATTTTATTATGCATTGTTATGGCATTACATGGTGCATGCACGTGTGTTTGTGGGTTTTGTGTGAAAAGCCTGTGTATTGGCGTGAGTGGTTTTACGGGTACGTGTGTATCACGAGCCCAAGCCGGGATGGGTTATTATCTCGGTGGAGCTCCTCTGGTCACTCGGGAGCGGAATAAACTGAGTGATGTCCCCTGAGTCGTCGAGAGAGATGACGGGAGCGGGGCTAGGGGATGCTTGGCTACGAACGTGCCGGGCATGGAACCGGGCATCGCCCTACTCACCGACTCCGTGGCCCTTCGCTGGCGAGGGCTAGAGGATGCTTGGCTACGCACGCGCGGGAGGCGCGGAATTGGGCATCG
Organism: Carya illinoinensis; assembly: GCF_018687715.1. Taxonomy (NCBI): domain Eukaryota; kingdom Viridiplantae; phylum Streptophyta; class Magnoliopsida; order Fagales; family Juglandaceae; genus Carya; species Carya illinoinensis. Next base: position 27,857,441 of record NC_056755.1, on the reverse strand, counting down.
CTCGTTAGGTGTCACATGCGTGGTGGTACTCTGCGGTGTGACACTGGAGCCAGGGTGTGCGGATGACCCCTATGGGAGGTCATGGCGTATACGGTTAAAATTGGATAATGGATTATGAGGCCAAATGGGACTTTTGGCGTGGGCCAGATGGACTTCTGGCGAGATATTGGGTCAGATGGACTTCTGGCGAGATATTGGGCCAAATGTGACTTTTGGCGTGTTTTTCGGAAAGGATATGTTTTTGGGCCAAATGGGATTTTTGGCGTGTGTGGAAAAAATTATGTTTTATGGGCTTTTTTGCATTGGGCATGTTTCATGCATATTGTTTGAGTCCTATGTGTTTTTATCTGGTAGCGTTTGGGTTTACTTACCTGCGGAACCATTTGTGGTTCCGTAGCTTTTAGTGCAGGTGATGAGGATGAGGAGGAGGAGGCTGAGCCCGAGGATGCGGCTCCGCCGGGTTGCTGATGATATGTTTTATATTTGTTTAAAACTGCATTTGTGTTTTGTAATATTTTATCTATGTATGTTTTAAACAGCTTGTATTACGTTAAGAAATTCTGGTACTTAGTTATGACCTTCTTTATCCGCTGCGTGTTTATCTGTACACATCTGTTGCCTTGCACACACCCGGCACCCGTCGAGGGGATGGTGACCCGGGTTGTCACCATCCGGACGTCTCAATTTCCCCGTGTTTGGGCGTGGGGATTTGGGGGCGTCACAATCAAATCTTAAGCCTAACCAAAATCATCTTGCATAGAAAAATCATATCTTTGAAATTAATACTAAATATCTTTAAACTAACATTTTAACATGCAAATAAGAGACTGAGGATCATGATATAAAAATATCAAAGCTTTTAGAGTAAGATCAAACCACGAAATATTCAAACTTTCTCAAAATAAAAACTGTTTTTCTACTTACAGTTTTCAAGTTTCTACATCCAATAAAATATATCATCAAAAGCTTTATGCATGCAACAAAATCTCATTGAATACTCATAAACACATGCTAAAAACACTATAAAATTTTTTATGTCCATTACATTGATAAAAAATTACAGAACATAATATATTCTTCATTTTCACGTCCAAAATGAAATTTATATGGTTAAAAAATTCTTTTAACCAATCAAATGACCATGAAATGAGACGAATAAGATATTCACGGAAAATAAGCTCAAAGACAAACAATTTTTATGAGGAGTCATCGTGCAAAAATACATAAAAGGGGTCGAAATTCTCTATGCAAAAAAACTTAAAAATTTGCCCGAGAGAATTTTTTTGGATTTCTCTCTAAGAATGGGGTGAAGAAGTGATGAAAGTGAGTGAAATTTGTCTTGCATGACTTTAGACTTCTGAAAAGAGGGAGATATGGGTTTGAATGACCATTGATTAAAAGTGGCTACGTCACATAAACTGGAGAATAGTGAGGGGCAAGAACTGCCTCCTACAACTGTGAGGTATGGAGGGTGATGAAGTGAATTTTTCATTTACATCAAGACACTATTGGATATAGTCAAGGGCAGTGAATGACCTGTCATGTGTGGGGGGAAATTTCTTTAAAAAGTTTTGCCAATGTGGTCAAATTCGTGAGTCTTGATGGGCCTCAACTAAGTGAGTTTCAATTTAAATGGGGTTTGGTTAGGGTTTAAGATGCTATCAAGTCCAAATTCAATTTTTTTTGGCCTAATCAAATTTTCAAGTTTAAAAAGTTGGATAATGATATCATAAAAAGAATTTGACGAATTAAAAGTACGTGAAAGTAATTTAATCAATTAATTAAACACAATGCTAGAAATCGAATAAAAAAGGGTTTGGAGGCCAACTTTAGGGTTTGAGGAAACCGTTTAGTGTTTTGGCTTCAATCAAGTTTTTGGGATTTCAATTGGATTCCAACCATTTAGGTTTTGTTAGGATTGAAACCATTTTTGATTTGACTTAATTTGGTTGATCAGATGAAATAATAGGGTTTTGCTTAGATGATATGATCTCATAGCTTGATTCCTTTACAATCCATATCATGGTTCCTCTTTGTGCCAAGTGTCTAATATTATTCATCAAGTGTGGCTAATATCTAACCAAGTGTCTAAATAAAATTTCTCTAACCTAATTTAGATATTCCACACTGTGATTTTCTGCAGTAGGTGTTACTATTGAGGTTACCATTCAATATGGGAAGGTGAAAAATAAACTTTGCACTAAAAAATTCTAAATATCATACAAACCTAACTGTGGAGTTTTTTTTTTTTTTTTAAATCAAAATTCCAACCCGAAGTGCTTCAAAAAAAGCAAAATGCATTTTCAAACAAGCGTATTGTTTGAAAACTAAAAATGAGATTATTGCCCTATAAAATTCTAAATAATCAAATAAGTCAATTAATACAAAGCATAATGTATTCTGACACTTCTAACTACCTCAAATAAATGAAATCATACTTCTAGCACAATAATGAGTGATAATAGTAACTATGCTGACTTACTAAAACCTATGCGATTAATCGATTCGTGAAAACTTACAGTATTTTCACAAATAAATGAAATCACACTTCTAGCACTATAGTGGGTCTCCTTATGCTTCTTTGAGGTTACACTTATTGCAATTGTTTTGTTAGTATCACTATGGAATGTTGGTCACCAAGGAAGAGATCCAATGGGTGGATAGACAAACTGCAAGAATTTAAGAGGCATACACTTCAATAGTTTCTGGCCAGTGAGGATAGAGAAATTGAGGGTGAGGAGAGTGAATTTGAAGAGAGATAGAGGGAGGAACAAACTCACAGGAAGGCAAAAGTTTAGGATTTGTCACTGTATATATCCAATAATCAAAACGACATCGTTTTAACTTAAAAATTATGTAATGAAAATTTGGTTGACTTCAGTCTTGCGAGGGGTTGAACATGGGCCATTTAATTTACAATCACATCCTGAATGTCAGGCTACTCAACCTTCCATAAATTAAATTAAAATATTAAATATTTATCAAAGTCAGAGACGGTATTCCAGAGCCTTGCCAAATGACTCCGACTATTTTTAACCCCCAACTTTGATTCCGATTCCAAATTTTAATTTTTCGACTCTCCCAAATCCAAACATAGGCTTAGAAAATTCACTAAAATATACCTATCGAAATACTTTAGACAATTATTTTTCAAATACTTTAGACAATTAGAATTTCGATAGGCCTTTGGACAATTATTTTTCAAATGGCTCTAGTTGATTATTTAAGATCGATCCAGGAGACTAGGTACATCATAAATCTACATTAATCTTTCTACACTATTGTATATATATATATATATTTCTTATCTATCCCGTTTGATTCTGGGATGAGTTTAGATGAGTTAAATAAAATATTGTTAGAATATTATTTTTAATATTATTATTATTTTGAAATTTGAAAAAGTTGAATTGTTTATTATATTTTATGTGAAAATTTAAAAAAATTGTAATAATGAGATGAGATGAATTGAGATAAATTATAGTGAGTTTCAAATCCAAACAAGTGCTTAAATTTTATTCGATGAAGAGAGAAAGGCATTTTAGGTGTTCCATCATCCATGCACTCGCAAATTCGAGGAAGGTTATAGTTCTCTTCTTTTTTGTTCTTAAATTGCATTTGGGTAGTCAGTTATTTTCAATATTATGTAAATAATAATAATAAAATAATAATAGAATATTAAATGAAAATAATAAATAATAAAATTATTCTTAAGATTCTAACTAGTGGAAGTTCATCATAAAGAAAATGAAGGGTTCGGCTTGGGTCAAGTTATGAAAATAACAGAAAATCTCTTGTTAAGTAAACCACAACGTCGTAGAGTTATGCTATGCTGGCCAAATAGATGTCATGTACATATTTCCTTATTTTTTCTATACGCTAGCCACTCTGACCGAATGAATATCTCATATCTTTGCTACATGCTGGCCACCGAATCTCATTTGGAACATTGGCAAGAATTAACTGCAAAACACAAGCAAGCAAGCTACAGAAACAATGGCAAACACAAGCTACAGAAATATAGTCAGCCAAAAAAGCAAGCACAAAGTGTCAAGAAAACTAAATAATGGCTTAGTCTTAGAGACTGGAAAACCACATTAGATTTAAAAAAATAAAATGCAGAGTAAAATGGAAGAACTCTTAGGAGATCAAGTCAAATATAAGAAAAACAAATAAAAGGAAAAGACTTTGAACGAAAAGGAGATGTTATTCAGCCTGGTGCATGCATGTTTGGTTCACTTTCCGTGTCTATATTTTTAGAATATATAATTATATAATTTAGTTCGTCGCCTTTTATTAATTTAACTCTTCAAATGATATTATTCCTATGAGTTGATTTTAAAATTTATTTCTAACTCCGCATTTCATTAGTCTAAAATTAAAGAATTATTTCTATAAATTTTTAATTTGCAAGTCTCATGAAAATATTTTAAAAGATAATATAATTCTGATAAAAAACAAAACCTATTTTTTGTAATAAATCTTTATTTTAAAGAATTTACATATCCTAAATTTATATATCCCATTACCCTTTAAACTAAGTATAATGCGTTCATTTAATAAATTAATTAAATAATTAAATTTCTTCCTTGCCAACTACTCCGTCTTTTAGGACTTTTATAAAATAATAAGTGACTTGTCCGTTAATACTTGAATATCATACATATATTTCCTATATATTTTTCGTTTGAATTATCAGTGACATTTATTTATTTGAGCGCTGTTACACATCAGACACTATTTTGCCTCGCATTTTTTGTTCTTTTTTTCAGGTTTATGTCAGTATCATCACCATCACCTTCAACCTCTCTCTCTCTCTCTGTCCTCAGTCTCTTTCTTTGACCTCTTTGTTCTCCAAGCTCTCCTTAGCATTTCTCTCTCCACAAGCTCTCTCTCTTTGACCTCTCTATCCCCAAGCTCTCCTCAGCCTTTCTCTCTCCACAAGCTCTCTCTCCTCATGCCCTCTCTCTCTCCTCATGCTCTTCCCGACCTCTCTCTCCTCTCCTCAAATTTTGTTTTATAACATGTTAAAGGGAAGAGAAGAAAAATTAATAATAAATAAAACCCCCCACGTCAACTAGAGGTTTGCTACGGATCAGTTATTGTTTACGGCTGATCCGTAGCACACCTTACGTGTAATTTTTTTTTTCTTTTTAATTTTTCCTTTCTTTTTAAACACAAAGCCTATTCCCCTACCCGATTCCTTCTCTCAACTCACCCAACCCCGCCGTGCGCCACCGACCACCTCACCGGCTCTCCCTCACACCTGCGACCCTCTAGTCACATTTGACTGCCCACGACAGCCCCCCTCTCCTCTCCCGAAATGGGTCTTACATGAATGTAGCCACCATGTTGCCGCTGCCGTACACCAGACTAGCCACCATCACCGCCAAGCCCCATGACCTCCCAGCAACCCCCACCGTCGAACCCAAGTCACGGCAACCACGACAAGCCTCTCCTCCCTCTCCATTGCATCTCACAACCCGAAATGGGTCTCCTCCTTTCTCACCACCATGCTGCCACCGCTGTACGCCAGCCCAGCCACCACCATCGAGCCCCACAACCTCCTAGAAACGCCCACCGTCGAATCCAAGTCACGACAACCCTCTCCTCCCTCTCCATCGCATCTCACAACCCAAAATGGGTCTCCCCCTTTCTCGCCACCATGTCGCCACCGTACGCTAGCCCAGTCACCACCACCCAGCCCCACAACCTCCCAACAACCCCCACTGTCGAACCTAAGTCACGACAACCCCCTCCTCCCTCTCCATCGTAGCACACATAGCCCTGGTAGTTTGCCATTTTGGGAGTGGACGGCTTCAGGGTGTTGGGGCCTAAGGGAGAAATTGGACAATTTGCTTAGGGAGAAATTGGTCAATCTACTTAGCCACGTAAGGTGTGTTTTGGCTGATGCCAAACTGTGGCTGATGCCAATACTTTTTCTGTCAACTGTGGGGTGTGGGATCAGCAACAGTTACTGATCCACAAAGTTTTTCTATTTATTGTCAGTGAAAATCAACAATAATAATATATACAATGTACTTAAGAAATGAAATGCAAGAACCCATAGTTGTTTTTGGTCCCCATCTACTTGCATATTAATCAACAATTTTCTGTAGTTTAAAGATTAGCTAGGGTATATATAAAGTGTCGAAACTATGCAGAATGAATACCCTCTCATCTATATTTTACAAAGAAATCTTACCTGATGCATGCGATGGATGGTCGAAACGTGACAATCGCTAATATCTAATTTAAGAGGAGAAAAGAAAAAAATTGGCTCAATCGATCATACAATTTATTATTTGTACCTAACATCAGATATCTAATTCAAAATCAATCTCTTTTAAATGAATTTATAGTTTCTAAACTTGTCATTATGTTTTAACTTTCTTCATCTTGACTGGGCATAATGCCAGGTCCAAAATTCAGCTCTCCAAAAGTATTGTTAAAAGCAGAATTCTAGTGTTTGCAGGGAAGGAAAGAAACTCATCAAGAACTACAATTGTTATAGCGGCGTCGGTTGTTGTTTCTGCACTGTACTAATCAGCTGCATATGTTTCTGCCTCTTCTATTTAAGAGTCAAGAAGCCAATGGACAAACTTGAAAGTTAATAACTAGTTTGTTTTACATTGCTGCTATCATTTCTTTACATAGCTAGGAAAATATAGATATCTAGACATGACCTTGCTACATGTATGCATGTATCCAGATCTCACTGACAAATTATTTGGGTCATCTTACCAATAAAAAAAAATAAGAGAAGTCACATCTGGATATTAAAAAATAAAATAAATGTATTTTATTTTCTTTAAGCCAGAAATTCTGATCGATACTGCTCTTCCATAACTCGAAAATGAACATGTGTTACAACTCATGTGGCCACTGGCCAAGAGGAAGCATGAAGGGGGAACAATTTCAAATCTTGCAGATCCCACGACAAGGAACAATTATTCAGAAACTCAAACAATAAGATGCATCCACATTGGGTTATTATGTGCTCAGGAAAACTTGGCTAACAGACCGAACATGGCTTCAGTTGTTCTCATGTTCAATAGCCAGTCTATCACTTTACCAGTATCTACATGACCTATCTTTCTTATGCACAGAAACAATAATAGATCAAATAAAATACATGGAAGTAGCTCTTCCCAACCCTCGATAAATAAGGCTTCAATTTCTGAGCTAGATCCTCGGTAATATTTTATGGAAATGTGCCTTAATTTAAACCTTTGTGTTTTGAAATGAAATGTTATTAATTCAATATGCCCTTTTCCCCTTTTTCTTTTTCCTCTCTCTTTTTTCTATTTATTTAAATGGTAAATCTGTAAAAATACATGAGTATTGCTACATATAAGTAAAGTCGCGTACTAATCTGTGTACCAATACTGATTCCTTCATACTTAAAATTTTAATTAGCACTGTTTTCAATAAAATCTACTTTTTAACCAATCACAATAGATTGATACACATATTAGTATACAATTATACTTGCAACTAGATTTTTCCAAAATACATTGGTTCATTTCCTTCATTACAACTGTTTAGACGTACGCAATTGTTTTCCTTGTTGTACAAGTGTTCAATTATTTAAACTCTGCAACGATAATGATGTGACTAGGGATATCCACATTGACAATTATATATATGCAATTGTCATTTGCCACTCAACATTCGTTATACATATTTGTATCCGAGCCTATGTTTTAGTCCAACCATCTAATTGACTAATCAACTCTTAATATTTTTTCTTCTCAATTTAGGATAATGTTAAAATATAAATTTCCCCCAATTTTAAATATAAAATTATAAATAGAAAAGCAAAAGGAATACATGTGATGCAAGCTAGACAATAATAGAAAGGGAAACTGTTGAAATTGTCAACCCGATCTCACTAACAAAATATTGGGGTCATCATACCAATAAAATAACAAGAGAAGCCACATTTGGATATGTAGATCCTCCACCATCTTCAGCCTGTGCAGCTCCTTTACCACCGTAGACATGTCCCAAAACAAAGCTTTGCAGCAACCAAAATTCCACCCAATCCGCACCACCAAAATCTCCCTCTACCTGCATCGAATGACTCATCTCCTCCACCACTCTCAAATCCTCATTTTCTCTTCCCTCCATCCTCTCTCTCTCTCTCTCTCTCTCTCTCTCTCTCTCTCTCTCTCTCTCTCTCTCTCTCTCTCTCTCTCTCTCTCTCTTGTTCCTCCACCACTCTTAGTGAGATCCGGCCTCAGGTCGCCCAATCATTTCCAACTCATTAGCCATACTGTCTAGACCAAGATCAACATAGAGAACATGTGGTCCATCAAACTAGAAAGGATTGAACCCATATCATCTCAAACAATTACTCCAATACCAATCTTGTCATGTCCATATCTAATTGCTACATCCCAGTTAACTTTAATCCAATTGGGTCGAGGAGCTTTCCAATGAAGTGCAGTAGGCTGATTTTGAAATTTGGTCACTGTCAGTTGTTGTAGTGTAGTTTGAAAATTCTCGAAAGCTTTAACAGCTTGCCCATAAACCATGGTTGATCCTTGAAAAGAGCCTTCATGTATGAGAATATTCCTTTTAAAGGCTATAAATCTGGCTAAAATAGCAAAAGACACCAAATTTTGGCTTGACAGCCTATTAGACATGTTAAATGGAGAGGCGCCCACGTGGGGCAGACCCCTCCCCTGGACTGCGTAACGCATGGCCATGCGTTACTTGGTTATAATGCATGACTTAAAGCCATGCATTACTGCCATTTAATTGGCAGTTTAAGGCTGGCTTTTAAGGCCAGCCGTGTAGGGGCTATATATATCCCCCCTCTTTTGGTTCTTAGTAATCATCTAAATTAGTGAAAATCTCTCTCTTTTGATCTCTCTTAAAATAGTATTTAGGTTGTGGATTTGTTAAGTGTTACTTTAGTTTTAAACTACGTAGTACGCTTTACCACTAAGTGGAAACTTTTGAGATTTGTCGATCTGGAGAAACTTGTGGAGCAACTTTATAAACTGAGCTTGAGGTACTTTCTGCTATACTTTCTAACATTGGTATAAGAGCTTTTATAATTGCTTCCAGTTTCTTTTTTGCATATGCATATAAACTGTGATTGTGTTTTTTTTTTCATGTGATTCACGCACATGTGGTGCTGCAATGTTTAAAAAAAAAAAAAAAAGTGGGCTGGCAGCTATGCAGTGGTGCTGCGCGCACTGCCTGTGTGTGGAGGTGCAACGCGCACCAAGGGTGCCGCGCGACACCCCTGTAATGGGTTGCACGCACCACAGTGCCGCGCGCACCATAAAGGGCCCACGGTGCTCTGAGCATAGTGGGGGCACCATTTTGGTGCAGCAAGCACCGCTGCAAACTGCGGCAGCACCCGGCTTCCTCTGGAAGCTGTTTTCGACAAACAGCGGCACTGGTGACCTCCTTAAACGGTGACTGTTTTTTGTTGGTTTTGCAATTCTATTCACGTGAACGGTAACTGTTGGAGGAAGAAGATGACTTAAGTTATATGGTTTTTTGCATGGGCTTGGGCCCTTCGTCCCACTATGTTTTGGGTTTAAAAAGAAAAAAAAAAAAAAACAGGCTGGGCCTTTCAGCCCAGTGTTTTTTCTGTTTTTTAAGTTGTCTTTTTTAAAAACCGAAATATAAAAAAAAAAAAAGTTGGCACAATGGGTTTTGAACCCAAGACCTCCTACTAAACTAAGAAGCTGATGGGCGCACCACTAGGCTGCGAATATCCTTTGATTTAGGTGGGAGTTTTAAATGTTTTTATAATAGTTTTTTTGTTAAAAAAAAATAAATAAATAAATAATTTTTTTTTGGCATGATTTAATATATGCTTAGATATATTGTTATATTACATGTGATCTTTTATTTAATGTTTTAGATTAAATGTGATTACATGTGAATTTTTGGTTATTTTCATGCTATTTTTTTCCATAATGTTATATTACATGTGATCTTTTATTTTTTATTTTAGATTAAATGTGATAACATGTATGTGTGTATTGAACATGTGGAAATGTGATATTTTATCATCTATGAATGTTAGATTTGAATGCTTAGACATTAGTCATTATTTCTTTTAGTGATAAAATAGAAAATACTAAGTAGTGTTAGTTAGAATTGGCAGTGTGAATGATAGGCTGAAAGAATTGCAATGATTCCAGTAAAAACTGTAAATGCACTGTATAGTTAAAAGACCATGGTGACCCCAGTAAGAACTGTAAATGCACTATATAGCCAAAAAGACTACAGTGGCCCCAGTAAGAACTGTAAATGCACTGATAGAACAAGAAAAATGGATTGTAATGGTCTCATATAAACCATCTTTGTAGACTGGCCCAACAAGTTGCTGTAGTCTGGCTGTCTTTGTAGACTGGCCCAACAGGTTGCTATAGTTTGGGTAGCTGTCCTTGTAGACTGGCCCAAAAGGTTACTGCGGTTTTAGTAAGTTATGTCTTTACATGTGACTAGGCCTAGATGACTACTTAAGATAGTGGGAGTATGGTTGAGATTTATGATGATAAATTCTTCCATATTTGGTTTTTAAAATTTACACGGGAATTAAGTTAGAAATTTAATAATTGGATATTGTGGCGTAAGAGATGATTATGAAACCTAGCGATTTTTCGATATTGCGACATGTTTAAATTATTCTTTTTCTAACTTGAAGGGACGCGGCAGATTTCTTAGGTGTGTGAGTAATATCGCTTCTTTGTATATTGTAGTGAAATGGCATCCAAGAATATTGTTGCCGACTTAAATAAAGGGGAGAAATTAGATGGGAAAAACTATGACATATGGCATTGCAAGATCTAATATGTCTTAGACAAGCAAGAGGTATTGGAGGCTTTATCTCACACCCTTACTGTGCCCTGGGAAGGGAACTCAGAACAACACAAGATAGATCAACAAGCCTATACTCAATGGGCTAAGAAAAATCAGTGCGCGTGCATAATAATGTTAAGCAGCATGCACAATGATCTAATGTGTGAGTTCGAGATTTATGACACTGCCCAAAGCATGTGGGAGGCTTTGAAATTGAAGTTTGGTGGAACTTCAGCCACTAGGTTGCGTGGATTAACCATGAGGTTTGACTCCTATATGATGCGCTCTGACCACACGATGAAGCAGCATCTTAGGGCTATATCAATTATGATCAGTGAACTTAGGTCGGCAGGAAACAACCTGACAGATGAACAACAAGTCCAGGCAGTGATAAGATCACTATCGAATTCTTGGCAGAATATAAGCCAGAACCTGACGCATAACAAGAATATCAAAGACTTTGATGATGTCTTACGTCACTTGGAATTGGAGGCTGAGTGCCTAGAGGCTGCTAAGCCCAATCATACGGCCTATGTGGCTAATGTTGGTTCGCGCAAGACATCAAGGCCTAAGTGCAAGAAATCCAAGAATGAAGTAGCTACTGGACAAATTAAAAAGGTGTTAGGAACTTCTTAGCGCACCAAGAGGGGCAAGCGCGAGAAAAACAAGTCAAAATTAGAGTACTTCAACTGCGGAAAGATTGACCACTTCGCTTGTGACTGCACTGAGCCGAAGAAGGTACACTCTGACTTTTCTCGCACTGTTTTTGTAACTAGTCATGTGATGGTTGCTAACTCCTATCCTTTGTGGACTGTTGATTCAGGAGCGACCGAGCACATAGCACGAGATAGAGTTGGATTTGTGGAGTATCGCCGGATTCCAATTGGGAGCCGTGATATCAAGGTGGGGAATGAAGCTAGCGTGGAGGTACTGGTACTTGGTACCTACAAGCTGGACTTGCGGGGTGGCTGCACTCTTTTCCTCCACAATGTGCTATACGCACCTGAGATCCGACAAAACTTACTTTTAATTGTTACTCTATTAAAACTTGATTTTCAGATTGTTTTTTAAAACAATTATGTTTCCTTTCATTTGGACCATGTGTTTTATGGCAATACTTTTCTGCAAGATGGTTTTATGATATTGGATTTGGTTTATTCTAATATAAATGAATCTTTTGCTTTTCTTTCTTCATCTGCTGATAATTTGGATTCATATACATGGCATGCTAGGCTTGGTCATAAAGAGCAAGATAGAATGACTCGGTTAGCTAGAGAAAGCCTGATAGACAATCTTGCTAGGGTCATCTTACCCACGTGTGAACATTGTCTAATGGGAAAAGCTAAGAGAAAACCATTTGGAAAAGCCACTAGGGCATCTTTTCCACTACAATTAGTCCACTCAGACATTTGTGGTCCAATGAGTGTGAGGGCAAGACACAGATGTGTCTAGTTCATCACTTTTATAGATGATTTTTCATGTTACGGTCATGTCTACTTAGTCTCCCATAAGTCTGAAACATTGTAATGTTTTAGGCAATATCTAAGAATGGTTGAGAATCAGTTAGACAAGAGTTTAAAAACTCTAAGAACTGACCGAGGACGAGAATATCTCTCTGAGCAATTTAAAAGGCTCTGTGATAAAAAAGGAATCAATAGACAGTTAACGATGCCAAATACATCATAGCAAAATGGTGTGGCGGAAAGGAGAAATCGAACACTGCTTGAGATGGTTAGGTCAATGATGGCGCAAGCAAACCTACCAATTTCTTTTTGGGGGATGCAGCCTACATTCTTAATTGAGTGCCCTCCAAATCAGTAACTTTCACCCCATATAAACTATAGACCGGCGAGAAAGCAAATTTGAGTAACTTGCGGCCATGGGGTTCAACGGATTTTGTTCATGATCTTTCTCATAAGTATGGAAAATTAGGCCCTAGAGGGAAGAAATGTATCTTTATAAGGTACTCAGAACACTCTAAAGGATATGTGTTAACAGGTGAACAAACTGATGGAAATGTAACTGAGATTGAATCACGAGATGTGGACTTCATTGAAAATGAATTTTCAAATAAAGGTGAGGTTGATAGTAGTTTAAAACTTCATGAGATTGTGGAATAAGAGGAAAGTGCTCCAAGGAATTTAGTTGAGAATGAGGAAGAAATTCTTCAAGCTCCTACAAATAATAAAAAGGACTTAAATCCTAGTGGGAGCACACCACTTGTCAATCAATCACAACAACCTCATCCGAGTAGAAGCACACGTGAAAGTATTCCCCGTCGTCGTTTTGAGATTGAAAGGGAAGCTTTTATGGTAGCTCCGCATGATGATGATGAGCCTAGGACAATTCATGAGGCTCTCTCATCTTCTACTAAAGATGAGTGGATGAAAGCTCTTAATGATGAGATTGAGTCTATGAAGACTAACCAGGTTTGGGATCTGGTTGATCTACCGATAGGGCTTAAGACTATTGGGAACAAATGGATTCTTGTCAAATGCAAGTCAGATGGATCGATAGATAAGTATAAAGCTTACTTAGTGGCGAAAGGATATACCCAACAGGAGGTTATAGACTATGAGGAAACTTTTTCACCAGTGGTGAGGTTTGTTTCAATTCGTCTGATTCTAGCTATAGTAGCAAACATGGATTTGGAACTCTACCAGATAGATGTTAAGACAGTATTTCTCGATGGAGAACTAGATAAAGAGATCTATATGGATCAACCAACGGATTTTGTGGTCAACGGTCAAGAGCACAAAGTGTGCAATTCAACCGATCAATATATGGCCTAAAACAATCATCTAGGCAATGGTACCTCAGATTCCATCGAACCGCTCTTTCGAATGGGTTTACGATGATCACAAAGGACCATTATGTCTATATCAAAAGGTCCAAGAAGAGTTTCATTATGTTGTCATTATATGTTGACGACATACTACTAGCTGGAAATGATAAAGAGTTGATAGTCCCACAAAAGAGTGGTTATCCTTCAATTTTGAGATGAAGGATATGGGTGAGGCAGAATACATTTTCGGAGTTAAGATCTACAGAGATCGCTTAAAGAGACTTTTATGTTTGTCCCAACAAACTTACATAAATAAAGTCCTCAAGCGTTTCCTAATGTCTGGATGTAAACCCATTGACACCTCTGTTGCAAAAAGTGAGAACTTATCTAAAGAGTTATGTCCTAAGACTCAAATAGAAAAAGAAAAGATGGCCCATGTCCCTTATGCTAATACTGTGGGTAGTCTGATGTACGCAATGATGTGTACTTGACCTGACATATGCTATGCAGTTGGCTTAGTGAGTAGATTCAATCTAACCCCGGACTGGCTCACTGGAAAGCAGTCAAGAGGATTATGCGGTATCTCAAGGGAACTGCAGACTATGTGTTGTGCTTTCAAGGTTCAGATTTGCAGCTAAAAGGTTACAGCGATGCCGACTGGGGCAATAACCTAGATGAGCGTAAATCAACCATTGGGTATGCCTTTCTCCTCAATAATGGCGCCATTATATGGAGCAGCAAGAAACAATCCTATATAGATTTATACACCATGGAGGCAGAATACATATCTTGTTCTGCAGCAGTTCAAGAAGCTGTTTGGTTATGGAGATTCTTCAGACATTTAGACATTGGCACATATACTTCAGATCGGTGACAATATTCTACGATAGCACGGTTGCTCTCGCATATGCTAAGGACTCTAAGTACCATGGAAGAACCAAATACATAGATATCATATATCACTACATCAGAGACATGGTAGCGCAAAAGGAAGTGGGTCTGAAACACCTTTCTATAAGTCACATGGTTGCTGATCCCGTAACGAAGCCCATAGCAAGAGATGTCTTTGAGGCTCATGTTAGGAATCTAGGACTACGTAGACTGTAAATGTATTTTATGTTTCAAATGATATTGAGATGTAACCTTTCCTTTGGGATATTAATACAATATAATTTATTTATTATCTTTATCGTATTGTTTTTCTAATTCACACACAAGATATGTCAACAGACTTAGATTGGCTCACTCATATGAGCAATCGCCTCTAGTGCTTGAGAAGCGAGTAGAGATGATAGAGATGAGACATTGTGTTCTTAGATACTTGTCCAAATGGATAAGTTAGTTAACACAAAGATATGTCGTTTTAGTGGGAGCTAAGATAAGGTCCAATGAGAGGACTATGCATGGGTTACCTCACAACCTATGTAGCCTGTGGTTAGCCAGATGTGAGATCCTCTTTGACGCCTTGGAGGTGAGCAAATAGAGGAACTCGGGTTAGACGCTTAAGGAGCGACTAGACTAAGATCTATATGGTGTTGATATAGACATATGCTCTTTAAGAAAGAGAAATCCACCGTAGCATGTGTTTCATACTACATGTGCTTATTTGACCAAATGAGTAAGTGAGTAAATGGTTCCCCTCTTTCTCACTGTGTGAGTCTCATTTTTTAAGTGTCCTTTACTTTTGACTATGTCATAAGATGGAGGTTATAATGTTTGCTACTTTGGCATGTTATCTATGGCCATGATCAATATGGTCTAAAAAGGCATTGCTAGGAAAGCGGTTTGACCAAAGTTGAATGATATGAGTGCAAAGGGAAGATTCTTCGATATCGCATCTTCGATAATGTTTGCTGATGTCAAACTATGACGCTATATACTGGTAGCGATTAAGGTTGTGAACATATTGAAATGATTTAGAGGTAGTCAAGCATTGTTCTGAGTTTTCTGAAATTCAAGAGAGTTTTGAAAATGGTTGAACTGATGTGATCGAATGAGTCTAGGACATAACAGACACTTTAGGGATGTTACTATGCTAGTCTTCTCTGGAAGAGATTCAGTGTATGTACTCCCACCTATCTACAGATATGCTTGGTGGTCGCACGACCTATTTACTTGTATGAATAAGATTGAGAACATTAGAGAGATGTTGACTTAGGGTCATGTCCACTGTGTGCGAGTGGGAGATGTTAAATGGAGGGGTGCCCACGTGGGGCAGACCCCTCCCCTGGACTGCATAACGCATGGCTTCGTTACTTGGTTATAACACATGGCTTAAAGCCATGTGTTACTGCCATTTAATTGGCAGTTTAAGGCTGGCCTTTAAGGCCAGCCGCGTAGGGAGCTATATATAGTCCCCCTCTTTTGGTTCTTGGTAATCATCTGAATTAGTAAAAATCTCTCTCTTTTGTTCTCTCTTAAAATAGTATTTAGGTTGTGGATTTATTAAAGTGTTATTTTAGTTTTAAACTACGTAGTACACTTTACCATTAAGTGAAAACTCTTGAGATTTGTCGATCTGAAAGAACTTGTGGAGTAACTTTATAAGCTGAGCTTAAGGTACTTTCTGCTGTGCTTTCTAACAAAATAGTTGCTCAAATATACTGAAAAAATCTTCTGCTTTATTTGTCATAGCCAGAACCCAAGCCCAGACCAGATAGAAGCCTAGCCTTCAAGAGAAATTGACGCCGTTTTGGGTAAGCTTCCTCCACTTTAAAATTTTTCTTGACCCGCCGGTTACTTCTCTTATACTTTCCCATTCAGTTTTTTTTTACACCTCCGATTCCCTCTCCACCCTGAGTTCCACCTGTTGAGGATGAAGATCCTCTGCCCTAATACAAGACTTTCCTTTTATAGTCTTTATTGACCCGTGATTAGTGTAGCCTTATTCTTTCCTTTATTTACTTGATTTTCTCTCATTTATTTGTAATCAATCTCTATATGTAATTTCCATATATACTCATGTAAATGCAACTATATAATAACATAGACTCACCAACACAAAGGGTGGTGGTTTCACTAAACCTTCTCATGGTATCACGAGCCAAACCGGATTAACATCCTCTATCCAGCATTCTTGTTTCATGGCTACCGAAACCTTCCCCACCCTCCTCCCTTTCAACACCTTAATTCACATGGTCACCATCAAACTCTCTTCCACCAACTATCTCCTATGGAAAAGCCAACTTCTTCCCCTTCTTGAAAGCCAAGAATTGATCGGTTATGTTGATGGAACCATTCTTCCCCCACCCAAATTTGATCCTGCCGATTCTCACACACCAAATGACAAACACTTGGCATGGAAAGCTGCTGACCAACGCCTCCTTAGTCTTCTTCTTTCTTCTCTCACCGAGGAGGCCATGTCTGAAGTTGTTGGTCTCTCCACTGCCCGTGAGGTCTGGTTGGCCTTGGAAAACACTTTCAGTCATCGATCGAAAGCACGTGAAATTCGCCTCAAAGACGATCTCCAACTGATGAAACGTGGCACCCGATCTGTCACTCTCTACGCCCGAGCCTTCAAGGCCATCTGTGACCAACTTCATGCAATTGGTCGGCCGGTTGATAGCACCGATAAGGTGCACTGGTTCCTCCGTGGTCTAGGCGCTGACTTCTCGAGTTTCTCCACTGCACAAATGGCTCTCACTCCTCTCCCCTGTTTTGCAGATTTAGTTTCCAAAGCTGAGAGCTTTGAGCTCTTCCAGAAGTCATTGGAGTCTCCTGCACCTCCAACTGCAGCTTTCCTTGCTGCAAATCGTGGCCCCGATCGGAACACCCAGCATTCCTCTTCCCGAAATTCCCATGGCCAAACCAGTGGCCATGGACGCAACTCTGGAAATCGTGGCAGATCCACCTCTGGCCCAGGCCGGCGTCCTCCTCGCTGTCAAATTTGCCGCCGAGATGGACACTATGCTGATCGTTGCCATCAGCGCTACACCCGGAGTGAACCCAGCGACTCCCATGCTCATCTGGCCGAAGCATTCAACGCCTGCTCTCTTAATGGAACCGATACCTCTGATTGGTTCTTGGACACAGGGGCTTCGGCCCACATGACCAATGATCCAGCCCTTTTGGATCAGCCCACTCAGTACACGGGTAAGGACTCAGTAATTGTAGGAAATGGTGCCTCATTACCTATTACCCATACCGGTACTCTCTCTCTCGCCCAAAATATTCACTTATTAGATGTTTTGGCTGTTCCTCATCTCACTAAAAATCTTCTTTCCATTAGTAAATTAACGTCTGATTTTCCTTTGTCCGTTACATTTACTAATAATTTTTTCACTGTTCAGAATCGTCAAACAGGAAGGGTGGTGGCAACCGGTAAGAAAGATGGCGGCTTATATGTGTTGGAACGTGGCAACTCTGCTTTTATTTCTGTCCTTAAAAATAAATCTTTACATGCTTCCTATGATTTATGGCATGCTCGCCTAGGACATGTAAATCACTCTATCATTTCTTTTTTGAATAAACGAGGACACCTTTATCTCACTTCTTTATTGCCCTCACCAACTTTGTGTAGTACCTGTCAACTTGCAAAAAGTCATCGTTTGCCTTATTCCCGTAACGAACATAGATCGTCTCATGTACTCGATCTCATTCATTGTGATATATGGGGTCCTTCCCCCGTAAAATCAAATTCGGGATTTACCTATTACGTTCTCTTTATTGATGATTATTCACGTTTCACTTGGCTTTATCCTTTGAAATTCAAATCTGATTTTTACAAGATTTTCACCCAATTTCAAAAATTCGTTGAAAATCAATTTTCTACTCATATCAAAGTTTTTCAAAGTGATGGTAGAGGTGAATTTACTAGCACTTGCTTCAAAGCTCATCTCCGTACTTCTGGCATTCATCATCAAATTTCTTGCCCATATACACCCGCCCAAAATGGCCACGCCGAACGCAAACACCGCCATATCACTGAGACCGGCTTGGCCCTCCTTTTTCACTCTCATCTTTCACCTCGTTTCTGGGTTGACGCCTTCAGCACTGCAGCTTACATCATCAACCGTTTGCCCACACCACTTCTTGGAGGTAAGTCCCCGTTTGAACTCTTATATGGCTCATCTCCTAATTATGAAAATTTTCATCCCTTTGGCTGTCGTGTTTATCCTTGTCTACGTGATTATATGCCTCACAAACTTTCTCCTCGCAGTATTCCTTATATTTTTTTGGGTTACCATCCCTCTCATAAAGGGTTTCGTTGCTTTGACCCCATCACTTCTAGGCTATATATCACTCGACATGCCCAATTTGATGAAAATTATTTCCCCTTCATTACCACCTCCCAGGCTCAGAAACCTTCTCACCACCTCCCCACGCCTCTATAGTCGTTTTCTCCATTCATATTTTTCTCTCAACAAAGTCTATCTATCCATAACTCTCATGCTCTCGTTTTTCTCTCTTTCAGAGTCTCTCCCATTCACTGCAAACTGCCAGTCAGCCACACTTTCATTTTTTTTTTCTCCTTCTGCATTTAGAAACTACCGCCGCACACACCCTCCCGACATCACTGCTTGCATAGAAACTGCCGTCGGGCACCTCTCAGCCAGCCCTTCTCCAAATGCACAGCAACCTTCCATTTGTAGAAACACATCCCGTGAGCCACCCTCAACCTTGGCAGCAACCACAACACAGACTTAAGCCCCACGTTCAAGCAGCAACCATCTTCATTGGCACCCAACCAACTCGTGAGCCACCAACCCGCTGCCCCTCTCCTCTCCCTTCACCATAAACTATCACTACCCCGATTTCACCACGTGAATGTCGAGCACACGGCTTGCATGGCAAGAAATCAACCATTTAAGAGGCCCTGTTTTTGACCCCCCGAAACAGAGGAAGTAGTCTTCCCCGCCGTGGGCCTCAAGCCAGCCACCCCACACCGCTAGTCTCCTCCACGCCATCGCCACCTGCACGAAGAGCATCGCTGGGCACTACACGTCACTCCAGGTGTGCCATTTTTCCTCTCGGTAAGCCAACGGCACCCTCTCGACAAGCCAGCGGCACCCTCTCGACAAGCCAGCGGTCCTTCTTCCTCTTGGCGTTGCTTTGTTTCTGGTCTAGTATGTTTTTTTTTTTTTAGTGTAAGCTTCTTACCTGCCCTTTGTTCCTTTCGTGTATTATTTCTGAAGTGTAGTGTAATTTTGTTTTTAATTGTTAACCTATCTTTTGCAAGAGATGTTCATTTTACATTTATTCCGGAAGGCTATATCAGAATATTTGTTGGTTCAGTTTCTTCTTTGTGCTTGTTTTAAGTAGAATCTATTTTATCATGGCTTTGTTTTAGGTCTCAAATTAATTTGTATTTGTACTGATAGTTTTTTATTTAAATTATTTGAAGTATCTATTTACAACTTGATTACACAGAAAATATTAAGGTATCTTCATTATATTATTTAGTATTAATTTTACAAGTTGATTTTAGTAGTATTTTTAAGAAGGTTTAATTGCATTGGGTATTATTAGACTTCTTGTAAAGTTGAATAATTATGTTAATTCTAAGAAAAGGAACCTATTTTAGGCGAGAAGATTTTCACGACTTATTTATGGGAGCTTATAGTAATCAAGTCTTCTATATATATATATATGTATATTTATATATGTTGTTAGTATTTTTAAACAAGTGTATTTATTGACTTTCATAATTAAGTGAATATTTATTTAGTTATCTTTCTGGGTATGAATTCGATTATGTTTTACAGTAAGAATTCGATTAAGTGGATATTGATGGATTTGGAGAACGATGGTATGTGAGGAATTATGAGAAATTTAGGTTTTGAGGTATTAAAATAGGTATTTTATGTGTAAATATGAGATATCTATTCAATTTGAGATTTATTCAAATGACATGAATTTTCTATAGGTGATTATTGATATTCATTTGGCACAGTTGTGAGGAAATTTAGAGAGGCTAAGAAGTACAGGAAGCATGGTTACTATGCTAGTTTTGCATTAAAAAGAAATGAACTGAGGTTGATTTGTAAAAATATGCATGTTATTTTTTTAAAAGAAAACGTGAAAATAATCTTAGTTATATGTTCTGCATTCACTCATGAAATCTATATGAAAGAGAAAATGCTTTTGACATAAAAAGTATAGACATGAGCAATATTTGACATGTTCTGAAATATGAAAAGAGTGAATATGATATTTGAGATTTTTGTTCATGTGATATGAAATGTTTTGGATCTATTATTGATCATTTGAAAATGATACGAATGTGTTTCTCACGTCATTTGATATGATATAAATATGAAAAACATTTGGCATATTTATCTATTATTATTTTGATTCTAAATATGGTTTTGATATGATGATATTGGTTCACGTGATATGTTTGGTACCAACGTGATATAATATGAGTGCAACCATTTTAGAAACAAATCTGTCTTTTATGTGTTCTTTTCTGTGTGCACACTTGGGACTCCGAGATTGAAAAAATGAAAGTTTCATAATATGATACTGCCTGGTTTGGCCATCGGGGATAGCACAACCCTACCATGTGGGTTAAATATGGTATATGATATGATACGATGCAACATGATATGATAAGATGAGACTGTTCAGTTATGTTATGCCAAAGTATTTTTAAATATGATCAGTTGTTGTTCTGAATATGAAAAGATTGAAACATCATTTTGTTTTCCTGATAGGGCTTTGCTAGACGCAGTCGGCAAATGCAGTCGGCTATACGGAATAAAAAAAAAATTATAAAAATATTTTTTTTTCATGGTTGTACAAAATGAATAAAAAAAAGTTATAAAAATAATTTTTTTTTTCATATAGGTCCCATATTAATTCATTTTTTTCAAAGCAACTGCACGCCGACTGTATTTGCCGACTGCAAAAATCATTTCTCTTCCTGATAATATGTTTTAAGGTCTGCATTTGAAAATAAAATGTTTCTATTTTCTGCATAGGAAACTTTATGAAATGGCGGCTCATGTTATACATACTAGTATATGTTTTTTGCTTACTGAGTTGTTGATAACTCACTCATTGTCTCCACAATATTTTTCAGATGATTTTGAATATTTCAGCTAAGAATCAGATTATGAAGCATTGGGTGAGATGATTTAAGAATAGTGGTTTAAGTTTACAGAGTTTCTATATATGTAGTGGCGAAATTTATTAAGAAATTTTATTGTGTTATGAAGACCTAGCATTGTGGGAAATTTATTATATTGAGGAAATTAGTTTGAATCACAATCTCTTTATGATATTGGGAATATGGAGTCTATAACCATATTGTTGAAATGTGGGTTTAAGTGATAGGAAGTAACTCTCAAACTCCTGCGGAATCGGGGGCATTACAGTTGGTATCAGAGACAGGTTTGAGATTCTGCATACTATAATAAGAAGTTTGATGAAATTTAAAGTTGAAGATTCTGTAGACTATAGACATGAAATTTGGATATCTATGGGTTTTAGGGAATAACGTTCATATTTGAGGTGTAGAGATTTGAGGACTATCAAGATGATGATGTAGATATCTAAGGTTTGAGATTCTGAAAACTTTATTGGTTTAGATTTTGGAATATGAGTTTTGATGAGGTCGAATGTTTTAGAAATTCTATAGGTCCGAGATATAATTTTGAGGATATTTAAGGCTTCTTCATTTGCATGGAAGGCGGCTTACGAAATATGAGGTTTAGAGGTTCTGCATACTTTAAAAATGATTTGGATGAGATTTGAGGTTTTAGACTTTTTGGTACTTAAGAAATGATTTTCATGAGATTAGGTACTGTTTGGCCACACAAAATTTTTATCTCAAATATAAAATTCTCATATAATCATTACAACTTTTTTAAATCTCTATATAAAATATAATAAACAATTTAATTTTTTTTCATATTTTTTCAAATCTAAAAATAATAATAATATAAAAATATAATATTTTAATATTTAATCTTAAAACTCAAAATTTTCATCTAAAAATTCTTATATGATAGGCTAATTATTTTGTAGACTGTAAGAAATGGTTTTGATAAGATTTAAGGTTTAGATTTTGAACGCGTATATAGGTTTGCTCAGAAGTCAAGTTTGACACTTGTAGATTCTAATATTTGAGATTTTGGATTTCGCTTTTTTTTTTTTTTTTTTTTTTTTTTATATATACATATATTTATTTTATATATATTTTTGCCGAAATACTTATTTTATTTATTTTTGGGTAAATCTCTTGGTCCCAACTTCAACGCTTCATCTTTGATTTTCAATTATTCTGTTACGACTACCCAACCCTATCCACCCCATGGGCCTGATTTGGTGTATGGATTTCTACGTTCTCGGATCACTCCAAAACAAAAGGATGGTAAGGATGTCGTGAGTGCTAGTGTGTGGTCATCGGACATAAATGTGTACTTTATGGCTTTTGATTGTGGTTGAGAATGAGAGAGGATATCTAAAAGTATAAGTGAGTGTACATAGATTTGGTACATAAGAGATCTATTTCGTTATTTAAGTGTGGTAAAAGTTATCTTAGCAGGTGCTGAAATGGATTAGGCTCTACATTGAGGTATTTATGGATTCTAGTTTTAGAAATTCTTGCAAAGTTATCAAGGTGCATAGCGGAAGGGTGGTTTTTGATAAGATGATAGTTTGAGACTAAACTTGGCGATAATTGAGAAATGAGATGCAATGCGAGATCACTTATGTTTTAAAAATCGTGGCAATAGATTTCGAGTTTGAGGATTTATAAGAGTGAGAGACGTGTTTTTTTTTTTTTTTTTTTTTTTTTTCTTTTTCTTTTAGGGAATCTCAAGCTGAGTAGGGTTTCCTCGTGAATTGAGTGTGAGATTACGGACCTCTGACTTTGGAGAGTTCTTATAGCTACCTATTTCAAGTTAATAGTTTTATGTGCTATTTCAGATGAAGTTAGGTGAAAATTTTAATAGGCTTTTAATCGAACCATTGTGGAAGTTCATAGTTCGAATGGAAGTTCATATTTCAGATGAAGTTTGGTGACCGATACAATGTGCGTGAGCGTGTATGTCTAAGGGGAATTATTATTAAGCTTGTAATCCCATTATTGAGATTTATACTTAGGATTGAACTGGTTCTTGAGTTATATGAAAATCGAAACTAGGTGAATGAATGGGTATGTCAAGAGAATCAGAAGGTATATAAGGCACCGGGCAAAATTTTTTGGAAAATGGTTTAAATTATTTAGGTTCGACAAGAATGATAAAGGATTAAAATAGGCGTGGAATGGATGTGATGAACTAGTGTGTAGACTTCAGTTGAAATATTAATAAATTTTGAGGAGGAAATTTGTTTTACAAGGAGGAAAGAATTTAATAGCCAGAACCCAAGCCCAGACCAGATGGATGCCTAGCCTTCTAGAGAAATCTACGCCGTTTTGGGTAAGCTTCCTCCATTTTAAAATTTTTCTTGACCCGTCGGTTACTTCTCTTATACTTTCTCATTCAGTTTTTTTTTACACCTCCGAATCCCTCTCCACCCCGAGTTCCACCTCCCCACGCCTCTATAGTCGTTTTCTCCCTTCATATTTTTATATCAACATACTCTATCCATCCACAACTCTCATGCTCTCATTTTTCTCTCTTTCAAAGTCTCTCCCATTCACTGCAAACTGCGAATCAGCCACACTCATTTTTTTTTTCTTTCTTCTTCCGCATTTAGAAACTACCGCCGCACACACTTCCTCCTGACATCACCGCTTGCATAAAAAGTGCCGTCCGGCACCTCTCAGCCAGCCCTTCTCCAAATGCACAGCAACCTTCCATTTGTAGAAACACATCCCGTGAGCCACCCTCAACCTTGGCAGCAACCATGACACAGACTTAAGCCTTCAAGCAACAACCATCTTCATTGGCACCCAACCAACTCGTGAGCCACCAACCCGTTGCCCCTCTCCTCTCCCTTCACCATAAACTATCACTACCCCAATTTCACCGCGTGAAATGCCGAGCACACGGCTTGCATGGCAAGAAATCAACCATCGAAGAGGCCTCTGTTTTTGAGCCCCCGAAACAGAGGAAGCAGTCTTCCGGCCGTGGGCCTCAAGCCAGCCACCCCACGCCGCTAGTCTCCTCCACACCATCGCCACCTGCACGAAGAGCATCGCTGGGCACTACACGCCACTCCAGGTCTGCCATTTTTCCTCTCGGTAAGCCAGCGGCACCCTCTCGGCTTACTCTCTCTCGCCGTCTCTCTCTTTCTCGCTCATCATTACCTACTCTCTCGCAGTTATCTCTCTCTCTCTCTCTCTCTCTCTCTCAGAGCAGCCCGGTGTCCACTGCGTGCCATCCTTCTTCCTCTTGACATTGCTTTGTTTTTGGTCTTGTATTTTTTGTTTTTTTTAGTGTAAGCTTCTTACGTGCCCTCTGTTCCTTTCGTATATTATTTCTGAAGTGTAGTGTAATTTTGTTTTCAAGTGTTAAGCTATCTTTTGCAAGAGAAGTTCATCTTACATTTATGCCCTTGATATTTGAAGGCTATATCCGAATATTTATTCAAGCGACATGAATTTTCTATAGGTGATTATTGATATTCATTTGGCACTGTTATAAAGAAATTCAGAGAGGCTAAGAAGTACAAAATGGAGTCGAAATCTCGTTCCGCCCAAAACATGTCCAAAACGCCGTGTTTCATTAATCAATATGTTAGCAATGTTGAGTCATGCAAATGGTGCTTGCGTTTAGACTTTTTCTAGAAGTAAATGGAGATGTCGTGGTACCATTCTACAACTTTGCCAAAAAATTGTAGTTCAACGCATAAAGTGCTGGTCCTTTTCTTGATGTGGAACGAAATCTCGTTCTGCCCAAAACATGTCCAAAACGCCGTATTTCTATAAGGAATAACATTAAATCAGAGTATCAATAATCAAGTCAGGATTAGTACAGGGCTAGAATCAAGAGTATCAAGACTGTCAATCCTTTATTGTAGTATTTTCTTAATTGCTTTCCTTGAGTATAGTTTCCTTGTATAACTTTCCTTGTATAGTTCCCTTGTATAGGACAACTTGTACAGCATATATATATATATATATATATGAATAATAACATCCTCTCTATCTCAACACGTGAGATATTTTCTATAGCGAGCCAAAACGTGTTGACAGAGAGTGGTTTTTTTCTTTTTTTTTTTTTTTTTTTTTTTTTTTTTTTTTTCCTGTTTTAGAAATGACTTCATCATCATCTGTGTCCTCTGATACTTCTGATCCTTACCCTTATCCAGTTTCACAAAATATTTCAAACTATGTTTCTCTCAAACTCAATTCTAACAATTTTCTCCTATGGAAAACCCAAATGGAAAAGGTCTGATAGGTTGGTCAAAGGTTGGCTAACAGCAACTCTTTCAAAAGAGGTTCTAGGAATTGTTGTAGGTTTGAAAACTACTTTTGAAGTCTGGAATGCTCTTGTTCATGCCTTTGCAAGAGTATCTTCAGATCGAGGTCTTACTCTTAAGCCAAGACTCACTTCAATCACAAAAGGATCTGATTCCTTAAGTGATTATTTGAGAAAACTCAAGACCATTAGTGATGAGCTTGCAGCTATTGGCAAGCCAGTTTTTTATCACAAAAAGTCTTGGTGGCTCCTCAATGGTCTTGGCTAAGAATTTGAGGTCTTCACAGCCACAATGATGAGGCCACCTGTCCCTTCCTACTCTGAGGTAGTAACGTTACTTGAAAGCTACTCTGACAGGTATAAACTTGATGCCCCTCCTGCATCCATGGTGTTCTATGGATAAAAGTCTTACAAGAACAAGAAACAAAATGGTAATTTCACTTCCAAGGGACGAGGTTTTGTTCAAGGAAATTCAACTGGGTCCAAAGTACCAAATCAGGGCCAAACTTCCTATAATAACTCTCGTGTTTCAAACACTAGCAAATCTGCACATAGAGAAGAAATTGTCTGTCAAATCTGTCATAAAAGAAATCACACAGCCTTGAAGTGCTTTGATAGGTTTAATCATTCTTTTACACATGACAATCTTCCTAAAAGTTTTACAACAGTGAAGCTGGAAGAACCAGCAGAAGCTTCTTGGCATCCAGACACTGGAGCCACTGATCACATGATAGCAAATCAAGGTACTCTCCAATCTGTCACTCCCTATTCTAGTAATGATGGAATAATGGTTGGAAATGGAAAAATCTTGCCTATTACTCATACTGGTCAGGTTATGATTGGTTCTACTTAGTCTAAAATTCACTTAAAAAATGTTCTTATGGTACTTGCCATCAAAAAAGATTTGCTCTCAGTTAGTAGGCTAACTTCAGACTACCCTTTAAAGTTTTAGTTTGATGGCAATGGTTTTGTGATAAAGGATAGAATGACACAGAGGACAGTGGCAACAGGGAGGAACCAAAAGGGCCTATATGTTTTTAATGCTGCAGCATGGACTTCTACAGAAAAACAGAACTACTTTTCCTCTAGATTTTGAACAGTAAATAAAGAGGAGAGCTGGCACTTGAGGCTGGGACACCCAAACTTTACAGTTCTTGATTATCTTTGTAATAATAAGCTTATTTCCTTTGATTCTAAGCAAAATGCCATGAGACTTTGTACAAGTTGTCAAATGGGAAAAGCTACCAAATTACCTTTTTTCCTAGAACACAAACTGTCACTGCTCCATTCTCAAAGATACATTGTGATTTATGGGGACCAGCTCCCACTCCTTCTAGGGAAAAATTCAGATTTTATGCTATCTTCATTGATGAGGCAACCAATTTTTCATGGTTAATTCCCTTAAAACATAAATTTGACCTGTGTCAAGCTTTTATTTAGTTTCACAAATTTGTTACTTGTCAATTTAAGGCCAAAATACAAGTGTTTCAAAGTGATGAAGGTGGCGAGTTTAATTAGGGGTGCTACCCGCACCATATGGTGCGGGGTAGCCCCCTCCCCGCACCCCGCCCTGCATGGTGCGGGGGTGGGGTTTTCCTCCCCGCCACCCGCCCCTGCATCCCGGGGGCGGGGTGCGGGTGGATACCCAATCCGCCCCGCCTTATTTTCACTTCAAATATTAACTATATTTTATTATTTTAAAAAATTATTTCTAAATCTAAAAGTGATAAAAAATATATTTTTAGATCTAAATTGTAAATTTAAATTTTTTAAATATGACTATAATTTAAAAATTATGTAATTTTTAAATTTGTTAATGCATATTTTGTATAAGTTGTAGTATAGTAATTTTTAAACTATATAGTTTTTAAATTTGCTAATGCATAATTTGTGAACAAGTCTAATAAATTATAATATATATATTTATATATACACAATTTGTAAAATATAAATATATATATATTTATATATATAAACATATATTTATGTTTTTGTATATATAAATATTTATGTTTATATAATATATATATATATATAGGTGAGGGCAGGGCGGGGGAAATGCTGAGCGGGGTTGGGCCCTCCCCGGCCCCCGCCCCCCGCCCCAGCTAGGCGGACTAGATGTGGGGCGGGGGCCCCCGCCTTGGCCCATGCGGGGTGGTGTACCCCGCCTTGTCGTGCGGGGGCGAGGCGAACGGGGGAGGAGTAGCGGGGTGCGGGGCCCCGCTGCCCACCCCTAAGTTTAATGACAAAAATCTTATCACTTATTTTCACAATCATGGCATTCTCCACCAATTTTCCTGTCCCAAAACATCTGAGCAAAATGGCAAAGCTGAGAGGAAACGTACAATCATCACAAATCTGAGCCTAACACTGATGTTTCATGCTAAACTACCAAACAGATTTTGGTTAGATTGATTCTCCACTGCTGTGTTTCTTCTCAATAAGCTACCCTCCTCTGTGCTTAACATGGATTCTCCTTTCTTTAAACTCCATAACAAGCATCCAGATTATACAGCTCTAAGGGTACTTGGCTCTAAATGTTTTCCCTATCTTGGGGACTATAGATCTAATAAATTAGAACCTAAGTCCTTGCCATGTGTTTTTATTGGATACAACAACAAGCATAAGGGCTACAAGTGCTTATATCCCTCTACTGGTAGGATTTATATTTCAAGACATGTCTTCGATGAGTCTGTCTTGCCATACACCCAACCTACTCAGCTATATACTTCTTCTCCTGTTGGAGGAGATTTTTCAAGTTTTGAGGAATGTCACCATCAAAGTCAGTCACCACCTTCTGCTTTTGCACCCCCTACTACAAGTCCTCTTCAAATTGTTGTTGAACACTCAACCTCAAGCCAACAAGTCTCCAATAACTCACCACATTTAAGTTCTCCTCAACCTGATGAACATTCTCCCTCAAGTCAGCAAGTCTTCAATAGCTCACCAATTTTATCTCACAATGTTTCTCAACCAGGTTCTCCATTACAAAATGTTGCTGAACCAGTATTACACGTCCCACCATTGCAACATCAGATGCATACTAGGGCCAAAAGTGGTATTCATAAACCCAATCCAAGATATGCAAATTTGCATAATCTGGTCCAAATACCAACAGAGCCAAAAACCATCAAGTCAGCATTAAATCACCCTGGATGGTCAGCTGTAATGGAAGAAGAATTGAGAGCTCTTGCTACCAACAAGACTTGGGAATTAGTTCCAAGAACACCTGGGATGAATGTCATTGGATGTAAGTGGGTATACAAGGCCAAACTCAAAGCAAACAACACCCTGGAAAGGCTAAAAGCTCGGTTGGTGGCAAAGGGTTTAGTCAAGTGGATGGTGTAGATTTTTTAGAAACCTTCTCTCCTATTGTAAGGTCAGCTACCATTAGAGTTGTTCTTACAATTACTACCATTAAACAGTGGCCACTTCATCAACTAGATGTTAAGAATGCCTTCCTACATGGCTATCTTAACAAACCTGTTTTTATGCACCAGCCTCCAGGATATATCAATAAGGATAATCCAATGCATGTCTGCAAATTACAAAAAGCTTTGTATGGGCTTAAACAGGCCCCTAGAGCATGGTTTGATAGGTTAAGTGATTACCTCCTTCAACTTGGTTTTTACTCAAGTGTAGTAGATCCAAGCTTGTTTGTTTCACACTCAGAACATGGGGTACTAATCCTACTACTCTATGTAGATGATATGGTAGTGACATGTGACAACCCACAAAGAATTCAGTGTTAATCACACAGCTTAGTAACTAGTTCTCAATTAAAGACCTTGGGTTCCTTCATCATTTTCTGGGCATTGAGGTTCAAAAATATGGTTCTAATCTGTTTTTATCACAACATAGGTACATTGTGGATCTCCTCACTCAAGCTAGCATGCATGAGAGCAAGCCATTGTCAACTCCAATGCCAACAAAAGTATACCAAAAATCTGGTTCTCAGGATTTATTTACTGATGTCAAAACCTATCGAAGTCTTGTGGGAGGCCTATAGTACCTCACCTTTACAAAACCTGATATCTCCTACAGTGTGAACTATGTCTGCCAGTTTATGCAAGCTCCAACACTGGCTCACTTTTAGCTTGTCAAAAGAATCTTAAGATATCTACAAGGGACTGCAACTCTTGGTATCAGAATTCTGTCCAACAGCTGCTCCCTTGATTTATATGGTTTTTCAGATGCAAATTGGGCCGGTTGCTCAACTACACGAAGGTCTATAATAGGTTTTTTGTTACAGTCACGCCGTGAAAGAGCGAGATTAGGTAGAGAAATGGAATGGAAATTTGTATTGAATTCTAACAAAGCTCTCTTCGAGGGGAGCACCTCCAAATTGTAACTGAATTAAAACAATGATATTCTGGATGCTTCTTTCAGCATAGTCCGTTAGGCTATATACTAAAACAGGTAGAAATACTAAACTGCCCTCAATACATGGGCCCATGGATCTTTATTACATAGAAAAGAAATAGCAGGTCATAGTTGGGTCAAAGCGCCACATGTAAGCCTTCCATTCAGCCCATGAGTCATCACTTCTTCTAAAGTCTTCTGAATATGTTTTCCCTAATCGCTTTCCCTTTCCAGCCGCCACTCACATCTCTTTCTCCCAACGTTACTCTCATCTCATACGCCATAGCTCCGTAAGCTTCCTGCATCAGTGTATAACAAATACCCTCCCCATTAAATCACCTTGCCCACAAGGTGAGGATATTCAGAACACAATTTGTGATATGGTTCCCATGATGCCTCTTCAGGGGGTTGGCCTTGCCAACGAACGAGGAGCTCAGTCAAGGGTCGATTATTCATCTTCTTCAGGCGTCTGGTAAGTATCTCTTCTGGTTCGGGCTTAAATACTCCATTTTTATCAACGAGTGGTAAGCTTGGAATGGTTGTGTGATTCTGACCAAGCTTTGGTTTTAACTGTGATACATGGAATACATTGTGTATTTGGGCTGACTCTGGCAAGTGGATGCGGTATGCAACTTCCCCCACCCTCTGAAGCACTTGAAAAGGCCCATAAAAACGTGGTGACAGCTTGAGATTTTGACGATGGCGCACGGAAGACTGTCGATAGGGCTGTAATTTCAGGTAAACCCAATCTCCCTCTTTAAAAGCTAGTTCCTTTCTTCCTTTGTCTGCGTATTTCTTCATCCGATCCTGAGCCTTAACCAAATTTTGTTTGAGCAGTAGCCAAAGTTCGTCACGGTGCAGCAAGGTATCTTCTACTTCTTGTACTTTGGCTGTCCCCGTAGTGTAGCTCACCCACCTAGGGGGTTTATACCCATACAGAGCTTCAAAAGGCATGACCTTTGTTGATGCATGCACACTAGAATTGTAACACCATTCTGCTAGGGCCACCCACTGTGACCATTCTTTTGGTCTGTCCCCCACATAGCTTCGTAGGTAATTCTCGACCCATTTATTCACGGCTTCTGTTTGTCCATCCGTTTGAGGATGGTAAGCAGTGCTAAACGCCAACTGCACTCCTTGTAGCATGAAAAGTTCTTTCCAAAATTTACTGGTAAAGGTTGGGTCTCTATCTGAGATAATGGTGTGGGGTAGGCCATGGAGTTTGAATATGTGTTTCACAAAGAGTTGGGCAACAACTTTAGCAGTGTAGGGGTGGGCTAAGGGAATGAAATGGGCATATTTAGTGAACCTGTCTACAACTACCCAGAGAGCATTAAACCCTCCTGAAGTTGGTAGCCCATCAACGAAATCCATAGTAATATCAGACCATGGGATGGAAGGTAAGGGTAGAGGCTGAAGGAGGCCACTAGGTAAAGTATTGTCCACCTTTACAGTTTGACATATCTCACAGTTTCTTAAGAACTCCTTGACATCAGATTTCTGCCCTGGCCAGTAGAAATCTCTTCTTAATCTATGCATGGTCTTGTCAAATCCCATGTGTCCTCCCATGGGGCTGCTGTGCACCAGCTCCAAAAGCTTATGGAGGAAGGACTTATTGGCAGGGATATAAACCCTATTCTTGTAAAACAGGGAGCCATCTCTCACTGAGTATGGTGATGGTAAAAGGCCCTCTTGGTGCTTCTTTAGTAGAGTTTGGACTTGTTGATCAGAAAAATAATTGGATTTAATCTCAGTCATCCAATCCCATGTGGGTAGAGAGATCATAGAAACAGTAATTTCCTTTTCACCCCCTTGTCGAGAAAGAGCATCAGCCACTAGGTTCTCTTTCCCTTTCTTGTACTCAACTATAAAATCATAACCCATTAGTTTAGAGATCCATTTTTGTTGCATGACTGTGCCCACTCGCTGGTCTAAAAGGAATTTCAAACTTTGGTGGTCTGTTTTGACCACAAAAGGCTGCCCCATGAGGTAATGCCTCCATTTTTGGACTAAGGAAACCAGCGCGAGTAACTCCTTCTCATATGTAGAGAGCCCTAAAGCCCTGCCTTTTAGTGCTTGACTAAAAAAGGCCAGGGGTCTGCCCCCCTGCATTAAAACTGCCCCAATGGCTGCCCCTGAGGCGTCACATTCAATGACAAAGTGAGACTGAAAATTAGGGAGAGCTAGCACAGGTGGTTCTGTCATGGCTCTCTTTAAACTCTCAAAGGCTGCTTGGGCCTCTTCATCCCACTGAAAACTGTCCTTTTTCAGTAAACTGGTCAACTTAGCAGCGATAGAACCATATCCTCTTACAAATCTTCTGTAGTAACCAGTGAGGCCTAGGAACCCCCTCAAAGCCTTTAAATTTCTTGGGACTGACCAGTCAATCATGGCTTTTATCTTTTCTGGGTCTGCTCTCACCCCATTTCCTGAGATTAAGTGGCCCAAGTAGGAGATTTCGGTGCAGCCAAAACTGCACTTGCTCAACTTAGCAAATAGTTGATTCTCCCTTAAAATGTCAAAAGCTACTTGAAGATGCCCCACATGGTCAGCAGTATTTTTGCTGTAAATCAAAATATCATCAAAGAAAACTAAAATAAATTTTCTGAGATGAGGTTTGAAAACCTGGTTCATGAGGCTCTGGAATGTTGATGGGGCATTGGTTAAGCCAAATGGCATCACCAAAAATTCGTAGTGGCCCTCATGTGTTCGGAAGGCTGTCTTAGGGATGTCTTCAAGCTGCACCCTAATCTGATGGTATCCTGACCTTAGGTCCAGTTTTGAAAACACTTGAGCTCCATGTAACTCATCCATGAGCTCCTCCACCATTGGGATAGGGAATTTGTCCTTGATAGTAACACTATTCAAGGCCCTATAATCCACACACAAACGCCATGAACCATCGGCCTTCCTCACTAGCAGCACAGGTGAGGAGTAGGGGCTTTGACTGGGTCGAATGATCCCTGATTCCAGTAATTCTTTAACTATTTTCTCAATCTCATCTTTCTGAAAATAGGGGTAGCGATATGGCCTGACTGAGATAGGGTTAGTGTCTGGTTTAAGGGTGATACTGTGGTCATGGGATCTTGATGGGGGTAGGCCAGTAGGTGTGGCAAAAATGTCAGGATAGAGAGTGAGAAGTGACTGGACAGGTTCAGGAATAGGCGGGTTCTTTGTAGCTGGGATGTCTTCAATTAATTGTAAGAGAAGCCCTTTCTGTTCTAAACTGTTAGACTTAGGCAGTTTCCCTTCCTCAATTAAATTGGTACTGCTGAGGCCTTTTAAAATCACTACAGCAGACTTATAAGTGAACTGCATAGTCAGCTGCTGAAAATTCCAAAGAATGGATCCAAGGCCTTGCAACCACTGAACCCCAAGGACAATATCACAACCAGCCAATACTAAGACATACATGTCCATGTTAAAAAGATGCCCCTGCATATTAACACTAACTCCTACTGCCTTGCCTTCACTTTTGATTTGATCCCCATTAGCAACCTTCACTTTTACCCTTTCCTCTTGATTAACAGCTAAAGGAACTCGGGCTAGTATTGCCGGATCTAAGAAATTATGCGTACTACCCGAGTCTATTAAAATGGTCACTTCTTGAGTACCAATTTTACCTCAAATCCGCATTGTTCTGGGATTGAGAGATCCCAAAATGGCATGTAATGAAATTTCTGGGCATTTTCCTTTGTCAATAATTTCCACAACTTCATCATTGTTTGACACTTGGCCAGTATCATGGTCTATAGAGATTTGGTCCTCTTCCACTTCCTCAATCAAATAAAGTTTGGGGCTGTGACATCTATGTCCTGGATTCCATTTGGAATCACAATGATAACAAAGGCCTTTCTCCCTGCGTTCTTTCATTTGGTTTTGAGAAATCTTTTGGACAGGAACAATTGCATTTGGATAGTTTGTGTTTGGCTGTTTGGCTTGTGTTTGGGTTTGTGTTTGGGTCAAAGGTTGTGGTGTTTGGTAGGTTGGCTTATATTTGATAATGGATGGATCAGTGTATGTGAAGTTGGTGGATTTGTGGTTGTATTTCTTATGGAGTAACACTTTTTCTTCTTGTATCCTAGCAAGCCCGTAAGCTGCTATCAAACTGGTTGGTTCAAACATTTTCACAGTCAAACGGATTTCATCCTTAAGACCACTAAGGAAGCAACTCAACAAAAAGGACTCAGATAAGCCCCTCAATCTGTTTGATATCTCTTCAAAGTTTGTTTTATATTCATCCACCGTGCCTAGTTGTCTCAGCCTAGTAAGTTGCTCTACAGGATCATCATAGCTACTAGGACCAAACCTTATTAACAAGGCCTTCACAAATTCCTCCCAACTTGATAAAACTCCTGATTCATCTAGATTTTGGAACCACACAAGGGCCTTGCCCTCCACATGGAATGAAACCAGCCTTAAACGGTGTTGAGGTAGTGTGTTGTGGAATGAGAAAAATTGTTTGACCTTATAAAGCCAACCATGGGGATTGTCTCCCCTAAAGATTGGGAAATCCAACCTTATTGTTCTTGGATAGATCTCACTAGTATGAGGTGTGAGCTGATGTGAGTTGCTGTTGTCCTCATTGTGATTTGCTCCTGCTGAAATAATTTTGTTCACGTTGTGCAGATCTACTGCAACTGCTGAGAATTGCTGCATCATAGCTTCCATCTGCCTTCTCATTGCCAGCATCTCTACTTCAATGGTGGTGAATTGAGATTGAGTGTGTTGAACATGATTTTCTGTGGACGTCTTGAACGCCTGGAACCCTTCCTGCAGATCCTTTAAACGAGTCCCTTCAACCATTGGTGCAGGATCAAAGGCTCTGGATACCACTTTGTTACAGTCACGCCGTGAAAGAGCGAGATTAGGTAGAGAAATAGAATGGAAATTTGTATTGAATTCTAACAAAGCTCTCTTCGAGGGGAGCACCTCCAAATTGTAACTGAATTAAAACAATGATATTCTGGATGCTTCTTTCAGCATAGTCCGTTAGGCTATATACTAAAACAGGTAGAAATACTAAACTGCCCTCAATACATGGGCCCATGGATCTTTATTACATAGAAAAGAAATAGCAGGTCATAGTTGGGTCAAAGCGCCACATGTAAGCCTTCCATTCAGCCCATGAGTCATCACTTCTTCTAAAGTCTTCTGAATATGTTTTCCCTAATCGCTTTCCCTTTCCAGCCGCCACTCACATCTCTTTCTCCCAACGTTACTCTCATCTCATATGCCATAGCTCCGTAAGCTTCCTGCAGCAGCGTATAACATTTTTGCACCTTTCTTGGAGGTAATTGTATATCTTGGAGTGCAAAAAAATAACTTACAATGTCAAGATCTAGTGCTAAAGCTGGGTATAGGGCTATGACCTCAACTGCAGCAGAATTAACATGGCTGTCCCTCCTTCTCAAAGATTTTGGTGTTCCTTTAAACAAAGTTCCATTACTACATTGTGACAATCTAAGTGCCCTATACATGACAATTAATCTTGTTCTACATGCTCGATTATCACTATGTCAGAGAAAGAGTGGTTCTCGGGTCACTTGAAACAAAATTTGTTCCCTCCACCAATCAGCTTGCTGACATCTTCACCAAGCCTCTTCTTAAGCCACAATTTAAGCAGTTGTGACACAAACTTGGATTATGCTCTCTACCACAGCCAAGTTTGAGGGGGAGTATAAGGAATAGCATTAAATCAGAGTATCAAGAATCAAGTCAGGATTAGTACAAGGCTAGAATCAGAGTATCAAGGCTGTCAATCCTTTATTGTAGTATTTTCTTAATTACTTTTCAAGAGTATAGTTTCCTTGTATAACTTTCCTTGTATAGTTCCCTTATAGAAGACAGCTTGTAAAACATCTATATGTATGAATAATAACATCCTCTCTATCTCAACACGTGAGATAGTTTCGTCTCAATATTTTCTATAGTTTCATTAGTCAATATGTTGGCAACGTTGGGTCGTGCAAATGGTGCTGGCGTTTAGACTTTTTCTAGAAGTAAATGGAGATGTCGTGGTACCATTCTACAACTTTGCCGAAAAATTGTAGTTAAACGCATAAAGTGATGGTCCTTTTCATGGTAGTAGTTGGGAATAGGAGTTCTTCTAATATTATTAGACTAATACTTTATAAAGTATTTTTGTCTTATTTTCATTCCATTATAAAAACTATTATGTTTTTATCATTTTTAGATTATTTATATTATAAAAAAATTAAGATTAAAAGTTGGTGGCTTAGCAACCAGAGCCAATCTTTGAAAATAATAATAATAATAATAATAATAATAATAATGCTAATATTGTCCATAAACCATGGTTGATGCTTATGCCCTTGGAAGCATGAAAAGGCTTCTAACTATAATAATAATAATAATAATAATAATAATAATAATAAAAGTCTTCATCCCTTTCATACCATTGAAATTGTTGATGATGTCCGGAACTGAAAGTCTTCATCCCTTCCATTAATTAAAGAAAACGCTTGTGGTCCCAAGTTAATACAGTGAAATGCATTGACCGCCGACCCGGAAAAAAAAACACAAAAGGAATGCCGTGGAAAGGAAATTAATCATCAAATCATCCAACTTGTCGATAGTCCTGCTTTGTTCGTGCACCAACTTTCATTTTCTTGTCTTTTATTTGCCCGGACATGAGCCATTTCAAACAGAGAGAGATCCAAGGGGATAAGCATCTGCTGAAGGGGAAATGCAAATTCTACACTACTTCATTTCTTTTAGTCAAAAAACAGAGTCCGTTGAATTATTCAACTTCTAATAAAGGCACCAACACAAACATAAATTCAGCCAACTAGTTCTCTGGTCTTCATAAATGCCTTCCTAGTCTTCAAGGCATAAACTAACCTGTCCATTTTGTGGAACATGGCAATTTCCTCAAGATGGCTGTTCCTCCTCTCCGCCATTGTCATACTAACTGCACAAGCCGTCGCGCAAACACACAAACTCTGTTTTAACGACAAGGGCAACTACACCTCCAACAGTAGCTATGACAAAAATCTGAATCACATCCTCTACTCCCTCACCTCCGGCGCCAGAGTTAACTATGGGTTCTTTAATTCCTCTTATGGCAACAACTCTGACGAAGTACACGCGATCGGACTTTGTAGAGGGGATTATAACTCGGATGACTGCCGCAGTTGCCTCAACAACGCTGCGTCTGTTCTTAAACAGAACTGTCCCGTTCAGAAGGAGGCAATTTTATGGTACGACTACTGCATATTTCGCTACTCAAATCGCTCTATTTTTGGCGTCTCGGAAACTGGTCCTACATTCTTTGGTCCTAGTTTCTCTACGTGGATCGTGAATAACGTATCGGCCAATTATTTGGATCGGTTCAATGATGTTCTAAGGACCTTGTTGGAAGGCTTAAGAGATGAAGCTGCAGCAGGTGGTTCTCTTCGTAAGTACGCAGTAAATAACACAATTGCACCCCAAAACATGACGCTATATGCACTTGTGCAGTGCACGCCTGATTTACCTGAGAGAGAATGCTACTCATGCTTAACTGAGGCATTCCAAAATATCCCGCAATGTTGCAGTGGGAAGACAGCAGGTAGAGTGGTTAGCCCCAGCTGTAATTTCAGGTTTGAGACCTACCAATTCTACAACCCTATAGCCGAGGCGTTGCAGCAGTCGAGCTCGTCGCCACTAGCACCACCAGTTTCTCCGCCTGAATCTTCAGACAATACCAACAGTACTCCGAGTGCAGGTAATCACGCCATCCTTATCACAATTAAAAGGACAGTGTTACTCCCACAGCGGGAGTCCACTGAAACCTCAACCGAAATGGATAATATTGTTTTTTCTATCTGTTTTTTGTTTTTTATCAAATATTTTTTTAAATTTAATAAAAATATTTTAAAAATAAATAAAAATTTATTAAAAAATAACCACTTAACTATTAAGTAGAAGAAAATAAAACTAGAGAAACGGTGGCCACCATCGCTGACGACCATTGTGTACGTACGCCGCATTTCCCTTAAAAGAAATACACATCCTATTGTTTATTTTTTCCATTTTAGCAATCAGTTGCTTTCGTCTTTGTTTCCTCGATTCTTCTGACAAAAATGCAGGTCCGATTGAGTTGAACAACCAAACACACCCAGTCAGATGATCTATCAATAGTAGTAAATAGTTTATAAACAGTAATTAATGGTAGTAAAATAATATGAGAATATTTGACAATAATTGTATTCCAAAATAGGCTCTTAGTCATCATAAAAGTAATCAATATTGATTGATTAGCTGGCACTCATTCTTGTTAAAAAACGATGTAAGAAAGTAAAGTAATACAAGAAATAGTTCACATAAAATAGATATTTAAATAGTTCAATAAAAGACTTACGTCTATGGAGCTACAAATGATTTTATTATCTTGAGGAACGATAAAATACAATTTGGGATGAAATACATTGTTTTAGACCGGCCATACTGTTAATAATTTACACATATATAGGGTTGTATAGTGGAAACTCAAATTTCACCATTACTGGATTATTCGCTTGAAGTTTCTGTCTAATGTTTGCTCGAGCGACATGTTGAGCAAGTGTTGAGTGAACTTTCTGCATGCTTTGCCCCCAAACTGCTTGTCCATGTTCACTTCGGCTTGGCCAATAATTGAAACTCCACAAAAAATCCTAATGAATCATTGACAGATTAGATTGTCGAATTAGGTCACTACAAGAATAAACAGATTTCACAAATCCAACACTCGTATTGAGATAGACATAACAACTAAACATGTAGCAGTCACATGTGTAATTCTTTTTATAAATGCATTTACACATTTCAAGTCGTAAGATCGTAAGATGATGAATCCACAGATATGCAATTCAGTTTCTCATTTCTTTCTTTCTCTCTATTATGTCCCTTTGCAATTTCCTCATGTATAATTTTGCGCTACTTCTCTGCACTCTTGGACAAAGTTATTAGGGCAGTCCAGGTTTTATCATATACCATTTCTGTTAAAAAAAGTGTAATTATACTAATAATATTATGTACAAGACCGACCCCAACCAAGTCCTCCTGTCCATCTCCTCCAATCCCATTATTGACAAAGGGTTTTATACAATCTTGAGTTAGATCAAGATACTGGAATAAAATATTTTTGTATCGATATGTTTTGACATGCCGTTTCGAGATAGTCCTTATATAGATAAATTAATTATGTATATAATTATATTATAGAATAACTAGAATATATATATGAAATATAATATATATCAACATTAATAAAAATGTGCTCTGGAAACCTATTAGAGCATTAGTGTTGGATTTGTCATCCTTGTTAACATTTGGGTTGGACTCTCAGTAACTCAGGTCTTTGGTCTTGGGCCTATGAATACAAATAAAAAATCATGAGACGGGGGTTGTGGTTGTGGTCGGGGAGTCTCCGATACCAAAGTCAATATTGTCTTAGGTTCGGTTTGGACATTGAGAATTTTTACATGAGGATTTTGAGTTTTAAGATGAAATCTTAAATATTATATTTTAATATTATTATTTTTTTAGGATTAAAAAAAATTAAATTATTTATTATATTTTATATGAGTATTTGGAAAAGTTGTAATGATGAGATGAGAATTTTGAGTTTTTTTAATGGCCAAACCGAACCTTAGAGTTTTGTTCGAGTGAATAGAGAGTTAAGAGAAACTTCTTCATACCTGGGCATTGCCTTATATACTTGGTTTTTGGGAGTACATATCACCTCAACTATCTCCTTAGTTAGGTCTCATAAATGCGGTGTGACCTCTTGGCGTGGCGCAATAAATGCAGTGTGGGTTCTCGTCCCATTTGCCTAATCACAAGGACACTTCGTCAATTCCTCTCTACCTATTGTCAGTAGATCAAGGGCTCCCAGTGTTTACCGCTTACCTGCCTACACAAGCTCTCTAAGGCTAGGCCCGTAAGGGGAGGTTGGGGGCCCGCTTACCTGTACTTGATTACATCCATTATGTCCCTCCTCATTGATGCTATCAAGCAGTTCTTTCCATGTCTCTTTGTGCAG
This sequence comes from Carya illinoinensis, assembly GCF_018687715.1. Classification (NCBI taxonomy): domain Eukaryota; kingdom Viridiplantae; phylum Streptophyta; class Magnoliopsida; order Fagales; family Juglandaceae; genus Carya; species Carya illinoinensis. The sequence goes on along the minus strand of NC_056755.1, from coordinate 27,817,120 downwards.
TTCGTGCTGCAGGATTTGCGTCAGGCTTGCAGTCTCCATGGGGCTCGTGTGTTCCCATGACTTCAGGATACGAACCGTCATCGGGGTCTATATAAACCCCCTCCTTTGGCCATATATAGTCCCTTTGCTTCCTTTTCCATTCCTTGAGTCCCTTTTTCCCTTGTCTTTCTACCTTGAATCCCCTTTCGTCCTCATACATTTATGGCCTCGAAGAGTTCTTCTCGTGCTGCCCTGAAAAGCACCAAAGACCCTAAGCCTGCCTAGCCTGCAGGTTTCCCTTGAGGCTTTGGGATTGCAGAACTAGCAAAGGCCCCCACAAAGGCCCAGGGATTCGACATTTTCTCATGGCGGTCGGTGGTAACCCCTAGTGAGTTGGAGTTGCTGATGACGGAGTACGAGGTGTCTGGTGTCGTCGATTTGGTGGTACCATCGCTAGACGAAGGTGCTATAGATTCTGAGGGGTTTGGTTCCAAGGTTGTGCTACCCTACCATGTTTTCTAGCAGCCTTAGATTGTCGTTTTGTCATCCAGTGCATGATATGTTGGACTTTGTGGTTGTGGCTCCTACTCAACTCCACCCTAATACATAAAGGATCCTAATGTGCTACTACGTGGCCTAGAAGAGGCTAGGTTTGATCGACCTGACCCTACCACTCTAGAGTTCCTCCTCATCTACAACCTTATGAAGCAGAGTAGGAATACTTGTAGTTTCCATTCTATCCAGGTGCTGGCTCGTCTAGAGCCACATTACAACAACTTGAAAGGATGGCACAGTTGCTTCTTCTTCATGTGCAGCAAGGGGTGAGAGTTCCCGTCGGGCAGACTGACCCTTGGGAATGCCTTGTCCGAGCCATTTAGGGGGTTTTGAAGGACAACAAGGTCGTTAAGTTCCTGGTGACACGCAAGAGATTGAATGCATTGAGATTTTACGCGCTTGAGTGAAGGCCCACCCAGTTGAAGTCCTTTTGGACATCCTGCTATTTGACGACAGCTTGTAGCGATACTTACCTCCCCCAGCCAACCTGTGTTATATGGACCGCACCATCCCAATGCGGAGGCCGGTCCCCAAACTAGCAAGTGTTCCCCAAAGCCTGCCATTAAAGGGGAAAGTGAAGAAACCTAGGAGGGAATCCCCATCTAGGTTTGATTCTGACGAGGTGTCTATCCCCCCTCCAGGAAAATCTTCAGCCGAGGTGCTCGTTCAACAGCCTATTTTTGCCAAAGAAAGTGTTGGTGTTTGTGCCACCTCTCTGGGCCACGCCATCTCTCGTACCTCCCCGTCACTAGGGCTATGCGGCCTCTCTCCAGTAGGTCCATGCTAACCCTCTACGTTCATCCCAAATCATTCAAGGAAGGGGGTGGGGGGGGAGGGGACACTTCTTCTTTAACCACTCCAGGCAATAGAGGATCTACAGAGCTTTCACTTGGCGAGTAACTCCTCGCCATGTGATTCCATAGAGTTCTTCGGGATTGCCCTCTCCACAAGTCGGGGGTCACACCCTCTCAGTTGATGTCAAACTCAAAGGGGTGCCCTCCCCTACACCTGAGGAGCATCTTTCTGGGGGCGAGGATCTTCTCGAGCAGGTGTCCATCTTGGACTCCCCCATTCCTTACTTTATGAAGATCTAGCAAATTTCTCTCCTTTTTGTAAAGGCTTTAATCATCCACCCACCCTTTTGGTGCCCCTCGGGGAGATAAGTAGTCGTTGGGATCTTGCCAATGGAGATTTCTGTTGGTGGAGATAGGGACTTTACATAATATATTCCTGAAAAACTACAATTCCATTACATGAGTTTATACTATAAATCATAGGAGTGTAAATTACAAATTACAAAGTATTTAACAATAAAACATTCATAAATGTTCGGCATGCCACGGGTGTGGCGCTCATTCCCTCAGGACTCTCGAAACCAGTAGGAGCCTGGGTGGTTGTTGGCAATGACCATGTAGGGGCCTTACTGCTGAGGGCCCAACTTCCCCTCGTCTCGGGTAGTGGTTCCCGTCTGTGGGGGAGGTTAGGCCACCATGGAGGCTGGTTTTGCCTGTTGACATTCTTAGGGGGGTAGGTTGTTTGGGCAGTCTGGGACTGGACCCGCTATCGCCTGTTGACTCCTAGGAGGAAGGTAAGTTGTTAGGTAGCTGGGGGCTGGCATGCACTTCTTCGTGGGAGAAATCACGTAACTTTAGGAATTACACCCATCCCGTTGGTACCCCATGGGGAAGGTAAATGTCAAATGGTCAAGTAGCTATCCGCACTTCACTGTGATGGGGACGGGGTAAGTTGTTCGGGTAGTTGAGAAGCTGGTCTTGCCTAATGACCCTCAGGGGTAGGTAGTCTATTCAGGTAGTTTGGGATTGGACCCTCTCCTCGCCTGTTGACGTTACAAGGAAGGTAAGTGAAGGTCAAGTTGGTGTTGAACCCACTCTTCATCTTGGTGGAGGTCAGAGTAAGTTGTTGTGTAGCCATGAGGCTGGATCCGTTCTCCTCCGTGGGGGAGGTAGGGCCACCGTGTGGGCTGGTCCCACCTGTCGACCCTCGCGAGGAGGTATTCTATTCAAACAGTTTGGAATCGAACTCGCTCCCTCTTGTTGACGCTCATAAGGAAGGTAAATTGTCGAGCAGTTAAGGGTTGGCCCGCACTCAACCGTGGAAGGGACATAGTAGCCCGAGGCATTGCACCCATCCCTTTGGTGCCTCATGGGGAAGTAAGTAATTGCTTGGATTTTGCTAATAGATATTTTCGTTGGTGGAGATGAGGAGTTTACATACTTTATTCTTGAGAAACCACACTTCCATTACATGAGTTTGCACTGTCAATCATTGGAATTTAAATTACAAATTATAAAGTATTTAACGCTGAAACATTTGTAAATATTCAGCATTCCATTGGTGTGGCAGCTCATTCCCTGGGTCTAGGAGTTAGTAGGAGCTTGAGCGGTTGTTGGCGATGACCATGTAGGAGCCTTCCCAATGAGGGTCGAGCTTCCCCTCGTCTAGGGTAGTGGTTCTAGTCCGCTTCAGCATGAGGTCCCTAACCTTGAACGTCTCGGGCTTACTCTCTTGTTAAAGCATCACTCCACCCTTCTTTTATTGACGACCGTTCTTACCTCCACCTTAAGCCTTCTTCCAACAGTTCAAGTTGTTCTTTGAGTCATTTGTCATTGGAGTCTTGCTTGAAGTGTTGAACCCAAAGTTTTGAAATCCATTCTGGAGAGCATTCCAGTTGAGGCACTAGAATGGAATATTTTAGAACGGGTACGTTTTGGTGTACCATTTCAGGATAGACATAAAATAAAAAATGTTATATAAAACAAAATATCAAAAACTAGCATGTAATAGAATGCTGAAGTCTGCATGAAAAGAAAAAAAAATGCATAAATGTTAACGAGAACAAATAACAGGCAAGAGGCATGAATCATGATTGCATTGCTTTTAGGCTAATAGGCTTTTAGCCTTTTGGGGAGATTTTGAGAGATTTTGGACAGTAATCATGTAATTTTTTTTTGGGGGGGGGGGGGGGGGGGGGAAGAAAATGAGGGTAGTTGACCATACAAATACCAATTTGTCCCTATTGTTGAGTTGATTTACACAAAAACCATTGATTTCACTTTATCTCTCTATTTCTATTCATTTTAGACCAAAATCTTTATTTTGGCCAGAATATTGAAATCCAGCCTAAATGGACCAAAACTGGTCAGAATTTGATCTAGTACGGAACAATGACCTACCCCATGCTGGTCACTGTTTCGATACGGAAAATTCTGACTATTCCGGCCAGAACAGAATAAATTTCAAAACTTTGGTTGTACCCTGTAGGTGGGGATCCCAACTTTGACCGACATTATTGCCAAGTGGCTGTAAGTAAGGGTAAATGGGGTTTCTCCCGTTGGCGTCCTCACCATGACCTGATATGCCCACAGAATTGTAGGGAGCTCCTCCACCCAAGCGCTCTTGCTGTCACTAAGCTTCTTCTTAAGTATCCCTATTAGAGTCTTGTTAGTCGCTTCCACTTGCCCATTGGACTAGGGGTGTCCTGGAGACGAGTAGCAGAATTTGATTCCTAAGTCCCAACACCAGTATCGATAGTGGCCAAAGTCGAATTGTCTCTCGTTGTATAAGATGATGCTACGAGGAATGCTGAACCTACAAAAGATGGTCTTTTGTAGAAAACGTGTGATGTTGCTCATTGTGATTGTTGCCATTGCCTCAGTCTCTACCCACTTGGTGAAATAGTCTACCGTGACCATCATGAACTTCACTCCCCCTTTGCCCGGGGGGAGGGGCCCACCAGGTTCGACTCCCCACTAGGCAAAGGGTTAGGGCGAGGTGATGGATATCAATTCTTCCAGCGAGCGATGGCGCACCCTGAAGTATTCTTGACACCTTTTACACTTCCACACATATTCCTCGGCATCCTTAAGGGCATGCAACCAATAGTATCCCACCCACTTACTTTGCCTGCCACCATCTTTCCTCCGGAGTGGTTGCCGTAGATTCTGTTATGTATCTCTACTAACAAGTATTGGGCCTTTTCAAATGAGATCCACCTCATGAGGGGTGTGGAATACCCCCTTCAATATAGGATTCCATCGACTATGATGTATCGTGCTACTTTGGTCCTGATCTTCCTGGCTTCTCACCTATCGTCGAGCATCTCATTGGTGTCCAAATATTTGATTATGTCTAGCGCCCATTCCGATGCTCTTGGTTCAACCTCCATTGCCTCAATTCCCACAGCACTCTCGACGTTCCTGAACACTATTTTCTCTGGGAGAAGGGCACTCTTGTTCAGATGCTGATCTTGTCAGCTTGTTTGTCTTGTGGTTTTTGGCCGTCAGAATTTGCTGAATCTGAAAGTACCTGAAGTTGGTGCGCCCAGCCTCTATCAGCATTAAATACTTTTTCAATTTCTCGCTCTTTGTTGCGAATTCCCCTCATACTTGGATAACCACTACCTGGGAGCTAGCTCATATTTCTACTTCCTCAGCACCTAAGGACCTAGCGAGCGTCAGGCTAAAGAAAAACACCTCGTATTCTGCCTTATTGTTTGTAGTTTTGAACACCAGTTTGATAGCATAGTTATGCTCTTCGCCCTCATCTATAACTATATGCACTCCCACTCCCTCTCTAGCCCAGCAAGACAAGCTGCAAAGGCTTGCTAAAGCCTTTGAACTGTGGCACGAAATCCACCAACACCTACCCTATGATTGAAGTTCGCGATGCGTACTGGATGTTGAATTCACTTAACTCCAAGGCCCAATTCATGAGGTGGCTTGAGGCATCCGACCTTTGCAGGATCTTCTTCAGGGGGGGTCTTAGTGAGAACTTTGATTGGGTGGGTTTGAAAGTATGGGTGGAGTTTTCCGGTGGTCACCACTAAGGCGAAGGTGAGTTTCTCTATGTGCGGGTATCTGGCCTCCGCTCCTGGATAGGCTCGGCTAGTGTAGTATAGGGGTCTTTGGACCTTGCATTCGTCTTGTACCAAGGCCGAGGAGGAAAAGAAAAGAAAAATAAAAATAAAATAACCCCAAGGGGTTGTCCCAAGTGGTGAAGGCCTTGGTCTTGGGATATCACTCCTTCCAAGATCTAAGGTTCATCACTTTATGGATGCAAACAATCTTTTGGAGCCACACCCTCTAGTAAAAAGCCAGCAATTTAATTAGTTTTGTGTAGGCAAATTTCGAGACTGCGGTGCACATGACTAAGATTTACTCTATAGGGATGGGTCTAAAGGGCCCTGCCTTGGAAAGGTTCTCAGACATAAAAGGAAGAAAAAGAAAAGAGTAAAATAAAAGCCACATCAAGTGTGGAGTGTGGGATGAATAGTAACTCATAAATAGCATATCTTCCTTTTTCTTCTAATTGTGATTTTCTTTATTAATTCTTATAAATGAAGTCCAGTCATATCTTTTCCTTTTTTCGTTTATGTTTTGGAGTTATTTCTTTATTATATATGTTGTACGTGATAAGTTGTGATTTGTGAGACAAATTAATTTGACTATTTCAAGTTAATTTGTAGTTGGCTTGCCTTTCAAAAATAGCGCGCTTTTGGTTTTTGCAGGAACTAAGAGAAACACAACTCGAATTGCCGTCATCATTGTTGTGCCCACTCTTGTTGTTATTGTACTGGTCATCAGTATGATTTATTTATTTATTTATAAGAGTGAGGAAGCGCAAGGATCATTTTGAAAGTAAGTACAACATGGTTTTTGACATCTTGTATTCCTCGTTATTTTTGAGATTTTGAAGGCTATTTTCCTATATTATATAACTGTTCCAAAAACTCATGACTTTCTTTTTTCACTTGCATAATGTGTACACTGGGTTTTGAGGAAAAATAAAATGTTTTTTTTTTCTTGTAAATGGTTCCACTCTCTGTTATTAGTTATCAGAGATATGAATCCACAAATCAAATTAGATGCCATACCTTGTTGTATGCTTTCTATATTGAGCAAATTAATAAATCATTCATATATATCAACCCGGCTACCGTTTCCTTTCTGAAGCCATGGATGAAATTGAAAGCTTGGAATCCTTGCAATTCGATTTCGACGTTATTAAAGCTGCCACATGCGACTTTTCTAATGCAAATAAGGTTGGAAAAGGTGGATTTGGGCCCGTTTATGAGGTATGAAAGCAATATGGTATGTCATACCATTGTATTTAGTTCTTGAAAACTCATTCGAATTCTTTTTGTGCCTTATTCTCTCACATATTCAGGGTAAGCTTCCCAATGGACAAGAGATAGCAGTAAAAAGACTATAAAAAAACTCTGGACAAGGAAATTTGGAATTCAAGAATGAGGTTGTATTAGTGGCGTAGCTCCAACACCGAAATCTAGTAAGGCTTCTTGGATTTTGCTTGGAAGGGAATGAACGACTTCTTGTGTATGAGTTCGTACCTAACAGAAGCCTCGATCACCATATATTTGGTACCATTGCATTCTATGTTTACATTGGGATGAAGATATTTTCATTCATTTCCTTAAAAGGTTATAAATTTTTAATATTTGACTGAGTACGTACAATTCCATGCATATGTAGATCCCAAGAAGAGTGCAAATCTAGATTGGGCGAGTAGATATAAAATTATAAAAGGCATTGCTCGAGGGCTTTTATACCTTCACGAGGATTCTCGACTTCGGATTATTCATCGTGATCTCAAAGCTGCTAACGTTCTATTAGATATAGAAATGAATCCTAAGATTTCAGATTTTGGCATGGCAAGGATGTGTGTACTAGATCAGACTGAAGGCAATACAAACAGAATTGTGGGGACCTAGTAAGTATATATACATATCCAAATAGGCTAGAGCTAATGACTACAATTTTGCATTTTCTATATGATTGATTTATATTGGTTATTTGCATCAAGAAAGGCATATAAAGAGATGGAAATCAAATCAATTGAAAATAATAACCAAAGCTCTACTGCCATCAAATTGACGTTGAGTTTATTAATATTTATATGTAGTGGATATATGGCACCGGAATATGCAATGCTTGAGCAATTCTCGATCAAGTCAGATGTTTTTAGTTTTGGTGTACTGATGCTAGAGATTGTAAGTGGTCAAAAAATTACATCTTTCCGTGAAGGGGAGAATATAGAGTACCTTCTAAGCTATGTGAGTGTATACATAAATTATTAGACGGCCTCTGCTCTTTGTTAAAGTGAAAATCAGTAATATTCTAAACTATTTTCTTTGACATGTATGCGTGAATTAATGTATATCTTTAGGCTTGGAAAAACTGGAGAGAGGGGACAGCTGCGAATCTCATAGATCTCACATTGAGGAGTGGTCCACTGAGCGAAATGACACGATGTATTCAAATTGGATTGCTGTGTGTTCAAGCAAATGTTGCCGACAGACTAGACATGGCTTCAGTTGTTCTTATGCTTAATAGCAATTCCATTGCTCTTCCTTTGCCCACACAACCAACAAGTTTTGTGCAAAATGGGGTTCCATTGGCCACATCAATGAAACTGGACACTGCTTGCAGGCCAATGAGTCAATACGAGGTTTCGATTACCGAGTTAGATCCAAGGTAGTCTTTTGTGGGTGTGACCACGGCTTATGTGTTTTTGTGCAAATTTCACTTGCTATTACATACGATTCATTTGATGTCTTAAGGTTGTAGTCTTCTCTAACTCTTGATTCATTAGCTATGATTCATCTGATGTGCTTACATCAAGAACCAAAATCCAACCAATATATAAAGAACTACCAAGTCAAAATCACAAATCAATTTCTCTTCCAGTGAAAAAGAAATTTACATAGCATTTGTACAAGAAAGACACCACGCACTGATCAAGATGTTGACCTCGTCAAAGCCTGAGACTATAGACCTGCTCATATTCTAAAATTATTTTATGTATCTCTTAGTACAAAAAAAATTGACGCAAGGTAATATTGGAAGAGCATTTGCTCAAGTATAATACATGCCTATTCAAGTTACAACATCATGTCAATTGTTTTTGTTAAGGGTGGGAGTGCTGTCAGTACTTTTGTGATTTGGAAAAAAATGAATTGAAGTACCTATTGATCGAACAAATTTATAATTTGATGGTGACACTACAAATTGAGCATTAATATATGTATAGGCTAATATAAGATATATATTTCTACTACACACTGCATATGGCCAAGCTATAGGTTGTCTCACTTCTACAACAACTACAAGTCGTTTAGCTAGAAGTCTCAAATCTGGAAAGGGATGATTTGTACATATATTCTGTTTTCCTTGCTTTTAATTATTACTCTTTTCATTTTTGGTAGATATTTTTCCTTTATTAGTTGGCTTCTATTTTTGGTATGCTTTCGGTTAGTTTGTTAGACAGAACGTGTATATGAGGGTCAGTATGTATCGAGCCTTTGATCTTAAGAGGAATATACAATATACTTTTTCCATCCTTCGTGCATATGCTCTCTATACTTCTTCTTCTCTGGAGTATTACTTGGTATCGAGAGCCTGAAAGCACCCATTCATGGAGGATTTCCAGGAAGATTCCGATGACTCTTCCTCAAACAGCCCCCATAACCCCTTAGTCCATTCAGGCAATAACTCAAACACTCCCCTTGCCACAAATATGACCCGATTCTTGAACCTAATTAATCCTATCAATCCATTTCACTTGGATACAAGTGACAATCCTATTATGATTTTGGTCCCTGATTTGCTCACCAGTGATAATTATGCTACTTGGTCATGTGCAATGCTACGAGTCCTTTGTGCTAAAAACAAATTGGGCTTCATCACTAGCACTATTCCTCAATCCATTGACCTAGAAGACCCTCTCCATGACCTCTGGGAACACCGCAATGATATGGTAGTTTCATGGCTTCAAAACTCTATAATCCCCTCCATCAAATCTAGCATTGCATTTGTTGATAATGCCCGTGACATTTGGCTTGATCTCCAGGATTGGTTTTCTCAACAAAACGGGCCTCGCATTTACCAACTCAAGAAGACCTTAGCTAGCCTTCTCCAAGAAACCAACACTGTAAGTGTTTACTTTGGCAAGCTAAAAACCATTCCGGATGAATTGTCAATTTATGATTCCATTCTAGTTTGTAATTGTGGATCTATACAAATCCTCTCATACCATTATTAGCATGATTGTGTTTTTCAATTTTTGATGGGTTTGCATGACATTTATTCTCCTGTTTAAGACCAAATCATACTTTTAGATCCCTTACCTACCATTACCGAAGTGTTTTCCCTCATTCAACAACAAGAACACAATCATCAACTCATCTCTAATTCCCCCTCACCTGACTCTATGGCTTTTGCCATTAGACATTCCCAAACCCTGCCAAATACTCACCTCAATTCAAACCCAAGAAAGAAAGAGCCTACTGCACCCACTACAAAATGACAAGACACTCTTTTGAAACATGTTTCAAGGCTTGTACTGCTAAGGCACCTGTATGCTCCCATTGTCATTTATCTGGCCACACAATGGAGATATGTTACAAGCTCAAAGACTACCCACCTGGACACCAATTATTCAACAACTCCCAAGGTTCTAATGTTCTTGCTGCTCAATTTTTTTTACCCCATACCCCTGACCTTGATGACATCAGTGATGGTCGCATAGGTATAAATAAGTCTCAGTACCAGCAATTAATGGCTTTACTTCAGCCAAGGGAGTTTTCCATTGCTGTTCAACCCTCTGCTAATCAGATTCAGTCCAACATTTCCACCACTTCGACTTCACATATCTCTGGTATCTCTCTTTGTTTATCCACTTGTGCACACAACAATTTGTCATCTCAAGATGTCCCTTGGATCATCGATATTGGTGCAACATACCATATGGCCTCACCACAATTACTGCCACTGTTTCACATTCTGTTAAATTGCCAAATGGAACCAATGTTCTTGTTACACACACTGGCACTATCTAGTTAACACCCTTAATTTGTCTCCCAGAAGTTTATGTGCCTCGTCTTTTAAATTTAATCTAATTTTAGCCAAGAAATCGGCTGCCAATCTCACATGCTGTCTAGTTTTCTTCTATGATTTCTATCTCATTCATGACCTTTTATCTTGGACAACGATTGGGAAGTGTGAGGTGAGGAATGGCCTATACTACTTGCTTAACACTGATGTCTTTCCTTCCACTCTGATCACCACACTTTCACACCTCTCAAATGTCCAGAATTTTGTCACAACTTTTGTTTTAAATACTGTTGGTATCACTGACCTATGACATTGTCCACTAGGCCATTTTTCCTTTGCAGTTTTAAATCTGATTACAGATCCTATTGTAAAGAACAACATTTCTACTATTAATACAAAGTCTTCTTACATTTGTCCATTGACAAAATTTCATAGACTTCCATTTCCTCACAGCACACATAAAACCTCATGACCTGTTGAAATTGTGCATTGTGACCTCTAGGGACGTTGTTCTGCCCCTGCCTATGATGGCTCTAAGTATTTTCTCACATTAGTTGATGACTTCACTCGAAGCACATGGCTATACCTTCTTCACACTAAAGTAGAAACTAGGAAAAGCATAGAATCCTTTGCAAATTTGGTTGAAACTCAATTTGACCTTGAAATCAAAATTTTAAGAAGTGATAATGGAGGAGAATTCCAAATGAAAGAGTTTTTTTAATAACAAAGGGATTATACATAACACAAGTTGTGTTGCCACCCCTCAACAAAATGAAATTGTGGAGAGAAAGGACCAACACTTACTTAATGTGGCTTGTGCTTTAAAATTTCAAGCTGGTCTCCCTCTTGAATATTGGAATGATTGTGTTTTAACAGCCACATATCTTATATTAACTGATAAATTATGGCGTAAAAGAAAATTCAATGACGTGGCAGGTTTCTCTCTAGGAAGTACGTAACCCTAGGGTTTGCATGGAAAACCCTGTAGCGCCGTTCTCGTCCACTACTGGCCAGCCACTGGGGGTGCCTGAAATGGTGGCTGCTGTGGCTCTCTCTTCTTCGTTGCATGCTGCTGGAGTTGGCTCTCGGAGGGGCTTTTTAGATGTGGTGGTTAACCGGCCACAACCTTTGCCTTCCTTGGATATTTCAGTACGTGAACCACGTTTTGTGGATGGGGAGATGTTCTTCACTTTCTCTCCGGCTGAAGTAGCGAAATCGGCAGAGCCTTTTCGTTTTGCAGTTGTTCTGAAATTTCAATGGCGCCAGCCTTCTTTGGATCAGATTAGAATCTTTATTAAAAGCAGATGGGGTCTTAAGGCTATGCCGGTGGTCGGTCAGTTGAGAAACTCTCGGAATATATTGGTTCGTTTGATTAATGAGGGTGACTTTGTATCGGTTATGGCAAGAGGATGTTCAGACGTGAATGGTGTGCCGTATAAGATCTTCCACTGGACTCTGGGTTTTAATGAAGAGGCTGAGCCCCCGTTGGTCCCTGTTTGGCTTACACTACTTGGATTACCACCGAATTACTTCCAAATGTCCATGTTGAAGAGTTTTGGTGATGGTTTTGGCCGGTTCTTGAAATGTGATAATGCTACGTTGTGTGTGACCAGACCGGAAGCGGCTAGAATTTGTGTGGAGTTGGATGTATCGGCTCCGTTGAAGAATCACTTCTGGATAGGATCACCTGGGCTGGAGAGCAGTTTTTTTCAGGAAGTTATTTTTGAGAACTTACCGATGTATTGTAACTGGTGTAGGAAACAGGGGCACTCGGAAGGTTCCAGCAAATCTAAAAATCAGTACAACATGAAGAGGAAAAAGAAAATGGATTCGGTTGATAATGGGAAGGGGCTAGAAACCAAAGTATGGAAGGTGGTAGGGGAGAAGAAAACAAAGGAGAAAGTGCAGGCTGGAAACGAGAAGCAGGAAATATCGAGTAGTCGACGGCAAGCAATTTTGGATCGGATTGCCCAGAAACAGAGTATTGCTCTGTCTGACCAGATGGAAACCTTATTTATGGATGCTAATGGTGTTTTATTTTCACAGACCCGAGCTCTCTTGGAGGATAAAGAGATGAAAAGGATTGAAGACACTCAGCTGACGGAACATGAGGAAGAACGTGATGCGGAACCGAACGTCTATGGGAGTCAATCGGCTGGTAAGTTGTCTTGGTTTGAGGAGTCTGAAGAGCTGGATGAAAAGGATGAGGGTGATGGTTTGGTACATATCCGTGGGTCCCCTAGAAGCTCTCTAAAGCTGATTGATGAAGCTCTTGAAGGAGAAGTTTGCTGCAATGCTATAGGTACTAAAAATTGTTTGAGGTATCCTTTTTTGGCACATTCTTTGACTGATAATGATAATGAGGATGAGATTGAAGAATTGGCTACTAAATGTTATGAGTCAGATAGTGAGATTGAAGTTCCGAAAAAAAGAAAATATCGTGGTAATAAAGCAAAGAAACCGATTGTTGTTCTTGAACGAACGACACGTTCTAATAAACATTATTAAATGATGAATATTCTTGTATGGTGATAAAGGGTTAGAATTGCATAATTAAGTTGTTTAAATGAGTGATTTATTTTATCAAATAAGGATTGAACACTTGATTATACATCAAATTCTAATATTGAATGTCAAATTAATTGATGCCAATATTTTTGCACATCAAAGTCTCATATTTGCCCTTGAAATACTTAAACTATAATATCATTTCATTTATATATTGTAGGGCATTTATGGAAGGAAAGAATGAATGGGACCTATGAGAAAAAAAAAGAAAAGTTAACTATGGTTTTATGGAATCTCATCTAATAGAGATCAAATGCACACATTCGGACACCATGCAATGGACTCACATACACACATGCAGAAAAATGCAAAAATACAGACCAACACATGCAACCATGCAGCAGACCAACACAGCACACATGCAGAAAATGCAACCATGCAGTGGACTCACACATGCACACATGCAGAAAAGTGCAGAAAGCATTCGGACACATGCAGGAACACATGCACACATGCAGACGCAGAGCAGCAGGAGAAGAAATGCACAATACACATGCAAAACAAACTCATTCGGACAGCACACATCACATGGACAGCAAACAAACTCACTCGGCAATACAATTATGCAGTGGACTCACAATGCACATGCACACACTCGGACAGCACCAGCAGAACACTCACAGCACTTGCAGAAAAATCTTCATGCAGCAAAGACACTCACACACGCTGGACAAACTCACACATGCAGCAGGAGAAGAAATGGACGATGCACATGCAGAACAGAAAGCACTCGGACAGCAGCTACTACAGCAAAAGAAAGAACATCACATGGACAGCACACATGCAGACATGCAGTGGACAGCACACATGCAGCATCATTCGGACAGCACTCAAACAAACCAGCACATGCAGACATGCAGTGGGCAGCACACATACAGCAGAACACTCATTCGGACAACATCACATGGACATCAACTCACACATACAGCAGACACTCGGACATGCTTTGATAGAACATGCACATGCAGCAGCAGATTTGTTCCCTCTTTTGTTTTAGAAGCTGGAGCAACAGGAGATCACATGGGATCATGGAAGGCAAGCTGTTCATTTCAGCTTTCTTGCTTCTGCACATGGAAGGTCACCACGGCATCACATGAGCAGCTCACAAGACACACGGCTATAAAAGGAAAGAAGGCTGAAATGGAGAAAGGAGGAGAGTTCGGTAGCTTAGTTTAGGAGTTCTTAGCTTCTTCTTTCTTTCATTTCGTAGAGTAGCTTAGCTTAGATTTTTATTTTCTTTCATTTGTTTTCTTTTTCGTTTAAGCTAGGAGTTGAGTAGCTTAGTTTGTATTTTTATTTTCTTTCTTTTGTTTTAGTTTTTGCGCAGCGAGTTTATCTTTCTTGCACTTTCTTTTGCTTTTTTTTTTATTCGGCTACAGCAGTAGCTTAGCTTGGAGTTTATTACTTTCTTTCATTTTCATTCGGTGTTGCAGCAGTTTTATTTTTATTTCATTTTCGTTTCAGACAGTATCTTTATTTTTATTCGGCTGTTTCTTCATTTTATTTTTCATGGTTGCTCTTCATTCTATTTTCTGCAATTTACGTTTCAGTTTTTATTTTAGTATTTGATCTCCTGCGGGCAGTGGCAACATCTTTAGGATTTATCTCATTCGGATATTTTCTCAGGTTTTGTCATGACTCAACTTAAATTTATTTTTATCGCTAGAAACATAATGTGTAGCTAATTTTTGAAGCTTGGGTTATGGAACGAAGCTTGATTTGTTTTGGATTCTAGATCGATGCAATATTTTGTTGTTAATTGTTGATTTTACTACGTTACTAGTCAGATTTAAATTGAAAATAGATTGCGGCTCTTGCTCTTGTTTTGTTGTTGATGTGAGGCACAACAAAAGCTTGAAAACTATCAAGGCCTCTCTCAGTTGTTTGTTAATGTGTGTTTGGCTAGTAAGGTAGAGAATCCCTTAGAAAAAAAATATTGCAAAACTTGAGCATAACTTTTTATCTTCCGTTTATCAATGCCTTGACTGGATTGTTAATCGAGAAAATTATTTAGAATCCGAAATAAAGAGAGTCTCATACCCAACCCAAGTGTTCGTTAATTTTTTTTTTTTTTAGAAACTCTAATTTCAGCTTCGATTAGCATTTTGCATTGCATTTGAATTTTCATCTCTCATACTTGATTCATTTGTTACTCACAAAACTCTTGTACGCTCTGATAACCCATTGTCCCTGTGGAATACAATCCTGGACTTATCCTTGATACAACTTGACACTTCTACACTTGGAAGCACATTCGACCACGAGTCATATGGAATATTAGAGGGATTTGTTCCTCGAAGGCAAGTTTGAGGCGGATCAATAATAAATACCATCCTTCAGTTGTGGCAGTTTTAGAACCTTTTCTTTCAGTCAATAAGTGTGCTCATTGGGCGCGGTGGTTACGTCTTCCAAATTTTTGTAATAATGTGGACGCAGGTGGTAAAGTTTGGTTGTTCTGGGCTAATGGCATAGAGTTTCAACTGCATTCAGTGATGGCTCAAGCTCTCTCAGGTTGGTTTTCTATTGGCAATTCTAGAGTGTTGACTACTTTTATTTATGCAAGTTGTTTTCAAGAACAGCGTCGGGTCCTGTGGTCTTATCTTCAGGATTTAGATGGTGGTGCAAATATACCGTAGTTTCTTGGTGGGGATTTTAATATTATCCGGTCTGAAGGTGAGAAAATTGGTGGAGTTTGTCAGTCTTCTCGGGGGCGGGACGAGTTTAATAGATGTATTCAAGATTGTAGTCTTGTTGATCTTCCTTATTCTGGCAATCGTTTTTCTTGGTGTAATGGGAGGTTAGGGGGTGGAAGAATTTGGGCTCAGCTTGATAGAGTGCTGGTGAATACTGGTTTTCTATCGAGGTTTCCTAATAGTTGTTTGATGTATCTTCCTCGAACCTCGTCTGATCATTGTCCTATGATTACTTCTTTATGGGTTGATAGGAGGGTTGGTCCTATACCTTTTCGTTTTCAAAGAATGTGGTGTTTGCATGAGGATTTTTTAGGTGTGGTTAGTGAGTGTTGGCGGCAAGAATTTCAAGGATGCCCGATGGTGAAAATTTAGTAGAAAATTAAAAAAATTGAAACAAGTGTTGAAGAAATGCAATAGGGAGGTCTTTGGTAAAAGTGGGAGTAGATCTTAAAATTATTGAAGAGGAGCTTCTTGAGTTGGAGAATAATGTGCAGCATAATTATACTCAAGATATGGAAGTTGAACTGTTGAGATGCAAGCAAAAGCATCTCCAATATTTGCATAGAGAGGAGATTATGGGGTGTCAAAAATCCAGAGTTAAGTGGATTTGTGAAGGAGATGAAAACACAGCTTTCTTTCATGCTTCTCTTAGATGTAAAAAGAAATTTAAGGCTTTAGAGAGTATGACGCTTGAAGATGGTAGTGTTCTTGATTCAGGTGAAGCAGTCCTTGAGGGGGCGGTTGATTTCTTCCAGCAGCAATTAACCACGTCGGCAGTGTCCTTTGAGGAGCCTGGTATGAATCTTATAACTCCTATTATTACTGAGGGATGATAACCAGTTTCTTTGCAGAGTTCCAAATTTGATGGAGGTTAAGAAGGGCGCTTTGGTCGATTCCACAAGATAGTAGTCCGGGGCCTGATGATTTTTCTGCTAGTTTTTTCCATCATGCCTGGGATATTATCAAAGAAGATTTATTGATGTTGGCGATTGAATTCTTTGAGGGTAAGCCTTTAACTACTTTCTTTGGGGCCACCAATATTGTGTTGATACAGAAAGTGGATGACCCGAGGGGTTTTTCGCAATTCAGGCCTATCAGTTTATGCTCTGTTGTTTATAAAATTTTAGCCAAGGTGATGGTGAATAGGTTGGAACCAATCATGCAGAAAATAATCTCTGAGGAACAATCAGCCTTTATTAAAGGTCGAAGCATTTTTGATAATATTTCTATTGCCCAAAAAATGGTTCAGATTATGAATAAAAAAGTGAGAGGTGGTAATGTAATGATTAAAATAGATATGGCAAAGGCGTATGACAGGGTAAATTGGAGGTTCTTGTTGGAGGTGATGAAGAGGTTGGGTTTCTCAGATCATTGGAGGGGCCTGATTTTTAATTGTATCTCTTCTCCTATGTGTTCGATGATGCTTAATGGTTCTTTGAAGGGTTTTTTCAAGCCTTCCCGTGGTATTAGGCAAGGGGATCCCCTATCGCCTTACCTTTTCATTTTATCCCAAGAATTGCTTTCTCGTATGATTAATGTTGATTTTCAACAGGAAAGAGTCAAGCTAATTTAATGCTAATGGGGGTACTCTGATCTCTCATTTGTTTTATGCTAATGATGTGCTATTTTTTCAAATGGGGGTAAAAGATCTCTTATGCAGATTATGAAGACTTTGCAAGCGTATCAATCTATGTCTGGGCAGATGATTAGTCCGGCTAAGTCATCTATTTTTTTCTCTTCTAAGTTTTTTGTTGCTAGAAAATTGGAGTCTTTGAGGATCACAGGTTTTATGGAGGGGAAATGGCCATGCACTTATCTGGGAGTTCCGCTACATGTGGGGCGGATGACTATCAGATTATTTGAGCCTTTGTTGTTAAAGTTGCAGAAAAAATTGGCTGGGTGGAAGAGTAACATTCTCTCTTTTGGGGGTAAGATTATTCTTCTCAAACATGTTTTATCTAGTATGCCAATTCATGTTCTTTCTGTTATGAATTTACCTAAGGGTGTGTTCAAGGCCATCAAAAGTATTTTCTCTAATTTTATTTGGAATTCGACTGATGATAAAAGAAAAAGAAAATGGGTTTCTTGGAAAAATATTTGTTTGCCGGTTGAGGAAGGAGGTTTGGGTATTTAGAATCTACATGATGTGCAAAAGTCTCTTTTCATGAAATTTGCATGGAAACTGTTGGAGGGGAACTCGGTGTGGGCAAAATTCTTTCTGAAGAAATATGTGGGTGGTAAGCACCCTATGGCTCTTTATAATTCCACAGGTTCAAGATTTTGGAAAGGTATTTTGTCAGTAATGCCGATTGTGCAACATAATTCATGTTTTTTGATTAGAAGTGGTGCTTGTAATTTTTGGTTTGATAATTGGTTGGGGGATGGGGCCATTGCTAATACAGAAGAGGTTAGTATAGATGAGAATTTATTGGTGGCTGATATCTTAAATAGTTCTGGATGGGATGTGGTTAAATTGCATTTGCTGGTGTCGGAAGAGATGGTTGAAAAAATTATTGCTTCGCCAGTTCAAATCTTAGGTGGCTCAGATGTGCGTATTTGGAAGCCTAATCCGGACGGTAATTTCTCTACCAAATCTGCTTGGCATTTAATTAGAGAGATAGGGACTATTTGTCTTTGGAAAAAATGGCTTTGGCATAGTATGGTGCCAAAAAAAATGTCTTTTGTTTGCTGGCGTGCTAAAAAACATGTTTTACCTGTGGATGACATCATTTCTAAGCTAGGAATTCCTCTAGCTTCAAAGTGTCATTGTTGTGTTTTACCACAACAAGAATCCATTGATCATATTCTTTGTAGTGGTGAGTTGGCTGCTATGGTTTGGAGGTATTTTGCAGATGTTTTGGTGGTTCGGTTGCCTAACCTCCAAAACTGGACTGTGGTTATGAATGTGTGGTGGTTTCGAGCGTCAGAATCTTCTCAAGTAAGTTGTTGTCGTGGCATCTTACCAATCATTATCACGTGGGCTTTATGGAGAGCACGGTGTGAGCATAGAATGGAAGGCAAGATTTCTAATTGGAGGGGTGTGGTAAGGAGGATCAAATTGATGTTAATTGATATTTTTTCCCCGCATCGAAAATTTGATAGATTGCATGCAAATGATATCAAGGTTTTACAAGAATTAAATTGCCCTTTTTCTCATGTTAGGGAAAAAAGTATGAAAGCTATAGCTTGGAGTAAGCCAAATGTAGGTCAGTATAAACTCAATGTTGATGGGAATTCGCTCAGAAATCCTGGGTTAGCAGGTGGAGGTGGGGTTATTAGAGATCATGATGGTAGAGTGTTGGCGGGTTTTTCTATTCATTATGGGCAGGTCTCCAATACTGTTGCTGAGGGGAGAGCTTTACTGGATGGGTTAAAGTTGGCACAACAGTTGGGTATTCGAGACATCTTGGTGGAGTCCGATTCAGATGTTATTGTAAAATGGATTCAGGCTGGGAAATGCAGTTTATGGTATTTGTGGGATTTTTGGGATGACATCTAGTGTTTGTTTGTTGGTTTACAGTGTTCCATCCAACATATTTTCAGAGAAGCAAACATGGTTGCAGACTATCTTGCCAAAGAGGGGGCTTTTAATAGAGGTAAGTTTTTAACAGGGTTGGCCCTTGATAGGGGAATCCTTCGTGGGTTAGTACGTACGGATATGTGGGTTCTTCCTTATCTAAGGATGTAATCATGCTATCCTTTTTGTTGTTAGCTCTTTCTTTGTTTTGTTTTCCTTTGATCACAGGGGTTTTTCTATTTTTTGTTTATCTTTTGTAAAATCCCTGTTGATAGTGATGTAACCACGGTTTTCCTCCGCCATATGTGAGGGTTGTCTTAATAAACTTGGGACAGGGCCGCTATGTGGGTGGCTACCGATTTTCAAAAAAAAAAAAAAAACAGCCACATATCTTATTAATAGGACTCCTAGTCCTTTGCTTAAAAACTAAACTCCATTTGAACTTTCATTTAAATCCCAACCCACTTATGCTCACTTAAAATTATTTGGATCTCTTTGCTTTGCCTTCACTCTTTCTCAAGGTAGAAAGAATTTGATCCCCGAGGTCGCATGTGCATTTTTCTTGGCTACCCCTTTGGTACTAAAGGGTATAAACTTCTTGATCTTGAGTCCAAAACCATTTTTGTCTCTCGGGATGTGATATTCCATGATTCAATTTTTCCTTTCAATCTTTGCCTCATCTCTCATCAACTCCCTCTCACAATCCTACCTTTGTTTTTACACAACCCTTACCTGATTCCCTTGACTTCCCTACATCATCTTCCCATCCCAAACCTGCCACCTTTCCAAATCCTGCTACTCCTCCCAACATTTATGTTTCACCTCCTTCACACATTCCTGCTACTTCTCCTCATGATTCTGTACCCCCCTTTTCCACCCCTGGTACTCCATGTAATCCCCCCCCTTCTCGCAGGTCCAACAGGATAAGGAGAGCTCCACAATATTTGCAAGAATCTCACTGTCACCAAACCTCACTTCTAGCTCCTTCTCAGTTGTTGTCCAAGTGTCCATCTCCGCTTACTAGTAACCATTGTTCTTTAGCAAATTTTCTTAAGTACCAAAATTTCTTTCCCTCTTTCACTACTTTTTCCAATTTCATTTCCACTATTTCTGAACCCCCTACATACAAGAAAGCTGTGAAACACCCTAGTTGGTGTCAAGCCATAAACACTGAGCTATTAGCCTTAGAACAGAACCATACTTGGATTATCACTGACTTGCCTCCTGGAAAAGAGGCCATTAACTGCAAGTATGTCTACTAGACAAAGTTTAATGCTGATGGGTCTGTCGAGAGGTTGAAAGCAAGGCTTGATGCCAAGGGATTTACATAGCAAGAAGGTATAGACTATATAGAGACATTTTCTCTAGTAGCCAAACTTGTCACTATTAGAGTTTTACTTTCTCTGGCAGCAGTGCAAGGTTGGCCACTTCTTCAATTTGATGTTAACAATGCATTTCTCTATGGTGATTTGGATGAGGAGATTTATATGCACAAACCACCCGGTTATAGCAAAGGATGACCCAACCAAGTGTGCAAGCTTCTTAAGAGTCTTTATGGCCTTAAACAGGCCTCAAGACAATGGTATTCCAAGTTTTCCTCCTCTCTTATTGCTTTTGGTTTTGAGCAATCTAAAGCTGACTACAGCCTTTTTACTAAATTAGATGGTACATCCTTCACTGCACTACTAGTTTATGTAGTTGATATTATTATCGTTGGGAACTGTCCAACCTCTATTGCATCTCTTAAATCCTTCCTTAACACTCAAATTAAGATTAAAAAGCTTGGAAGTATGCTTTATTTTCTTCGTTTGGAAGTTGCCAAGTCTACAAAAGGGGTTCACTTGTGACAAAGAAAATACGCTTAGGATATTTTGGCTAACTCGAGTACACTTGGTAGCAAGCCTCTCAAGTTGCCTCTTGAGCAGAATTTCAAGCTAAGCAAGACTTCTAGTGATCCTCTACCAGACCCAAGCTCTTATCAAAGACTCATTAGCCATTTGTTGTATCTAACTATCACTAGACTTGGTATATGCTATGTTGTCCAGCTCTAAAGTCAGTTTATGGATCACCCTACAATTACACATTTAGCCACAGCTCATAAGATCCTTAGATACATTAAGGCAACCCCGGGACAAGGCATCTTGCTATCCTCTTCATCTCAGCTTCAACTCAAGGCCTATTGTGACTCTGATTGGGCTTCATGTCTTGACACACGTTGCTCTATGACAGGGTATAGTATACTTCTTGGAGACTCACTTATTTGTTGGAAGAAAAAGAAACAATATGTGGTTTCTTGTTCCTCCACTGAAGCTGAGTACCATTCCATGGCAACAACATGTTCTGAGCTCACTTGGCTCATATACTTCTTGACCTTTGGGTTTCACATCCATAGGCTGCATTACTTTATTATGACAACCAAGCAGTCCTTCATATAGATGCCAATCCAATTTTCCATGAAAAAACAAAGCAAATCAAATTGGATTGTCATCTAATCCAAGACAAGATCCAAGAGAGAAGCATAACCATAGCACATGTTGCCTCACAATGTCAACTAGCTGATATTTTTACAAAGGCTTTGCCTTCTTCTATTTTTCAATTACATTTATCTAAGATGGGAATAGTGAATCTCTATTCTCTATCTTGAGGGAGGCTATTACACACTGCATATGACCAAGCTGCATGTTGTCTCCCTTTACAGCAACTACAAGTCGTATAGTTAGAAGTCTTAAAACTGTAAATGGATGATTTGTAAATATATTCTGTTTTCCTTGCTTTTAAGTATTACTATTTTCATTTTTGGTAGATATTTTTCCTTTATTAGTTGGCTTCTATTTTTGGTATGCTTTTGGTTAGTTTGTTAGACAGAATGTGTATATGAGGGTCATTATGTATCAAGCCTTTGATTCTAAGAGGAATATACAATATACTTTTTCCATCCTTCATGCATATGCTCTTTGTACTTCTTCTTCTTCTATGAAATATTACAATTTTGCTTAATTATTATCACCTGCATCCACTTATGCACTTATAAATGTATGGGAAGCCCCAAATGAGAGGAGAACTACTGTCGTTAGTCTTTATGGCCATGCTCAACGTGTCTAGGTTTTAAATAATTTTTTACTGGTTTTTACCTCCAACTAAAATATTGAAGGAGAGAAGCAAGTGATACATTCATCTAGACTTCTTGGCCACGAGCCATGGTGCTTAGTTCTATGCAAGCTTTTTGAAAATTGAGCATCTTTAGTAAAAATACGATCTACTACTACAAAAATGTAAATTGTTTAGAGTGAATATCATTGTTTTTAAAAGTCTACGGCTTTGAATGTAGCTTGTAGATCTTGAACTTGTACACATTATTATTTTTTTTGTTAAAATGAAATGATTAGTTTCCTTGTTTTGTTCATTTGAACATGTAAAAATTATTCTCCTCATTTTTCTCCAGTCCCTAATTACTAATCGTAATTTAAATTCATTATTTAAAAAAATCTTTGAAATTTTGGAGTTTAGCAGCCAAAAGTTCCATTTTAAAAAAAGGCTAACCGCAACTTCATAATGTTGGAGCTCAAGCTACCAAAAGTTGCATAATTGAAGATGCATTAAATGATGTGCTTGAGTAATATGATATTAGCACAAGTATTATGGACATCGATATGAAAAGTAAGTATGATAAGTATTGGGGTAGCGAACACAGGTTTAACTTGATTATATCTATTGCTTTTATGCTTGATCCACAATATAAAATTATGGCAATGAAGTTTTAGTTGCAAAAGTGCAAAGGGTATAAGTTGACAGATAAGATAGAGGACAACGTTAAATTCATTTTAGGCCGCATGATTGAGTAGTATAACACATTTCGTGTGAATAGTAGGGGCAGTTCTAATGTGGCTCAAAAGACGCCAAGCACTACCTATACAAATATTGGTAATGAGCTAGCACCTCCTTTGAGTAAATTTCAAATCATGTTCACCAAATACCTTGAGGAATAGGTTGTTATGGAATTTACATTGGAGCTAGAGAACTATTTGTTTGAGGCGTGTATAAAAGACTCGCTCGGTTTTGATATCTTCGATTGGTGGAAAGTTAATTCTGCCAATTATCATGTTCTTGCTGAAGTAACACGTGATGTGTTAGCCACCTTCATTTCCACTGTTGCCTCAGAGTCTGCATTCAGTATTGGAGGACACATATTGGATCCTTTTAGAAGTTCAGTATCTCCATAAATTGTCAAAACCCTATTTTGCACCCAAATTTTGTTAAGGACCAAACCAATCGACATTCGAAAGTTTGAATAATACATATAGTCGATGGACCTTGAAAATAATTTTGAAACTTGAAATATTTTTCTAAATATCTATCTAACTCAGTTTATTATATATTTAACTCATTTTTTAATATTTATTTCGATGATAATCTAGCTTCATCTTCAACCGAGGTTGCTGTGAGTCTTACTTTCTATTCATGTTGAAAACTTTAGAACCTGTTATGAGAGAAATGTTCATCTTCAATGGAGGTATTGGTATTATATATGCAATGGCTATGTTTTGATATAATAACTCAATTTATTATATATATATATACTAGTAAAGGAGTAACGTGCAAAGCAAGTTTGTCTAGCTAGGTGAATTGATTATTTTTAAAAAATAATATATTATTCATAAAAAAAATTGATTTCAATCAATAATTTAATTCATATATTAGAAGATAAAAATATTAGTTCAAACTACAACATAGTTTAATACAAAGTTGAGTGACACAGTTTTTTTTTTTTTTTTTATAAAAATAATATGGTTTTTCAAAAAAATTATTAATGAATAATCTAATGAATGAAAACAATTAAGTTTTAGCAAATATAGAAACAAAAAGTATAATAATTAAAGGAAAGAGGTCAATCCTATTGCTCTTGTTTAGTACCGTAGAGGACATGGGCCTCAACCATAAGCGTTGGAGATGAGAGTTAACAAATTGTTGGATGTGTACTTTTGTAAATCAATGAATAAGATATGACTATTTAGTATGGTGAACATCGGACTTGAGAAAAAGGTTTTCTAACTAAGAAAGCATGTGCTCTAAAAACCACAATTAGAGTTGTCTTAATTTTCCAGCAATTTAAAACATTATCAGGTACATTAATCTAGGATGCACAACTTGTTGACAAATAGAGGTGCATGAAAATATTAAAATGAACTCGGATCAGAAAACCACGGTGTTATTGTAGTGTCAAGAAAGGAACAAAACAATTCATTAACTTGGTGATCTCCCCAGCACCAAAATCTTGCATCGAATTTTTACCTGAATTCTTTATTACGATAGGGACCCTTTACCCTCTAACTCGAACACAAGGGTTCCTAGAAGTAGAACCAAAACTTCAGAGAGGCTCCCGAAAACCCTAGAAACCCTTTGCGCGAAGGGAAACTCAGAGTCGTCCCTTTGGGGAGGTGGGAGCCTCGGCTCCCTCCTCCCTCCCTCCCTCTTTCGTTTTTGTTCTTCTAGTTAGTAGTTTTTTCTGCTTCGTCTAGTTTTGAGGATAAGGTTAATCGGTGATGGATTGTGTTGATGGCGTGACGCCATGGCTCATGCGCATAGCCCAAGATCCCGGTGGCTCATCAATCTATCTCTCCCTCTTTCTGATTGTAAACAGAGGTGAAATGCAAAGGGGACGGAGAAAAAAAGGGATGCATGACCCCTGTTTCGGAAAGGGTAGGTTGTTTTTTCTAAGCTGGTTGCTCCCGGTCGGTTGTTCTGGTTGTAAATGCTCTATTTTCAGAGCATAAAACAGAGGATTAAGTCCTCTTGCAGACGTGGAAGTTACCGAAAGGTAACGACGGCCTTTGGAGTGGCGCTATGCGATGCAGGGTGGGATGGGTCTCGGCGGGTGAGGTGCGAAAATGTTTTACTTGTGGATGTGCAGAAACCGGTGCTCCGGCCAAAGTGCAGTTCCTGTGAACCACAACGGAAGCTAGTGCTTGTGCGCTGGTGATCTCGTTGAGGGAAGGGAGGCGGCGACAGCTTAAAGATGAAACCTTAATGTGCCTTCACGCAACCAGACGTGATCCAGGGGCTTTTGTTTATATGGGCCAGACATGATCCACGGGCCTGTCGTTTAATGGGCCAGACGTGGTCCATGGGATTTGGTGTTTTTTGGGCCCATTTGTTTTTGATTTAGAATGGATCATGTATTTTGTTTTTTAAGTACTTTGTTTATATATATATATATATATATAAAATAGGCTATTGGACTTGAGGTCCATAGCAGTAGAGTCCCACTCCTCTTTAGGAGGAAGGTGGGTGACTGTCTCACTCCTCCATTAGAGGAAGGTGAGTGTTTGTACTCCTCCTCCTTGAGAGGATGGAGCGTGTTAATATCTCTCTTTTTTGGAAGAGAGGTCGTTTCAGTTATATTTTTTTAAACAGAGCGCTTTCTCAGTTTGATTGTTGTCAAGAGAGAGTATGTAGAAATTAAGACAATGTCCGCTATAAAGAAATTTATGGGTGAGGGTGTAACGCCCGTCCTTGTGGTGGGTCCTTTTTCATATCGATTTTTTTTTTTTACAAAAACCGACGGGAATTACGATTCCTTTTAAATTTCCTTTCCATTCATACCAGAATACAAAAGACTCCATGTTATAAATAAAATTCCATTTTTCTTAATTAAAGCTTTTAGCGGAAAACATTACATTTCATAATTAAAGCTTTTAATATGAAACATCTTGCCTAGGCCTTCATGCTCATTCCCTTGGGTTGTGCCTGTCCTGACCTGTCATGCTCATCTTGTGCCTGGGAGGGCACACATAAAAACTAAAATGAGTCGATGACTCGTAAGTATTACTTCATACAGTCAAAATATAATAACATAGCTTTCCAGTCATGCAGTTATCATTCCATACATGCATATTTTACATAGCATGCATATGTCTTTCTCTTCGTTTGAAAAGGTTTCGAGGTGGGTTTTTTATTTAAAACATGATTTCTTCTTTAAAACAGCTTCCCACGCATCGCTGCTTTCATCTCTTAAAGAATCTTTTTATGCATTTGTAGTTCTTCTTACATTCATGCATACATATGTTCATTAAACCATCTTTTCTTACTTACGTACATTCATGCATTCAGTCCTTTCATACATACATACATGCATCTATTCTTAACATGCATTCATTTATTTTTATCACTTTCATTGGCCATTGCATACTGTTACGCCCCGTGCGCTGGGGTTAGCGGTCTTTTGAACCTGATTCCGCCCGTGGCCGCGGGTTAGGAATCCATTTAGTCAGGGTGCAGCACTGGGTGCACTATTAGTACTACTTACCCGGCATTGCAATCTGCCCATTTCTTTGATATCATTTCCAGTACAGTCCATGTGGCCCTTACGTATTTTCATACATCATACATTCAATCCTTTCATTTCTTTACAATCATTTACTTTTATTCGTGTCGTTTAAAGCATAGTTTTCTTTATTTTTCATAAAAGTTGCTTTAAGAGGAGTTTCTTTAAGATAAAAAAAAAATGATTTTCTTTCTTTAACAATCATTACAGTCCTTAACAGTTCTAACGTCTTTTAAAGCTTCATTTCGTTTCCTTTCATAAACATACATACAATACGTACCACTTATAGCATCCATTCACATGCATATACGTACATAATTTGGGTGCATAAAAAGGGGCGGCCAAGGAAGGCCGCTACGTATTTATACTTGAAAACTTACGTTTCATTTTCTTTTTTTTTTATAGAAAAGCTTTCGTCTTCTTTTCCATTTCTATAGAGAAAACTCTAGAAGAGTATGAACGTAACACTTACCTGGACTTCATGCCATACTCAATCCATGCAGTCCATTCATGTGCGTATCAGATGGCAACCTACATGCATACACATAACTTTATGTCATCATCTATCTAATGCATAAATAACTATTCTAGAAAATAGAACTATGCCTTGCTTGAAATATTCTATCCATCCCTAGGCTCTTACGTGCTATTTACTATACTAAAACCTTCGGGGTCTAATTCCTTAAAGTGAACCTCTGTGATTCACCTTAGGGTTAAGACATTAAGACCTCCATTTCATTCTTCTATTTACACAATCCAACGCATGATTCCGACCGACAGAGTCATGCATCCTAACCTTAAACTATATACTCGTCACTATTTTCACGTATCCTAACCCATACTACATCTTCATTCCCATCCACTTAGACTACATGAATTCAAGCCAACTCTGGGGCTAAAATACCATGTAACTATAATCAGGACAGATTACTCATTACATATGATAAATCTGTCTTGTACACTTGTCTTACCAAAGACACATGTATCTCATCCCCTTTTTCTCACCTAAGAGCAACTTATAATTCTAATAAACGCTTGCTTGTATAAACAAGCTCCAAACTCCAATACCAATTTGTTAAGACCCGGTCGATAGGACTCTTCCTACTTTCCGACTCTTTATAAGTTCATCCCAACACTTAATAAGAGAGGATTGCATTCATAAATGCACATCTGTCACGTCACGTAATTCGAGATAAATCCCGAGACACATCACGATATCCATCATGCTTCCGCTGCACGCTCTGATACTTTTCCACCACTTCCTTATACTCTTAGCCATAGTCAATCACAAGGTGACACTCGTCACTTTAGACTACAGCCCATATCACCATTGTTTCGGGACACTGTTACACAATTTCCGACGCTACACCATACACTCCACGCTTCTCTGCTATGCCATTCGACACTCTGTGATACACCATCCGGTGTATCACGACCTAATACAAAATACATTCATGTGAACTCTCTTCCATCCATACTATGACAAACATCACTGCGATACACGTTTCACCGTGCATTGCTACACCACATGGAGTATGTGGTACGCATACTCGTTTCACTACAACTTCTATTAACACGATGCACACTACATGGTGCATCGCCATACAACACAGAGTGCACTCGATGCTCACTCCCTTCATTCTACGCCACACCTTACTACAACGCACGACACACGATGCATCGCTGCATTACACAAAATACGCTCCATGCGTACTCTCTTCACACATCACGCCATATCACAACTATGGCATCCATCTCATGTCCACACTTCATAGTACAATCCACAATACTACAATTCAAGCCCATCACCTCACAACTACTTTTCGCTGCACAATTACGCAGCGAACTCCCCAATTACTAATTACACAGTTTACTATCCAACCAATCAACTACTTCAAACGTAAATAACTAGAGATAGAGGATTATACTATCAATGGGCTAACCCGTGCTTCGCTCGCTGCTCATCACAATTAAGCATCGGAGGAGTGTACATGGCGGTAGCACCGCGTATGGTGGCTGTCCACCACGTGAAGTGGTGGTTCAGGCTTGAGGATAGCTAGGTGTAGCCTTGAAAAGGATCATGATGGCCTCGTAGTGGTCAAAGGTGGCGTAGCACAGCGGCGTCATGCCGTGAACAGTAAATCCGAATGCTAGGAGTTTGCTTGAGGTGGTGAAAGACCATAGAACTTCATGGGAAGCTAGGGAAAGGTAGATGAAGATGTGGTGGAGCTGTGGTGGCGAGGTGGTGGCCATACGGTGGCTCACGACGGCGGATCGGCCATTTGAAGCCATTTTCGGCCTTGGAGAGTGAGGGAGAGTGAGAGCTCTACATAGTTTCGTTGGCCATGGAATTTCTTGGGAAAGTTCATGGTGATGAGAGGAACAAGGTGGTGGTGTTGAAACACCATGGGTGGCCGTGTACGGTGGCGCACGGTGGTGCAACCGAACGTGTGTGTGGAGACCCATCGGAGAAAGAAGGAGAGTTAGGGAGAAAGAAGGACATGGGGAGGAAGCCCTTGACATGGTGGTTCCAATGGTGGTGCTTGGTGGCCGTTTCGGCCGTGTATGGTGGTCCAAAGAGGAGGAAAAAGCATTAAGACCCATTTTTTTGGAGGGAGAAAGAGAGAGACTCGGTGGCCGGTGTAGCTCACCACCAGTGAGGTAGTGTTCGCTGGAGGGAGAAGATCACGCCGGTATGGGAGGTGAGGCATGGTGGCCGGAGGTGGCGCCGGCTGGAGCTTCAATCGGACATGGTGGAGGAGAAACCGGTTCACGTCGAGCACGAAGAGAAGGAGAGGAAAGAGAAGAAGAAAAAGGAAAAAGGAAAAAGTGAAGGAAAAAGGGTAGGGGTCTGGGTATTTATCTTCAATCCTACGCTTCGGGATCCACAAACGATCTAACGATGAGTTTAAACACTGATTTGAAAATGCGTAAGTGTTTTATTGAAAACACTTAAATAAAACACTGAGAGGAATTAAGATATAATATTATTTTATAAACTAAAGTTTATAAAATAATATTTCTTCGTCATTATTTAAAATGATAAAGCATCGTTAATTACTCAAAGAGGATAAAATCATTTAAATTGAATAAGAGTTTTCAACGTAAAGTTAAACCTCTTAATATATTAAAACAACTAAAATATTTAATATAAATAATTATCCACAATTATAATATTTTCAGAGCTCATTAAAATATTATAATTGTGCTACATTAAAAACAAGCTTATCTAATAATACTGAAAATATCGTCTATAGATATTTTCATAATATTTAAAATATTCGTAAGCATTAAAATATCTATCTTACTTTGAAATCTGCAGGATAATTTTCAGAACACGCCATCGAGATACAACACATAAGATAAGGTTCAACACGTAGATCGAGACTCGTCAGATAGACTGACTCTCAACACGTAGAACAAGGATCAGCACATACACCGAATTTTGACACGTGGATCGAGGCTCATAAAAAAGAAGAAGAGAGAAGGAGCGGATATTACAGAGGGAGCCCCTCACAGTTGAGCAGTTTGGCTAGTAATTTGGGTTTTCCTATATTATTTAGTCATAGTTGGAACTTCGGTTTCATTGAATGAAATGAAGTCTATTTCACAAAAAAAAAAAAAAAAAAAAAAAGAAGGAACAAAACCTTTATATCTAAATAGCAATCTTGAAATATGCATGGCTCTAAATCCCACTCCTTAAATTCATCTCTGTAAGGCTTTGGTCGATAACTATCAAACTGGGGGAAACACTTTTGGTATGTAGCCTTTGGGAGCAAAAGAAACAATCGAGCATATACAAACATGCAAATGCAACATGTGAAAAATCACATTCATATCAAATACCCCAAAATGTAACTATACACATGATAGATTAAATGGGAACTTGATGAATAAGATATGAGACGTCAACTTTTACACCAATAGAAGGAATAACAACAGCTGCCCTTGACGGTATAACAAAGCCTTTCTTCTCACTTCAAAAGCTTTTCATTTTTCAGGGTTCTGTTCCAAGGTTGCAGTAGTAGACTTATTGTAGTCCTCAAATTCCTTTTTGTATGCTTGCATTGCCTCAGGAGCCTTGTCATTTCAAGTTTTTCTCCCTACTTCATTCAAATCCTGTAACCACGGAACATGATATTATTGAAGAAGAATAAGTTCATCTGTCATTTGTCACATAACAAAGTTCATGTAAGAAACAAATAAATACATTCCATTTCACAAGAATAAGAGCACTGAGGGTAGAGTTCTTAATCCCAGGTCGCTCTTCCAATAGATTCTTGCTTGCATCTTTGTTGCATCAACAAACTTAAAAAATATATCCTTTTATAGACCACTTCAAAATGTATCAAAAGCTCCTTATAAGCCAACAAATCAGTAGCTACAATTATCTTTTTAGATATGTCCAAAAGATCAACAAAAAGAAGGAAAATCTGCCGCAACTCAACCATGGATCTCTACAAGGTTTTACTCTCTTTTCTCTTCACTTATCCTCCAATTTTATTTAGTTTCTTGTGTAATATTACAACATTTAAGATGTTCATATCCTTATAATTGAAATCACAACAACATCCCTTGATAAGCTCCAAAACAGATGCACAAAACAGACACAACAAAAAATTCTATGCATATTAAACAGATAGATAAAGAGGAAGATAAGAAGAAAACTACACAAATTCTACACATATTGATACCACTCTTCTACTTTGAAGTCTGACATTTGTTCTGCTTGTTGTTATTCAAGCAGAAAGAACATCCCTAAACTTTAATAGAAAATATGTACAACAATACTAAACCAGGAAGATCATGGTTTAAGTAGCCCATTCTTTGCCAAACTCTCATCTAACTTACCTGGTTTTTCTTCACCCACACACATATGCCAGTTTTTAGAACTATACAATGATAAAATCCACTTTTTTTTACCTTTTTAATTTTTTGTTTTATTTTTGGCTAGTCTTTATTAAATTTTCCACAATTGTTATTGACATGGCAGTAGTAGTGACTCGATCAATCCATACTCATAAATGAAATATTTTCTCAAAATTATTGATTTGAAGACACTTCCAAATATAAGCCTAAAAGTTTCTAGCAGGCTTGAAACATAACAAAAAAAATGCTCAGCGGTCTAAATCGCCTGTGAAAATACCACACAAAATTGGATCAGATAGCTTATCCTGAAAGCTGATTCATAATAACTACTTAACTTTCTGCAAAACTTGTCACTCAAATATATAATTATCAAGATGTTTAAATCACAAATAGTTTCATGTAAAAGAAGTATCAAATTAAAGGAGCATGTTATAACTGATGACATTAGCATCCTTACATTGAGGGATGAACGTAGAAATTGAGACCATTCCCAATCCATGTAATCCTCATATTTTCTACTAATAACTTCATACATTTCAATTTGCTTATTATAAAAGTACACTTTCTATCTCTGCCTTCTGAGGCAAAAGCAAACATCTCATACAAATGTTAGTGGACAAAATATAATATATTCTTAAACATTTCAAGTGGTTGAGTACAAAATCATAAGTGATAAACAACATATCACCATATGAAAAGTTAAAATAAATATGAAAATAATAAAGAAAGAAAAAGCACATAAACATAGCTCACCAGATTAAAAAATTGTGCTTCATCTCAATTTCTTGAATTTCTCTAAAACTAAATAGAGAAAGTTAAATTATTTACTTGTAAAAACAGAGTTAGATTATCAAAGAAAGAAAATACAGGAAAAAAAATAGCTACGTGAACTATAAAGATACAGCAAAAGGGCAAGATTTAACTGACGTGAAGCCACAGCCAGAAAAGATATGATCGCTTTCTAGAACTTGTTCTATAAAAAAAAAAATAGAGAAAATGAAATATAAAAAAAACTTGTTTTGGAAAAACAAATACCTAGTTCTCTTCCATCATCGTTTCCATCCATTAACCAAATCTTCTCTTTCTGCAAATCCCAATCCCAAAATAATATAAAGAAAAAGCCAGAGACAACCCCATTAAAAAAAAAAAAACATCAAACAACCAAAAAAATTATATCTTTTAAAAAATCTATAAATAATGAAATGAATAAAAAAAAAAAAAACCCATCAATTTTAAAGAGAGAGAGAGACGGCCTGAGGGAGAAAAGGAGAGAAGAGGGTGTTCTCTGGTTTCATTCTTGCAGAAAGCACACTTGTAATAGATATAAATGGATGCTTAACAGGGGGAAATGAAATAAACGGAAAACAATGAAAAATGGAGGACTGAAACTCATCTACTGAAGAGAAAACCGAAACTCATAAGAGAGGGAAGACGTGAGACGAAGGCCTTGCTCACCAGAGGGAGCTCGCGATAGTAGATCGAGGCAGTACTAGGTGGCTAGTGAAGATGCCGTCAAGCTGAGCGGCTGTGCACAAGAGAAAGAGATGAGAGAGAGATTTGGAGTGATGCTGAATGAGGGATTTGAACACTCCGAGGGAGATTTTAGGGGCTGGCATAAGCTATTGATGAGGGACATCGGTAACTCTCATGTGAAAGACGAAGCGAGAGCGATAAATACGAAGAGTCACTGGGTGCTAGAATTCAAACAGTAAAACAACAACAAGGGCCACAAAACGGTGACTTAATTACTACTTAACGGGAACAATAAAACTAACGGAAAAATAAGATTTTCCGTTAAAACAACAATATTTCATTTTATAGACACTTTTTATATATAGATGATATATGCAACTGATTATTAGGAGTATAAAAATAAATCGAAAAACTAGACCGAGTCGATTGGTTTGGTCTGGCTTTTAACCGATTCGGTCTAGAATCAATTTTTTCATTATAAAAACCAATTAAATCCGGTCTAAAATCGGTTTTATATTTTTCAACACCGGACCGAGCTTGTTCAAATATTATATATATTATTAATTTTTAATATTATATATAATATATAATATATTTTATATTATATATAATTTTTTTATATAATATGTATAATTATGTATGAAGTAATAGATTATAATTCATAATATGACATTTTAATCTTAAACATGAATATTTATTTGATCATGTGCTTTAAAAATAAAATATATATTAAATACATTTTATTGCCTAATAAATTCTTAACATATTTTTTTTGATAAATACGTTAGTATACTAATATACTTAATATATTAAAACTGGACCGAATTGGACCGGAGTCAATAAAATCAGAAGTACTAGTTTAAAAAGATAACTAATGTGTAATCAGTTTTAAAAAATGTAAAACTGGTATTATCGGTTCGGTTTTAGATTTTGTCCAAAATCGAATCAAACAGACCAGTTACACCCCTACTAATTATGTCTATATCTATGTGTCCTCATTCAGGTTTACCAATTTAAAAAAACTAGCTTTATTGCTTGTTATTTTCTACCAACTTTGAAGATTTAAACGGTAGGGAATTGAATAGGCAGTGCTGCCAAAACAACATTAATTTATTCATTCTATGGAGCCAGCAAGTAAGTTTGTGTTGATCTATTCATTCTAAGATCTTTGTTTGATTATGTGATGTCCTTTCCAAGACAGGCTTGAGGCCCACTTCTGTCATGGATATCATCTCAAGCTGAAGCCTGGCATCTCAATCTTGAAAACGTGGACCGTCCATTTTCCTACACTCACCAGCAAACTTATTCAGATTCCGCCGTATTCTCTATACAGGTGACAAAATCCGGCACTCCTATTTAGGCCTGCAACTCGATCTGTCCCAATTGGGTTTGGGCCCAACGTGACCAAAAACAGCATACCAGATGCCAAGTAACCGACCCGACTAAAACAAAAAGCGAGTGACCTGACAACAACAGGAACCCATTTCATTTTTCTTTACTCAACGTCAGATTCCTTTTTTCCTCCATTTTCTCACGAGCCAAACAACAAAACCACAACAGATTCTATTCAAATACGGAGAAAAAACCCACATGCGTGTATTCGAAAACGTCTGCATTACGTGGCACGTCGATTTGTTCTTCTTCTTGGGGTCGCAGTTCCCTGACTTCTCATGCCTCTCCAACATCACATTCTCGTCCTCTCCATCCCGCCTCGTTGTCTCAATCGACATCAAGCAATTCTCGCAAACGATAACCTATTATTCAACATCGATCGAATTGGGAAAGGAGAGAAATTTAACAAAAAAGAGGCTGATATGAAGGAGAGGAGAGTATGTACCTTTCGACAACCGTCGCATTTAAAAGGGAGAAAATTGAGTTGATGGCAATCTGGTTGCTGGCAATGCTTACCTAAATTTGGGAAAGCTTCGGTTTCTCCTCCTCAGTATCGAAAGATTTGATTTTAACCTTCGGTTACTTCCACCGCCATTAGCACCATCACAGCTAATAGTGCTTGCTTCAACTTCTCCGACGCTGATGAAGCCGTCTTGTGCTCCAGGGTCCACCTTGCCCACCGCCGCCACTGTGCATGCCCAAGACGAACAAATCATCGCGGCCGCTGATGGGGCATCACTCGTAACTAAGCAGCGTTTGAGACTTTGGGAGGAGGGTTGGATAACTGAACATAAGCATGGATTTATATATGGATAGGTTGAAAGCAAAAAACAAACCCGTTAACACCAACACGATCAAATAAAAACACGATAAAAGTCAAGTCGGGTCGGGTCAATCGGGTTAGTCCTATTTATTGTGTAATCAGTAATTTTATAGTAGCATTGGTGATGGATGGATAATATTTTTTTTTTTTTTGAAAAGATGGATGGATAATATTTAGTTTTGGGAAACTCTTCCTAAATTTTATTTTTTACAATTTTCTCATGGAAGTCAATGATGAAAATACCGTAAAGAAAATTCATGGTTCCTTTATCTATAGAGAATAGGTGTGCTGAAGCAGCAAGAATTAGGGAGAAATATCCTTAAGGAATTTTTTACTTTTATTTTTTGTAGATAATTTTTTGTGTATTGGAATTTGATTAAAACAATATATGTGTTTTGTAATATTTTTAAAAATTAGTTCAAACAATGTTACATGAATTTTACATGATGAATATTAATTTTTTTTATATGCATTTAGTTAAAAAGTTATTTATTTATAGGCTTAAAGCTTTAGCTATTTTTTTTTTATATAAATTTAGTTTTCCATTTTATTATGCTTTTAGTTTTATAAAATATAGGTTTTTAGATTAAAAAATAATAATTGATTTTCAACACTATTTTTTTCTTGAAAAATAATAAATAACACATAAGCTTTTGTTAAAAACAAAAAAGAAAAAAAGAAGAAGAAGAAAGGTTAACATCCCAAAATCTAAATTTTTGGATTTCAACAACCCAAATTCATCCAAGTTCTAGCTCGGATGAAACCTGGGCTAACCCAGATCGAGTTATGTTAGCCCAGGTTTCAAACCCGGGTGAACAGTCCTATTTTCCACAACCAATGTCACTCAAGTCATGATCATGATATGAGCTGTATTGATATTTAGATGCTTTGAATCAGTCATCAATAAGATATGGTCCCATCAGATTCAGTTGGTCCACGTAAAAAACACGGATGTACATATGTATAAGTTGGCTCATCCCACTTCTTGGAATTTTCAACATCGTGCACTCTGGGGCTTGAAATTCTAAACTCATGCAGAAACAGGTATACTTTTCTCATTCATCTTTCTCTAATCAAAGTTAAATACAAACAATAATCAGATATACAAAATGAATAGATAAAGTGAAAGGGGATTGTCTTTGGTTGTAGAGAGGATTTGAGGAGAAAATATTTCATGTTACTTAAAGTACCATAGTATTTTATGTTAATTATACTCGTATTAATTCTTAGTAATACTTCATATAGTCGTAGAGTGTGTGTGTCATGTAGTCAAGTTGAAAAAATGTAGAAATCACTGTTAAAAAATTAATTAATTTTTTCATATGGATATTGTATTCATAATTAACTTTTTTCAAAGTGATTGTATGGCACTTGCATACTTTCGACCAAAGTTTTGAATACCGTGCCAGTTAAGTCACTGGAACGAAATATTTTGATACATCTACTGTTTCATATACTGTTTCGAAATAGTCGATATATGAATGAATTATATATAAAAATTATATTCTAAAATAATAGTCTATATTTGAATAAACTATATATAAATACATATATATAATTTATAAATAGTCTGATCTGAATTAAGAGTCAAAAATGAGTTTGTAATTTGAAGAAATGAGAAAAAAAAAGTAAAGGCCGAAATACAGGCCGGTATTTGGGGCAGTACGAAACTGATGTAATATATGTACCAGACCAGTGGCCGACATATATGGCATATACTGGTCATACCGGCTGTGGCATAGTATTTAAAACACTGCTCTCAACTACAATTATTATTTTTCTAAGAGAAAAAAGGGTTAATTCTGTAAAAAAAAGTTCAATGCATTTGAAAATGAAGTTAGGTAAGAAGGGCGGGGAACAAAAAGCAGTTGAAATCTCTTTCCACCTAAAATGCATCCAAAACACCGTGTTTCATTTTCATTAATCAATGCATCCAAAACACTGTCTACTTTTCCATCCTATGAGGTTTTGCATGTTGGATGTAAGGGCAATCTGGTTGCCCATTCTCTAGCACGCCATGCCCAGTTCGTGAATGACACCCTGCAGTGGTGGACTGACCCTCCTAATTTTATCTATCCCAGACTTGAAGTGGATGCAGGGGTTCCGCATTGCTAACTGCTGTTTATTTTGCTGTTATTGTCGTACGCTATTATGTATTTGACTATGATTTCTATGAATGATATCGAAATGTTCTTCTAAAAAAAAAAAAAAATGTGTTGGCCACGTTGGGTCGTGCGTGGGGAGTCCGCAAATGGTGGCATGCATTTAAACTTTTTCTAGAAGTAAACGGAGATGCTGTGGTACCATTCTCCAACTTTGCTGAAAAATTGCAGTTCAACGCATAAAGTGCTTGTCCTTTTTTGGACGTGGTTGTAGTGGGGAATAGGCTTATAGGTGTTCTCTTAATATTATCAGAGTAATAATTTATAAGGTCTTATTTTCATCTTTCATCCTATTATATAAAATATTACATTTTTATCATCTTTAAATTATTTCTATTTAAAAAAAAAAAAGATTACAAAAGTTGATGGCTAGTACCATTAATATATCATTAGATACATTATTAGTTGGAAGGGTCACAAATGAACATTTATGATCAGAGACTTGGAATTTTCAACAGGTAAATGCCCATAGTGCTCGTATGTTACAAATACAGAAGCAACCCAAATTTCCAGATTGGTATCTTTAACGTACAGCGCAAGTCCATCCTTCCTAATCTCCATAAAACCTAATCATATTGGTTCCTTGATTTGCAGGCCAAAGACAGAGGAACAACAAAGATCATGCATTATTTAAAATGACTTTTATTGCTCGGCATCCTTCTCTTACTTTTTGTTATTCCCACAGCTCAGCACTACCGTTATGACACTGGTAACTACATCAGCAACAGTACCTACAGGGCAAACCTCGTTGGCCTTCTAGCCTCCATCTCTTCCAACACGAAGATCGATTACAGATTTTACAATTTCACTGCCAGAGTAAATTCTGACAAAGTGAATGCGATTGCACTTAGTAGAGGAGATGTTACGCCGGATGTATGTCGTCGTTGTATCAATTTGACAAGTCAAGAACTCTTACAGTTTTGTCCCAACCAGAAGGAGGCAATCAAATAGTCCAAAAAATGTACTGTACGATACTCAAACAGGTCTATATTTGGCGTAATGGAAGAGCACCTATGACTGCTTTTTTTTTTTTTTTTGAAAATGGAATTCATTTAGATTAGCAAATGTTGGATACAAGGAGGGACTCCCTCCAAACTGATGATCTCCTCAGAGAGTTTAAGTGCATCCTTAGCTAAACAATGGGCAATACTGTTAAAATTCTTAGATACATGCATCACAGACCAGTTTTTCATTTTCTTAAGCAGTGTTTTGGTATCTTGAATGATCATTCCTGCGCAACTCTAGTTCATCTCTTCACCCTTGATCAATTGAACCACATTGAAAGAGTCCCCCTCTAGAAGTATATCCTACATGTTCAGTTGGTTGCATAGGATGACTGCTTTCAGGACTGCAAAGGATTTAGCTAACAAAGGATCAGGGAAAAGATCCCTTTGGGATCTAAGGGTAGCAACCACATGACCATTCCAATCTCTAATCACCACCCCTACTCCCACTTTGCACTGTACTTTGTCTACTGAGGCATCCCAATTGGTCTTAAACACGTGCAAAGGAGGGGCTGACCAGCTCTGAGCCGAGGAAACTACTGGTTTGACCTTACTCCCTTGGATGCTATTTGCTTCCTTGTACTCTAGTGCTATCTGAGTGGCAGTTTTTACCACTGTCTCAGGGGCTTCAAACTTACCTTCAAAGACATATAGGTTTCTTCTCTTCCACAGTTGGTGAGCTATAGAAGCAAAGATAGACATGTCACTTTCATCTAGTACTGAAAACATGTGGCATACTATGTTTGAGAATTGAGACTTGACCACTCTCTCTTTTTGTAGTTTTCTCGAGCTGACACCCCATGTATCTTGAGCTGAGGGACACATCCATAAGGCATGTGTAGTTGATTCTAATTCTCTGGTGCAGATAGGGCACAAAGCAGACTCCCTTGTCCTTCTTTTGTTTAGCTTCTGGTTTGTGGGCAGGGACTCATGAGAAGCTCTCCAAAGCAACATTTTAGTGGCATTTGGTACATTTAACTTCCATAGCCTATGCCAGAAGTCACTGTTCCTTAGAATGTTAGAAGCTTGCCCCTTTGAGCACACCTCCATCTCCCCTAGAAGATGATAAGCACTTTTGACTGTGAATAGTCCATTCTTTGTGAGTCTCAAAATTAGTTGGTCAGGGCTCCTGCTCAGGCTTATAGGAATCTTGCTAATTGCCATAGCTTCTTCCTCTGAGAAGACCTCCCTCAACATGGACCTATTCCATGTCTTCTCTTGCTTATCAATTGACTCACTCAAAAATGAGTAGCACTAAAGCTATCCCAAGTGCAGGAGGATGTCGTGTAATAATTAGGAATAAATTCCTAAATCGTCTCCTCTGGGAAAGTTACTTAAAAATCAAACTCGTTGAAAAGGGTGAAAAATTTCACAAAGAGAAAATAAAATGATGGTATGTGCAATGGATGAAAAAGGGTACTAGTCATGGACTAGATTCATGTTTTTAGATTTTGATTG
This sequence comes from Carya illinoinensis, assembly GCF_018687715.1. Lineage (NCBI taxonomy): Eukaryota > Viridiplantae > Streptophyta > Magnoliopsida > Fagales > Juglandaceae > Carya > Carya illinoinensis. The sequence goes on along the minus strand of NC_056755.1, from coordinate 27,777,437 downwards.
TCGGATTGGAATGTAAAGGACTAATAGATTAAACTCAAAAATTAAGAATTAAACTAAATTAAGAAGTAATTAACAAAACATGCATTGAAAATTGAAAAGCCTCAAAATCAATATTCTAGGGTTCATCATTGTATTCAAATCACAAATTCTCAAATTAAACCATCGTAATTGTAATCACTATTAAAATGAAAGCTTAACGAAACGATAAAAATAAATAACATGAATTAAAGGAATAAAAAATAAATTACTCAAACGTCTAAATCAAAATTCTCCAAAATAATTCAGAAACTCAAAACTGAAATGAAATAGCAAGTAGGGAATTGAAAAGATCAAACCAATTGAATGGAGATGAAGATTCGAAGCGGTGGAGGAGGCTGAGCTGCAGTGGCAATTAGACCCCTCAAGGAGTTCTTCAATCTGCTGCAGTGTGAGTGAATGATCCAGTGGAAATTGTATAGCTGCGTGAATGATCGATTGTATGAATCCTCCTCTTCGAATTTGAATGAAAATCAAAGGAAAAATAAATTCTAAGTGTTTCTCTAATCAAAACAGAGTTTTCCAGGCCAAAAAGTCGGCCATAAGATGTAAAAAATCATTTTTATACTCTGACGGTGGAATAAACACTAATCTGTAAAATGCGATATTCGCTCGAGCGGAGTGTCGAGCAAACATCGAGTGTTCGACTCTGCCTAAATTCGCTCGAGCGGAGGGTCAAGCGAACATCGAGCGTTCCACTCTGCCTGACTTCGCTCGAGCGACCAAATGCCCCCGCTCCAGCAATCTCCTTTCTCGCACACCCGCTCGAGCCCACTGTCGAGCGAAAGTCGAGCGTTTGAATCTACTTGAATTCACTCGAGCGGCGGCTTTTTGCCACTCGAGCGATATGTACCATAATCCATAGTAATCAACAGTTGATAAAATTAAAAGAGAAATTCATGCTTTTAATCAATTAAATTACAACTTTGATTTAGTCATTTTTCCATATAAAACCAATGATAAAGTAATGAAAGAATTAATATATATTGGTTCCAAAAGCATTAAAAATGTAATAATTCAGCTCAATCATCAATCAGTTCACTCACTTGCCATCTTGTGTGCCTATCACTTAAAGGAGATTGAACCCGATATGAAGTGGGTTGGGGTACTCACTTATCTCTGCCTATATATACTGAGTCCCCATTTCCTATTCTCCAGAAAAGGCCTCACATACCACGTTACCCGCATGTCCCTCCAAGAGAAACAACTAAGGTCTTTGGCATCTATGCCTTGCTGTAAAACAATCATTGCAATGGAAATAGAGGCCTCGTGCTCTCCTCCTTTGCATTTCCTCCCATGATAATCGCTTGATTGGATCAGCAGGTGTTGCAGGAGCTACACGAGCTACTGGTGGAAAAGCTAGAGGAGCTTGTTCAAGTGGTGGTGGTTGTAAGAACTCCCACTGCAGTGTGAGTTGATTGTCTCTCATCCACGTGAAGCGAATAGCATCTTTTAATGTCTGCGTTTTAAACATGTGTGTTGAACCCAAGGTTTCAAGGTTTGTGTAATTATATATCTACACATGGATTTTGACGATAACAAATGAATTCAAAGAATAAAGAAGTCTCAAGCTTAAGTTGTCTACACAATGGAGTCAAGCACATCAAGGAAACAAGCATGAGCAAGAAGAGAACAAGTTCACATTAAAATTATAGAGTAATGTTGTAAATCTCTTAAAAAATTTGAAATTAGGATTAAGGCAAAATTAATATTTTATCATAAAGCATTAAAATATATTTTTTACATGTGCATGAATATTTTTGAAAATTAAATTTGAAAATTTTGAAAGATGATTGATTGTCATCTTTTACATGTGCATGCCTTGATTAAAGGGTTGAACTTTGAAAATATTAAAGATGATTGATTGTCATCTTTCACGTGTGCATGTTTTATTTAAAAATTTTCAAAAGTGATTGATGCTTTTTTAGACTTATGCAAAAGGTAGATGATTTTGTTTGAAATATTTGAAAAGTAAAGTGTGCTCCTTTTGTCATATGCAAAAAGTAAAAGATTAGGTTTGAAATATTTAAAAAGTAAAGTGTGCTCCTTTTGTTATATGCAAAAAGTAAAAAATTAGGTTTGAAGTTTTTGAAAAATGAATGATGTTATCTTTGACAATTGAAAAAGAAGAACCTTTTATTTGAATTTTTTGAAAAAGTGAATGATATTGTTTTTAACATGTGAATCCTTTTTAATTTGAATATGAAGTCTCATATGCCTATAAATAGATCATTTGAGAGCTTCACATTTACAACATCTAGAGCATACAACATTCATTCAAAGCTTTCATTCTCTCTTCTCTGAGCATTGAACCTTAATCCTTGTTCATTTTGAGAGATATAGTTTGCGTTGTATTGTTCTTATTTGACTCATTGAAGAGTGTTGTCTGATAACCTACCCACTTGTATCAGAAAAATGGTGTGTATAACTCTTGTGCATGTAGAAAGTGTTCTAGATGGAAAATAGTTGAATCACCACGTGTAAGGTGATTGCAAGTGTAGAGGGTGTTCTACACGGATCCTTTGTAGCGGTGTTGTTCAAAGGTGTAATAGGTTTCTATCTCTATCTGAAGGAGGTTGAATAGTGAATTTGGGGATCCTCAAGGGGTAGCTTGAGGCGAGGACGTAGGCAGTGGGACCGAACCTCGTTAACATACTGAATTTGCTTCTCTCTTACCCTTACTCTTTATATTTATTACTGTTTCGTATTTTGTTTATATTTTATATTGTAGATTTGATTTATAATTGTTATTGTTTTAAATATAACTCAATTCACCCCCCTCTTGTGTTAGTCATCTGGGTAACAATTGGTATCAGAGCTAAGAGCTCTATTATAAGATTAACTATCTTTTGAGTTAAAATCTTATGGCTAATATTGCAGTTTCATTTGGTGAAGGTCAATCTTGCAGTCGGCCTCCACTCTTTTGTGGAGATAATTACTCATTCTGGAAAGTTAGAATGAGAATATTCCTTGAGGCTCAAAGTCGAGAAATCTGGAAATGTATTGTAAATGGACTATTATTCCAACAAAAGTGGTTGATGGAGTAAAGGTCAAAAAGGAAGAAGAAGAGTTTGATAGTGAAGACGATAGACTTTATACTTTGAATTTAACTGCTGTGAATTTATTATTTAATGCTCTCAATGGAAATGAGTTTAATAGAATAATGACTTGTGCTATGGCAAAAGAAATTTGGGATAAGTTGGAAGTTACTTATGAAGGAACTTCGCAAGTCAAGGAATCAAAAATTTATATTCTTACTCATGAATATGAAATGTTTAAGATGAATGATGATGAATCTATTTCTAATATGCACACTCGTTTTACTAACATCATAAATAGCTTGACAGCTCTTGGCAAAGTTTATTCCAAGTCGGAGATAGTAAGAAAAATTCTCAACTCTCTACCAAAACGCTGGGAATCAAAAGTGACAGCGATTCTTGAAACTAGAGACCTCAAGAAGCTCGAAGTGAATGAACTCATCGGGTCACTTATCACCCATGAGTACACATTGAAAAGAGGAGAAGAAGAAGGAAAGCCAAAGAAGAGCTTGGCTCTTAAAGCTGTTCCTCATGAAAGTGAAAGTGATGAAGATGAGGAAAATGAAGACAAAGATGAAGAAGTTGCGATGATAACAAGAAGGATTCAGAGGTTCTTAAAGAAAAATAAAACTCCTCCGAGGAAATCCTTCAAAAAGTTTTCTAAGAAAGATTCAGGTAAAAATGACACTTTAATTTGTTATAAATGCAATAAGCCTGGTCATATCAAGCCAGATTGTTCTCTGCTAAAGAAAGATCGAAACAAGGGCAAGAAAGCAATGAAAGCTACATGGGATGATGATTCAAGTAGCTCAGATAATGAAGCAAGCAATGGAGAATCAGCAAATTTTTGTCTTATGGCTAAAGATGACATTGAAGTAACAAATCTTGATAATATTGAAGATCCTCCATATGAAGAATTGCAAAATGTTTTAGAAGATGTTTATAAGGAATTTAAAAAATTGGGTATCAAATATACTGCTTTGAAAAAGAAAAATTCTTCTTTAACAAATGAAATTGATATTTTAAGAAAAGAAAGTATCATTTTGAAAGATGAAAATCTTAAATTGAATAAGAAGAAAACCGATTTAGAAAATATCGTTGAAAACTTTACAAATGGAAAACGAAATTTTGAAAAACTTCTTGGTAGTCAAAGATGTGTTTTTGATAAGGCAGGTTTGGGATATATGCCAAAACAAAAATACAAACTATATAAAACTTTCTTTGATAATCCTTCTACATCAAAGACCAATAATCAAAATTCTTTTCATAAAAATAATTTTGTCAAAAAAAAATATTATTATAACCATTCAAGTTCTTCATATATGTCACATGTTATTTGCAATTTCTGTAATAGAAATGGTCATAATTATCATACTTGTCCTATTAGAAGAAATCATACAATGACTATTAGGGCCATATGGGTATCTAAAAATCTTGTTTCTTCTAATACTAATAAATCAAGGACCCAAAGAACTTGGGTACCAAGAAAAATCATTTTAATTATTTTTATAGATATGCATGAAGTCATTCACAAGCAAAAACATGGTTTTTAGATAGTGGATGTTCAAGACACATGACGGAAGACAAGACTAAGTTCTTTGATTTTAGATCTAAAGAAGAAGGACACATGACATTTGGAGACAACTCGAAAGGGAAGATTGTGGGAATAGGTAAAATTGGTAATGAATCTTCTCTCATAATTGAAGATGTTCTACTTGTTGAAGGTCTAAAACATAATTTTTTGAGCATAAGTCAATTATATGATAAAGGATTTACAGTTACTTTCAAAATGGATAAGTGCATTATTTTGAATGATCATGATTGTAATATTTATTTTATTGCTTTTAGAAACAATAATGTTTATGCAATCGATTTTGAAAAAATTACCTCACAAGATGCTATTTGCTTTTCAGCTCAAAATGAAACTAGTTGGCTATGACATAGAAGATCAGGTCATGCCAACATGGAACTTATTTCCAAACTTTCAAAAAATGATCTTGTGAGAAGTTTACCAAAAACAAATTTTCTTAAAGACAAAATTTGTGATGCATGCCAATTTGGTAAACAAACAAAAACTTCTTTTAAAACTAAGAAACATATTTCCACTACTAGACCATTGCAACTGATACACATGGATCTTTTTGGACCAAATAGAGTTGCAAGTCTAGGAGAAAAATATTATGCATTTGTTATTGTTGATGATTTCTCTAGATATATTTGGGTCATCTTTCTTGCTCATAAAGATGAGGCACATAATGACTTTACCAAGTTATGCAAGAGAATTCAAAATGAAAAGGGCTATACTATTTCAAGTATCCAAAGTGATAGGGAAAAAGAGTTTGTTAATAAAAATATTGAAACATTTTGTGATGAAAATGGTTTTGTGCATAATTTTTCTGCTCTTCGAACTCCTCAACAAAATGGGGTAGTAGAGAGGAAAAATAGATCTCTTCAAGAGATGACAAGAACAATGCTCAATGAGAACAACTTGCCTAATTATTTTTGGGCTGAAACGGTAAGTACTGCATGTTATGTTATAAATAGAGTTATGCTCAGGTCTAAATTAGATAAAACCCCCTATGAGCTTTGGAATGAGAAAAAGCCCAACATTGGTTACTTTTATGTATTTGGATGCAAATGTTTTATTTTGAATGACAGGGATAATTTAGGCAAGTTTGATGCAAAATCTGATGAAGATATCTTTTTCAGGTATTCTACTAATAGTAAAGCTTATAGAGTATTCAATAAAAAGACTTTGACTGTACAAGAATCTATGCATGTAGTATTTGATGAATCTAATTCTCCACTCTCCAAGAAATCTATTGATCAAGAAACAGAAGGTATAAATAACACGAAAAGTCTCAATCTCAACAAAGAGAAAACAATAGAGGAAGTTCAACATGGAGCCATCAGGAAAGATCATCAAAATTTAATACAAGATGCAACCAAACAGTGAAAACTTGTGAAAGATCATCCAGTGGAACAAATTTGGGGAGAACCTTCATGAGGTGTAAGTACTCGATCATTTCTTAGAAATATTTGCAATCTTACTGCTTTTCTATCTCAATTTGAACCCAAAAATTATGATGCCCCCAAATCCCCATGCACAGACATAGAAAAATTGAGACGTCCGGATGATGACATCTCGGGTCACCACCCTATCGACGTGTGCCAAGTGTGTGTATAAGCAACGAATGTGCACGAGAAAAAACGCAGCGGATAGCAAAGTCAATAACTAAGTACCAGAATTTTTCTTAATTTAATACAAAACTGTTTAAAACATATATGATAAAATATTACAAAACACAAATATAGTTTTAAACCAAACAACAAAACATCAACTTTAACTTAGAACTCCAGCAGAGCCGCATCCTCGGGCTTAACCTCCTCCTCTTCCTCGAACCCTGCACCAAAATCTACAGAATCAAAAAAGGTGCCGTAGGTAAGTAAAATCCAAACACCACTAGATAAAAACATATGAAACTCAAACAATATGCATAAAAGGATGCCACATCTCAAAACCCATAAAATCATATTTTTCCACACACGCCAAAAATCCCATTTGGCCCAAAAACATATCCTTTCCAAGTATCACGCCAAAAGTCACATTTGGCCCATATCAAACTCAAACCATTAACCAATTAATCCGTATGCACCATGACCTCCCCTAGGGGTCATCCGCACAACCTGGCTTCTGTGTCACACCGTAGGTAACGAGCACACGTGTGACACCTAAACAAGCGATGCCCAGTTCCACGCCCCACGCGTTCGTAGCCAAGCATCCCCTAGCCCTCACTAGCGAAGGGCCACAGAGTTGGTGCGTAGAGCGATGCTCGATTCCGCGCCCGACGCGTTCGTAGCCAAGCATCCTCTAGCCCCCGCTCCCGTCGTCGCCCAGCGACAACTCAGGGGACGTCACTCAGTTTATTATGTTCCCGAGTGACCAGAGGAGCTTCACCAAGATAATACCCCATCCCGGCTTGGGGTCGTGATACACACGCACCCGAAAATCCACTTACGCTAATAAAACAAGATTTTCTCAAATTAAATAAAACGCACATGCATGCACCATGTAAATGCGATTTCAATGCACAAAACAATTAACCAACAATAAATCAATAAATCAAGCAACTCCGTCCTCCATCTATCCGACCCCCGAACTCTTCGGACTCAGTCCGGAATCAGCCAACCAACAGATAATAATTTATTGTATGAGCAAAATATATTTAAATCTAAAAGCAGAGTTTGGAAAATACTTACAGTGCTATATGGTATTTTTAGAAAGCTCACGGAGTTGCAAACGGCAGAAGAAAAGTAACGTAACAGTGAAATTTCACTGTGGCCATGGGTTGTGGCGAAAACGGCGGAGGAAGGCCAAAATACCCAAATCGGAAAGCTAGCTCGTGGGAGTTGCTCCAGTGACGGAATGAGGCCGGAAATGGGTGGGTTAGGACGACAAGGAGTCGGTGATGAAGTGGTGAAGAGGTGGTGGTCGGAGGTGGAGCGACGACTGCAAATCGGAGCAAAAGCCGCTCGGCTTGAAGGTGGTTTTCTGGCTAAACGGCGGCTCCATTGGCGGTGGAAATTTGTGGGGTGGTTCACCGGAGGGAGGGGAAGAGATTGGTGGTGGTGGTGTGCCGCACGGTGGCCAGCGGCGGTGGGTCTGGGCAGCTGGATGAAACGGCGTGAGGGAGAGGAGAGAGAGTGTCGCGCGGGAGAGAGAACTGGGGAGGAGAGAAAAGAAAGAAAAAAAAAAAGAAAGAAAAAGAAGAAAAAAGAGAAAGAATAAAAAAAGAAAAGAGAGAAAGAAAAGAGAAAAAGAAAAGATGATGGAAAAGAAATGAGGTCCAGTCCTCACTCCGGAAACCAAAACAGGTCCACCGAAAACGATATTAAAAACCGTAAAATGACTAAATAAATAAAACACAACATCAAATAAATTAAAAACCAATTTAAAACTCAATAATTTAAAATAAATAGACCAATATATTAATTAAATTAAAAACAACCCTTCAGTGAAAATATATGTAAAAGCGGGTCATCACAAAAATATTGGTGACGCACTTCTTGATGAATCTTGGATTCTAGCTATGCAAGAAGAGTTGAATCAATTTGAAAGAAATGATGTTTGGACACTTATTCCTAGACCCAAAAATCATACTATTATTGGAACAAAATGGGTTTTTAGAAACAAGAAAAATGAGTCCGGAGTCATTACTAGAAATAAGGCTCGACTTGTAACCCAAGGTTTTAATCAAGAAGAAGGAATCGATTATGATAAGACATATGCACTAGTCGTAAGATTAGAACCTATTCGAATGCTACTTGCATATGCTTGTTATAAAGATTTCAAACTTTTTTAAATGGATGTTAAAAGTGCTTTCTTAAATGGTTTTATAAATGAAGAGGTATATGTTGAGCAACTTCCAGGTTTTGAAAATCATATTTCCCCAAATCATGTTTTCAAACTCACAAAAGCACTATATAGACTTAAACAAGCTCTTAGAGCTTGGTACGAGAGACTCAGTGGTTTCTTGATTGAAAAAGGTTTTTCAAGAGGAAAAATCGATACAACTCTTTTTATTAAATATGAGAATGATGATATTCTTTAATTCAGATTTATGTTGATGATATAATATTCGGTGCTACTAATAAAAATATGTGTCAAGTTTTTGCTAAGACTATGCAGGAAGAATTTGAGATGAGCATGATGCGAGAATTTAAATTTTTTCTCGGATTGCAAATTAAGCAAGCAAAAAGTGGAACATTCATCAATCAATCAAAATATATTAAGGAATTACTGAAGAAGTTTGGGATGGAAGGTGCTAAGGAAATTGGAACACCAATGAGCCCATCAACTAAACTTGATAAAGATGAATCTGGTAAGCTAGTTGACTCGAAGATATATCGAGGTATGATTGGTAGTTTATTATATTTAACAGCCAGTAGACCAGATATTATGTTTAGCGTGTGCTTATGTGCACGCTTTCAATCATCTCCAAAAGAATCACATTTAATTTCAGTTAAGCGCATTCTTAGATATCTTAGTGGTACAATTAACCTAGGGTTATGGTACCCTAAATACACATCTTTCGATCTAATCAGCCACACAGATGCAGATTATGCTGGTTGTAAAATAGATCAAAAAAGCACTAGTGGAGTATGTCATTTCTTAGGTCATGCACTAGTTTCCTGGTTTAGTAAAAAATAAAATTCTGTTGCACTATCTACTGCTGAGGCATAATATGTTGCTGCTGGTAGTTGTTGTGCTCAAGTTCTCTACATGAAGCAACAACTTGAAGATTTTAAACTCATGTATAATCACATTCCAATCAAATGTTATAATACAAGTGCTATAAATCTTTCAAAGAACCCAATACAACATTCAACTAAGCATATTGAAATAAGATATCATTTTCTTCGAGATTATGTGCAGAAAGACGATATAATACTAGAGTTCACAAACACACACGATCAGTTAGCAGATATTTTCACAAAACCTTTACCAGAAGATAGATTATGTATGATTAGAAGAGAAATAGGTATGATGCATGCTATGAATATCTCTTAAAAGATAGACCAGAGTCAATAAAAATAGAGATAGATTTTTTAAATACTTTTACATAAACTTGAGATTCTTAACCTCATGTTTGAGATGCTCATTCTCTTCATACAATATCATGTCATTCTTATCCATGGGAACCGGCAAGTGGAATGAATAATCTAATAAAGATTTCAACTGTTTATTCTTCTGCCGAATGATTCCATCCCTGTGTGAGACTCTTGAACAATTCGTTGAAATACAACAATTTGTTCTTTGAGCTTTTCAATTTCATGATTTTTGGCTTGTAGCCGCTGGGAAAAAGCAACAATAGAGGAAGAGTAACAAGTCCCAAGACTCACCAAGTCATAGATAGCATCAGAGTCTGACTTATTAGCCAAATTATTATTTTCTTGCTGCAACATGGCACCAATGGCAGCTGCTGAAAGAACAAGAGGTTGAGGTGCAGAATGCCTCATGGATGGATCTAGAGAAATGTTAGAAGAACGAGCCATTGAGAAAAGAATAGAAGGCTTAAAACGAGAATGTTGAAGGAACGCAGATGAGTTATAGAGATGAGAAGAAAACTTGATGCGGATTGGATGAACTTCAGGACTGATTTTATAGAGATAGCATAAAGAACAAGACAAGCTATCATCCAAGTCAAAGAGCAATGTGATTTTTTTTTACCGATCGGTGAAAATGACATTTTTTTAGAAATTCGGAGCCTTCAATCTCATTTGTCAACAACATCAGGCGATTTTTTTCAAATCTCCAGCCACACTTGTCGGGTCATGGACGGATCCATTTGTTTTTCAACTATCAACTGTTTTTACTAACGCACCGTTTTCTTCAGTTCATTTACTTGTTGCGGATCCTTTTTAATGATGCCAAAAGGGGGAGAAGTGTTAGACTAGAACATTAACATTGTTTGAATTGCTAAACTTGTTATATATGCTTGGAATTGTATTCATACTTTTGCTTAAAAAATTAACGCACATTCTCATGGGGAGCTTAAGTATTAATATAGGTTTCAGGTTCTATCAAATATTTGTCATCATCAAAAAGGAGGAGATTATTGAACCCAAGGTTTCAAGGTTTGTGTAATTATATATCTGAATGATGGATTTTGATGATAACAAATGAATTCAAAGAATAAACAAGTCTCAAGCTCAAGTTGTCTACACAATGGAGTCAAGCACATCAAGGAAACAAGCATGAGCAAGAAGGGAATAAGTTCACATTAAAATTATAGAGTAATGTTGTAAATCTCTTAAAAAATTCAAAATTAGGATTAAGGCTCAAAATTAATATTTTATCACAAAGCATTAAAATACATTTTCCATATGTGCATGAATATTTTTTAAGATGATTGATTGTCATCTTTTACATGTGCATGCCTTGATTAAAGGGTTGAACTTTGAAAATATTAAAGATGATTAATTGTCATCTTTCACGTGTGCATGTTTTATTTGAATATTTTCAGAAGTGATTGATGCTTTTTTACACTTATGCAAAGGTAGATGATTTTATTTGAAATATTTGAAAAGTAAAGTGTGCTCCTTTTGTCATATGCAAAAGGTAAAAGATTAGGTTTGAAATATTTGAAAAGTAAAGTGTGCTCCTTTTGTCATATGCAAAAAGTAAAAGATTAGGTTTGAATTTTTTGAAAAGTAAAGTGTGCTCCTTTTGTCATATGCAAAAAGTAAAAGATTAGGTTTGAAGTTTTTGAAAAATGAATGATGTTATTTTTGACAATTGAAAAAGAAGAACCTTTTATTTAAATTTTTTGAAAAAGTGAATGATGTTGTCTTTAACATACGAAATCCTTTTTAATTTGAATATGAAGTCTCATATGCCTATAAATAGATCATTTGAGAGTTTCACATTTACAACATCTAGAGTATACAACATTCATTCAAAGCTTTCATTCTCTCTTCTCTAAGTATTGAGCCTTAATCCTTGTTCATTTTGAGAGAGATAGTTTGCGTTGTTTTGTTCTTATTTCACTCATTGAAGAGTGTTTTCTGATAACCTACCCACTATCAGCTCTTGTATCAGAAAAATGGTGTGTATAACCCTTGTACGTGTAGAAAGTGTTCTACACGGGGAATAGTTGAATCACCACGTGTAAGGTGGTTGCAAATGTATAGGGTGTTCTACACGGATCCTTTGTAGCGATGTTGTTGAAAGGTGTAATAGATTTCTATCTCCACCTGAAGGAGGTTGAATAGTGAATTTGGAGATCCTCAAGGGGTAGCTTGAGGCGAGGACGTAGGCAGTGGGGCTGAACCTCGTTAACATACTGAGTTTGCTTCTCTCTTACCCTTACTCTTTATATTTTTTACTGTTTCGTATTTTGTTTATATTTTATATTGTATATTTGATTTATAATTGTTATTTTTTTAAATATAACTCAATTCATCACCCTCTTGTATTAGTCATCTGGGTAATAATGTGGATCCCGTCCGAGATCACTGTCACTTAAACTACCCATGAATGTTCCCACAAGAGCCTTTTGTGTCCAGCCTCAGACTCGATTGCCTAATTGTTAAAATTCCTGTTGGTATTCACGCAGGGAGCCTGTTGCTTAGATGACTAACACAAGAGGGGGGTAAATTGAGGTGTATTTAAAAAAATAACAATTATAAATCAAATATACAATATAAAATAGAAACTAAATACGAAACAACAATAAATATAAAGAGTAAGGGTAAGAGAGTAGCAAACTCAATATGTTAACAAGGTTCGACCCCACTGCCTACGTCCTCGCCTCAAGCTACTCCTTGAAGATCCCCAAATTCACTATTCAACCTTCTTCAGGTGGAGATAGAAACCTATTACACTTTTGAACAATACCGCTACAAAGGATCCGTATAGAACACCCTCTACACTTGCAATCACATTACACGTGGTGATTCAACTATTCCCTGTGTAGAACACTTTCTACACGCACAAGGGTTATACACACCATTTAACTGATACAAGAGTTAATAGTGGGTAGGATATCAGAAAGCACTCCTCAACGAGTGAAATACGAACAATACAGCGCAAACTATATTTCTTTCAAAATAAATAAGGATTAAGGCTCAATACTTAAAAAAGAGAGAATGAAAGTTTTGAATGAATGTTATATGCTCTTGGTGTTGTAAATGTGAAGCTCTCAAATGATCTATCTATAGGCATATGAGACTTCATATTCAAATTTAAAAAGATTCACATGTCAAAGATAACATCATTCACTTTTTCAAAAAATTCAAATAAAAGATTCTTCTTTTTCAATTGTCAAAAATAATATCATTCATTTTTCAAAAACTTCAAATCTAATCTTTTACTTTTGGCATATGACAAAAGGAGCATACTTTACTTTTCAAAAAATTCAAAACTAATCTTTTTACTTTTTGCATATGACAAAAAGAGCACACTTTACTTTTCAAATATTTCAAATCTAATCTTTCTACTTTTTGCATATGACAAAAGGAGCACACTTTACTTTTCAAAATTTTCAAACAAAATCATCTACATTTTTCATAAGTAAAAAAAAAATACATCAATCACTTTTGAAAATATTTAAATAAAACTTGCACATGTGAAAGACGAGAATCAATCATTTTTAATATTTTCAAAATTCAAAATTTTAATTATGTAATGCACATGTGAAAGATGACGATCAATCATTTTTCAAAATTTTCAAATTTAATTTTCAAAATATTCATGCACATGTGGAAAATGTATTTTAATGCTTTATGATAAAATATTAATTTTGAGCCTTAATCCTAATTTCAAATTTTTAAGAGATTTACGACATTACTCTATGACTTTAATGTGAACTTATTCCCTTCTTTCTCATGCTTGTTTCCTTAATGTGCTTGACTCTATTGTGTAGACAACTTGAGCTTGAGACTCATTTATTTTTTGAATTCATTTGTTATCATCAAAACCTGTATTAATACTTATGCTCCCCCTGAGATGTGCGTTAGTTTTTCAAGCAAAAGTATAAATATAATTCCAAGCATATGTAACAAGTTTAGCAATTCAAACAACGTTAATGTTCTAGTTTAACACTTCTCTCCCTTTTGGCATCATTAAAAATGATCCGCAATAAGTAAATGGACTGAAGAAAACGATGCGTTAGTAGAAACTGTAGATAGTTGAAAAAATGGATCCGTCCGTGACCCGACAAGTGTGGCTGGAGATTTGAAAAAAATCACCTGATGTTGTTGACAAATAAGATTGAGGGCTCTGAGTTTATAAAAAAATGTCATTTTCACTGATCGGTAAAAAAAAGTCACACTACTCATTGACTTGGATGATAGCTTGTCTTATTCTTTATACTATATCCATAAAATCAGTCTTAAAGTTCATCCAACTTGCATCAAATTTTCTTCTCATCTCTATAACTCATCTGCATTCCTTCAACATTCTCGCTTTAAGCTTTCAATTCTTTTCTCAATGGCTCATTCTTCTAACATTTCTCTAGATCCATCCATGAGGTATTCTACACCTCAACCTCCTGTCCTTTCTACAGCTTCCATTGGTGCCATGTTGCAGTAAGAAAATAATAATTTAGCTAATAAGTCAAACTTCGATGCTATCTATGACTTAGTGAGTCTCAGGACTTGCTACTCTTCCTCTATTGTTGCTTTTTCCCAGCGGCTACAAATTAGAAATCATGAAGTTGATAAACTCAAAGAAAAAATTGTTGTACTTCAACGAATTGTTCAAGAGTCTCACACAAGGGACGGAATCATTTGGTAGAAGAATAAACAGTTGAAATCTTTATTAGATTCTTCATTCCGCTTGCCAGTTCCCATGGATAAGAATGACATGATATTGTATGAAGAGAATGAGCGTCTCAAACATGAGGCTAAGAATCTCAAGTTTATGTAAAAGTATTTAAAAAATCTCTCTCTATTTTTATTGACTCTGGTCTATCTTTTAAGAGATTCAGAGCATGCATCATACCTATTTCTCTTCTAATCATACATAATCTATCCTCTGGTAAAGGTTTTGTGAAAATATCTGCTAACTAATTGTGTATGTTTGTGAACTCTAATACTATATCGTCTTTCTGCACATGATCTCGAAGAAAATGATATCTTATTTTAATATGCTTAGTTCTAGAATGTTGTATTGGGTTCTTTGAAAAATTTATAACACTTGTATTATCACATTTGATTGGAATGTGATTATACATGAGTTTAAAATCTTCAAGTTGTTGCTTCATGTAAAGAATTTGAGTACAACAACTACCTACAACAACATATTCTGCCTCAGCAGTAGATAGTGCAACAGAATTTTATATTTTACTAAACCAAGAAACTAGTGCATGACCTAAGAAATGGCATGCTCCACTAGTGCTTTTTCGATCTATTTTACAACCAGCGTAATCAGCATCTGTGTAGCTGATTAGATCAAAAGATGTGTGCTTAAGGTACCATAACCCTAGGTTAATTGTACCACTAAGATATCTAAGAATGCGCTTAACTGCAATTAAATATGATTCTTTTGGAGATTATTGAAAGCATGCACACAAGCACACACTAAACATAATATCTGGTCTACTGGCTGTCAAATATAATAAGCTACTAATCATACCTCGATATACCTTCGAGTCAACTGATTTACCGGATTCATTTTTATCAAGTTTTGTGAATGGCCTTATTGGTGTTCCAATTTCCTTAGCACCTTCCATCCCAAACTTCTTCAGTAATTCCTTAATATATTTTGATTGATTGATGAATGTCTCACTTTTTACTTGCTTAATTTGAAATCTGAGAAAGAATGTAAGTTCTCCCATCATGCTCATTTCAAATTCTTCCTGCACAGTCTTAGCAAAAACTTGACACATATTTTCATTAGTAGCACCGAATTTTATATCATCAACATAAATATAAATTAAAAGAATATCATCATTTTCGTGTTTAATGAATAGAGTTGTATCGATTGAAAAACCTTTTTCAATTAAGAAACTACTGAGTCTCTTGTACCAAGCTCTAAGAGCTTGTTTGAGTCCATATAATGCTTTTGTGAGTTTGAAAACATGATTTGATGGAATATGATTTTGAAAACTTGAAGGTTATTCAACATATACCTCTTAATTTATAAAAATATTTAAAAAAGCACTTTTAATGTCCATTTGAAAAAGTTTGAAATCTTTATAAGAAGCTATGCAAGTAGCATTTGAATAGCTTTTAATCTTGTGATTGGTGCATATGTCTCATCATAATCGATTCCTTATTCTTGATTAAAATCTTGGGCTATAAGTCGAGCCTTATTTTTAGTAATAACTCCAGACTCACCTTTCTTGTTTCTAAAAAACCCATTTTGTTTCAATAATAGTATGATTTTTGGGTCTAGGAACAAGTGTCCAAGCATCATTTCTTTCAAATTGATTCAACTCTTCTTGCATAGTTAGAACCCAAGATTTATCAAGAAGTGTTTCATCAATATTTTTTGGTTCAATCTGAGATAGAAAAGCAGTATGATTATAAATATTTCTAAGAGATAATCGAATACTTACACCTCATGAAAGTTCTCCCAAAATTTGTTCCACTGGATGATCTTTCACAAATTTCCATTGTTTGGTTGCATCTTGTATTAAATTTTGATGATCTTTCCTGATGTTTCCATATTGAACTTCCTCTATTGTGTTCTCTTTGTTGAGATTGAGACTTTCCTTGTTATTTATACCTTCTGTTTAATCATCAATAGATTTCTTGAAGAGTAGAGAATTAGATTCATCAAATACTACATGCATAGATTCTTGTAGAGTCAAAGTCTTTTTATTGAATACTCTATAAGCTTTACTATTAGTAGAATATTCCAAAAAGATATATTCATCAAATTTTGCATCAAAATTGCCTAAATTATCCCTATCATTCAAAATAAAACGTTTGCATCCAAATACATGAAAGTAACCAATGTTGGGCCTTTTCTAATTCCAAAGCTCATAAGGGGTTTTATTTGTGACGCCCCCAAATCCCTACGCACGGACACGGAAAAATCGAGACGTCTGGGAGATGACATCCCGGGTCACCACCCTATCGACGAGTGCCAAGTGTGTGTATAAGCAATAAATGTGCACAAAGAAACACGCAGCGGATAAGTAAAGTCAATAACTAAGTACCAGAATTTTTCTTAATTTAATACAAAGTTATTCAAAACATACATAATAAAATATCACAAAACACAAATATAGTTTTAAACCAAATAACAAAACTTTAACTTTAACTTCAGCACCCCGGCGGAGCCGCATCCTCGAGCTTAGCCTCCTCCCCATCCTCGATCTCTGCATCAAAATCTAAGGTACCAAAAATGGTGCCGTAGGTAAGTAAAATCCAAACACCACTAGATAAAAACATATAAAATTCAAACAATATGCATGAAAGGATGCAATGCACAAAACCCATAAAATCATATTTTTACCACGCACGCCAAAAAAATCCCATTTGGCCCAAAAACATAATCATTAAAACCATTCCTTGCCATTATCCCAGATAATGGCCCAAAACTGCTACCACCATTTTCCCAGAAAATGGATCAAAAGCCTCGAAACCAAACCTCACCATTTTCCCAGAAAATGGCCCACATCCGAAAACCATAAAAACGATCCAATTATACATGCACCATGATCTCCCCTAGGGATCATCAGCACACCCTAGCTTTGTGCCACACCGCAGGTAACGACTACGCGTGTGACACCTAAACGAGCGATGCCCAGACTCGCGCCCAGCGCGTACCTGGCCAGGCCATCCTCTAGTCCCCGCCACTCTAGGGACCACGGAGTCGACACGTCAGCGTTACCGTATCGTGCGATCCGGTTGTCGCCTTGCGACAACCTAGGGGATGTCACTCAATATTATCCACTCCCGAGTGAGCAGAGGAGCTCCACCGAAATAATAACCCATCTCGGCTTGGGCTCGTGAGACTCACACACCCGAAACCATTTACGCCAACAAAACATGATTTTCTCACTTAAAATCAAATGCACATAAATGCAATATAAATGCAACTTCAAGGCATAAAACAAACAACCAACAAAAAATATTTATTGAATGAGAAAAATATATTTAAATCTAAAAGTAGGGTTTGGAAAATACTTACAGCGCTATATGGTATTTTTAGAAAGCTCGCGGCGTTGCAAACGGCAGAAGAAAAGCAACGTAACAGTGTAATTTACATTGTTGCCGTGGGTAATAAATTACCCATTTTTGAACGGAGACAAACCAAAGCTCGAGATTGATAGGGAATGGTCTTGAGATATTTATGAAACTAAGGGAAACGAGTTTTGGCCGTAGGTGGTGGTGGAAATGGCGGTCGAAGGCCAAAAAGGGGCTGAACGGAGTTGAGCTCATGGGAGCTGCTCCAGCAAAGGATCGAGGTCGGAAATGGGTGGTTTAGGTCGGCAAGAGGTAGGGGAAGAAGCTGTGAAGAGATGGTGGCCGGAGGTGGTGCGACGGCGCCGAAATCGGTGAAAAATCGTGTGGCTTGGAGGAGCTCGTGGTGGCTAACGGTGGCTCGGATGGAGGTGAAACTTGGTGGGGATGTTCACCTGTGAGAGGGGAAGAAAACTGGGTGGTGGTGTAGGCCACGCCGCCAGCGATAGGTGGTTCTGGGCTGCGAAAGCAACCGGCAATAGGGGAAAAATAGAGCAGGTGCCGTGACTTCCAAGGGCTCGTGGCGGCTAACGGCTGGTGCGATAATTCTGAAAATTGGTGGGGATGAACTCTATTGGGAGGGGAAGAGAATGGTGGGGGTGGTGTACAACACAGCCGCTGGACGGTGGCACGATGGGCGGCCGAAGTGGCAGCGACGGTAAGGGGAAAAAGAAGGGGCAGCGCGCGGGAGAGGGGAAACGGGGAAGAAAGAAGAAGAAAAAGAAAGAAAAGATAGAAAAAAAGAAAAAGAAGAGGAAAAAGCGAAAAAGAAAAAGAGAAAAGAAAATAAATGAGGTCCAATCCTCACTCCGGAAACCAAAAACCGATCCGCCGAAAACGATATTAAAAACCTTAAAACGATTAAAATAAATTAAACACAACATCAAATAAATTAAAAACCAATTAAAATACATTAATTTAAAATAAATAAACTAATATATTAATTAAATTAAAAACAACATTTCAGTGAAAATACACGTAAAAGCGGGTCATCACATTATCTAACTTAAACCTTAGCATAACTCTATTTATAACATAACATGCAATACTTACCGTTTCGGCCCAAAAATAACTAGGCAAGTTGTTCTCATTGAGCATTGTTCTTGCCATCTCTTGAAAAGTTCTAATTTTCCTCTCTACTTCCCCATTTTGTTGAGGAGTTCGAGGAGTAGAAAAATTATGTACAAAACTATTTTTATCACAAAATGTTTTAATATTTTTATTAACAAACTCTTTTCCCCTACCACTTCGGATACTTGAAATAGTATAACTCTTTTCATTTTAAATTCTCTTGCATAACTTGGTAAAGGAATTATGTGCCTCATTTTTATAGAACACCCTCTACACTTACAATCACCTTACACGTGGTGATTCAACTATTCCCTGTGTAGAACACTTTCTACACGCACAAGGGTTATACATACCCTTTAACTGATACAAGAGCTGATAGTTGGTAGGTTATCAGAAAATACTCATCAACGAGTGAAATAAGAACAATACAGCACAAACTATATTTCTCTCAAAATGAATAATGATTAAGGCTCAATGCTTAGAGAAGAGAGAATGAAAGCTTTGAATAAATGTTGTATGCTCTTGGTGTTGTAAATGTGAAGCTCTCAAATGATCTATTTATAGGCATATGAGACTTCATATTCAAATTTAAAAGACTCACATGTCAAAGATAACATCATTCACTTTTTTAAAAAATTCAAATAAAATGTTCTTTTTCAATTGTGAAAAACAATATCATTCATTTTTCAAAAACTTCAAACCTAATATTTTACTTTTGGCATATGGCAAAAGGAGCAGACTTTACTTTTCAAAAAATTCAAATCTAATCTTTTTACTTTTTTCATATGACAAAAAGAGCACACTTTAATTTTCAAATATTTCAAATCTAATCTTTTTATTTTTTGCATATGACAAAAGGAGCACACTTTACTTTTCAAAATTTTCAAACTAAATCATCTACCTTTTGCATAAGTAAAAAAAAATTAATCACTTTTGAAAATATTCAAATAAAACATGCAAATGTGAAAGATGACAATCAATCATCTTTTAAAATTTTCAAATTTAATTTTCAAAATATTTATGCACATGTGGAAAATACATTTTAATGCTTTATGATAAAATATTAATTTTGAGCTTTAATCCTAATTTCGAATTTTGAAGATATTTACAACATGAATAATGATACACTTACCACTCTTTTACCACTACTTTACCACTTTTTTTAATTTTTTAATTTTTAAAAGATTTTTCTTTTACTTAATGATTAAGCAAGTGACTATCACTAAAATTATATATCTTTTAAATTTTTTCTTAATGGGTAAAGATGTTAAAAAAATATTTAAAATAAAATAATAAAAAAATAAATACATTACAAGTAGTAAAGTAGTGGTGAAAAAGTGATAAGTGTATCATTACCCTTACAACATTACTCTATGAGTTTAATGTGAACTTGTTTCCTTCTTGCTCATGCTTGTTTCCTTAATGTGCTTGACTCCATTGTATAGACAACTTGAGTTTGAGACTCCTTTATTTTTTGAATTCATTTGTTATTATCAAAATCTATGTGTAAATATATAATTACACAAAACTTGAAATCTTGGGTTCAATAATCTCCCCCTTTTTAATGATGACAAATACTTAATAGAACCTGAAACTTGTATTAATATTTAAGCTCCCCCTGAGAATATGCGTTAGTTTTTTAAGCAAAAGTATAAATATAATTCCAAGCATATATAACAAGTTTAGCAATTTAAACAATGTTAATATTCTAGTTTAACAGAGCCATTTTGCTTGATTCGTAAAAGAGTTTCATCAAAATCTTCGCAATCCGAAGGCCCAAAGAGCGCCCATAATTCCTCTTCAAAATTTGTCCATGAGAGAACTCATCCTTCTTCTTGGAAAGTCCTACAGATCCACTCCCACCATTGGTTGGCCTCTCCTTCTAAGTGGTAGGAGGCCAAAGCTACTTTCTGGGCTTCGGGAATATTCTAAAATTCAAAAAATCGGTTCACATGATTGAACCACTCCGTCGGGTCATCTCTTGAGAATAGAGGAAATTCCAGCTTCACTGTTTTGGAGGATACAACAAGCCATCCCCCATTGTGACCTTCACGGTATTGGATGCAATGGTTTGGAGGCTCCTGGTCTGCAAGGAGTACATCAGAGAGACAGTGAAGAGTTTCTTCCACATGCTGCAATCTATTAGCCATGCCAAGCTCCATCCAGTGTAGCCCATCTTGAACTTCACCAAGCCTGGCCTCCAGATGCTAAATACGTTCTTTATTGGTTCCCATAGTAACCTGGCACTGAGGCCAATGATAGGTCCCAACAAATACACAGATGTTATGTAAAGTGTTTTTCTCTTCAGGTGAGAAAGTACCGTACGATTTTAGATAATAAGATTACTTCTTCCTTCATTGACAACCGTTGGCTGCTTAAATAAGCAAAGCCACGTACAAGCTGACTGCAATAAAAGGGAAGTTAACAACTAACAATTCAAATTCAACACATGTAAAATAGAGCAATAACAAACGAAAATAAAATGACGTAAAACTCGCAACTATGGATGTGTTAGGTTAAACTTGCAACTACGGAAGACCATTTCCTTCTGCACGTAAACTGCCATGACCCAGTCTATTCCTGCATTGTTTTCTCATGCTTTAATGGACCAATCCACCTCCTACGTTGCATGCATGGCACAAGCTCATCCCAAATATTTGGGATTCGGCTTATGGCCCCTCTCAAATCATCGTGGTCTATCGGTATATATCTTTAACTTTACCATATTCACCTCCTGAAATGAGCTGTCTTTATCCAGAAAGAGAGAAAGGCATTCTAGTGTTCCATGCACTCGCAAAATTCGAGGAAGGTCGCACTCTTCCTTTCGATTCTTACTGGGAGGTCCATCGTGAAGAATACGTATGGTACCCTGGGTGGTGTTATCTCCCTAGCTGAAATTTTGAAATTGCCTTCAAGTCTATAGCCTCTAAATGCGTTAGGAATTAAATCACTAAAGTGACCTTAGAGGGTTCACTAGTGACCCAGCGGCCAATTATCAATTGTAGTAGACAAGGCCAACTTAGAGGCTAAAGGCCTATGCAGACTTATATTCCGTTATCTAAAAGAGTAGATCACTCCTATTATTTGGGAGTGATCTAAACAAATAACCATCACATGGAAGTAATCCATTCACAGTACAGATCCAATATTTCCCCACGCCTCTTTATATATATGTGGGCATCAGGTAACCCGAACTAACTTTTAATAATACACTCGAGCGATTATTCACAACTCTTTACTAATTTTAGCATCGAAGTAGTTGCAGGCATAAAAAGCCATCACCATTTGATATTTTGCATGTGAGCAGTTACGTTCGGTGGTAGGACACGTCCTTAACAGTGGCGCTGTCTATGGGATCTATTTTCTCTTAATTCAGTTTCTCGCTGGACATCAACCTGATTCCCACATGTCAACCATGACCTGCTCTTTGGCAAACCGTGAACAAGATACATTACCTACCACCATGGAAGCACGATTAGCTGCAATGGAAGAAAAGCTTAAATTGGCATTAGACGCCATGAAGAATCTAAGGAAAGAAAATGAAGATCTGAAGCGATAGAACTTGGAGTTCAACGACACGGTTGTGCCCAGCCAC
The DNA here is from genome assembly GCF_018687715.1 of Carya illinoinensis. Classification (NCBI taxonomy): domain Eukaryota; kingdom Viridiplantae; phylum Streptophyta; class Magnoliopsida; order Fagales; family Juglandaceae; genus Carya; species Carya illinoinensis. Next base: position 27,754,997 of record NC_056755.1, on the reverse strand, counting down.
AATGAATAGGGTGAGGGAGAGGCAGATTAAAATGGGGGACTAAACCAAGAAGAAGTAGAGAAGAAGAAGATGCATGATGAATTACAGGAAGATGGGAGGATTTTCCTCGGTGAAGTGCCTGTTGAACCAAACTGATGTGCCATATAGTGAAAAAAGTAAGACCACACCGCTCTCACCAAAATTCTAAGTACCATAAATAGATATGTATGATGGGTCTAAGGATCCAGTGGACCATTTGGAGAATTTCAAGGCACACATCACACTCTATGGATTCCCTAGAGAAATCGTCTATCGAGCTTTTCCCTTGACCCTAAAGGGAATGACGAGAGGATGGTTTGAAACCCTTAGACCGAGGTCAATAAACAGCTTTGAAGAGTTGGCCAAGCAGTTCCTGACACAATTCATGCCCAGTAGTCGGCGCCCAGTCCATATCTCCTAATGGCTAAACAAAGAGAAGAGAAGAATCTGAAGATGTGCCTTACCCGCTTTAACAAAGAAAGGCTTACAACAGACAATCAAGAAGAGAAGATTAACCCTTGTCACCCTCTTGGGCGGGATTTGGCCATGCAGCCCCTTCATGGCTGAATTAGCTAGGAAGACCCCTTACACCTTAAGAGAGTTTATGGATAGGGTAGATGATTTCTTCAACACTGAAGACACACCACATGCCTAGGTGGATTCGAGGAAAGAGGAACACAAACCTGAATGGAAGAGCAATCACATTGACAAGAAACCCATGTCAAGTCATCATGATAGAAGAAAAGAAAGTTGGCTGGAACATAGTGGCAGATTGATGCACAACAATTTGAATGTGCAAGAGAAAGGGGAGCCAAGCAAGGAACACCACTAGGTTAGAACAGGAAGTCGTTACTGCAAGTATTACTAAACGAGTTCACACTAGACTGAAGATTGCACAACTATAAAGAAGAGAGTCACTGAACTGGCTAGAACACGAGAGTTGGAGCGGATGGTTGTAGATCACTCAAAGCCTAAGTGGCATTATGAACCAGGGCGCAACCACAGAAGGAGTAGCAATCCCGATAGACGGCCGTAGCATCAGGATAATACTCGAGGTAATGACAGGGATAGGGTGCCCCTGAAGAGTGATAGGGATAGGGGAGATCTGCACGATAGCAGTAGGATTTGCTGGAGGCGGTGTCTCCTCATCAGGCCAAAAGGCACACGCACGAAGGGCAAGGTATGAAGAAGTATATGTGGCGGACAGGGCCCCCAAATATTAGAAGCTT